>NC_143028.1:44819500-45135000 GCF_057628025.1 Oncorhynchus mykiss
CAACTGGGCACACATTCAGTGCTCATTAAATTTGTTAGTCAATCTCACAGATATCATATAAACATGGCATAAGTAATTACAAAATGTGTAGAATTGCAGGAAATGTCCTTTTTTAAACTGCAATACTTTCTCCACACTCCATTGCAAAATGGGAGGGACTGTTATGTAGCTGTTGTGTTAACCTCCGATTTCTCTCTGTTGTGGCCAACCAAGTGTCTCATCTCCATTCCCACACAGTCATGCCTACGTTTGTGAAGACCCCTCGAGACAACACCATCCGTACGGGCACCACTGCCAAGCTGGAGTGTGCGGCCGAGGGCCACCCCACCCCTGAGATCGCCTGGCAAAAGGACGGAGGCACGGACTTCCCGGCGGCACGCGAGCGGCGGATGCACGTGATGCCTGACGATGACGTGTTCTTCATCATGGACGTCAAGCTAGAGGACATGGGCGTGTACAGCTGCACCGCCAAGAACACAGCGGGCACCGTGTCTGCCAACGCCTCTCTCATCGTGCTAGGTAGGACTTGACTGCTGGCCATGCCCTACACCTACTGACAAAATTGCCCACACCCCTTTACAATGTTTGAGGATTCATGGTTCAGGTGACCATAATATAGATACTACTTCCGACTAAAAATGAACACTTGTAAACTGGTCTAAAGCCAGTTGTGAACTGGTCAGCCTTGGTCAAAGAATGAATGGCTTCTGGCAGCTGTGCCCTTCCTCTGAGTCAGAGGTCAGGGTAGGGGTCAGATGGGGGAGGGTGGGATAGGGGGACTTCACAGAGGAGTGTTTGTTACCCTTCTCTCGGGGTGGAGGCCTCAGTTCTCCTGGAGGGGCTTCTATTGGAAGTGTGAGGACTGAGGCTAGTTGAGATTACATTGTCAAGTACTGTGGATGTGTAAGGGCTTGGTCTACACCACTGTATGTCGTACTGTCGTAGTGCCGAACACCTCACAGGATATGAGAGAGCAATAGCCCTCAGGAGTTGCTTTGTAGTGTTTAGTCATGTATGAGGAAAGCTCAGAGCTGAGGCCTTGTCTGAAGAGGTGGGTAGGGGACAGAGGGGGAAGGAGGGTGGGAGAGGAGGAAGTGAGATCTCTTAATCATTTTGTTTCCTGCTAAGAGGGAAAGTGTTCTGTCTAAGAGTAAGGGCGTCAAACGTTCAGCCTGCTGCACAGACCTATGGACGCTGTAGAGAGCCTGGTTCAATTGTGCTTAGAGAGCCTTAGGGAGCCTTTTTTTTTAATCTCTAAATGGTTAAACTAGTGAGGAATCTTTTATTTTGATTTACTATCATCCTAAATTAAGATATACTGATCAAAAATATAAACCCAACATCAAATAACATTTTATTTGTCACATGCACCAAATACAACGCTTACTTACAATCCCTTAACCAACAATGCAGTTCAATAATTTTTTTACAAAATAAAGTAAAAAATAGAATAAAAAATAACACAATAAAATAACTGAGGCTATATACAGGGGGTTCCGGTACCGAGTCAATGTGCAGGTTACTCAAGTTAATTGAGGTAAATTATACATGTAGGTAGTGTTATTAAAGTGACTATGCATAGATAATAAACAGCAAGTAGCAGCAGTGTAAAGGGGTGGTGGTGGGGGGGATCAATGCAAATAGTCCGCGTTGCCATAAAAATAAAATTGTACAGCAGTTTTATGGCTTGGGGGTAGAAGCTGTTAAGGAGCCTTTTGGACCTAGACTTGGCGCCCCGGTATCGCTTGCCATGCGGTAGCAGAGAGAACGACTTGGATGACTGGAGTCTTTGACAATGTTTTGGGCCTTCCTCTGACACCGCCTAGTATATAGATCCTAGGCCCCAGGGATGTGCTGGGCTTTATGCAATACCCTCTGTAGCGCCTTCTGCTCGGAATCCGACCATTTGCCTTACCAGGCGGTGATGCAACCGGTCAGGATGCTCTCATTGGTGCAGCTGTGGAACTTTTTGAGGATCTGGGGACCCATGCCAAATCTTTTTTGTCTCCTGGGGGGGAAAATGTGTTGTGTCCTCTTCACAAATGTATTGTGTTTGGACCATGATAGTTTGTTGTTGATGTGGACACCAAGGAATTTGAAACTCTCGACCCGCTCCACTACAGCCAGGTCGATGTGAATGGGGCCGTGTTCGGACCTCCTTTTCCTTTAGTCCACAATCATCTCCTTTGTCTTGCTCACATTGAGGGAGAGGTTGTTGTCCTGGCACCACACTGCCAGGTCTCTGACCTCCCTACAGGCTGAATGATTGTTGTCGGTGATCAGGCCTACCACCGTTGTGTCGTCAGCAAACTTAATGATGGTGTTGGAGTTGTGCTTGGCCATGCAGTCATGGGTGAACAGGGAGTACAGGAGCGGATTAAGCACAGACCCCAGAGGGGCCCCGGTGTTGAGAATCAGTGTGGTAGATGTGTTGTTGGCTACCCTTACAACCTGGCCCGTTAGGAAGTCCAGGATCCAATTGCAGAGGGAGGTGTTTAGTCCCAGGGTCCTTAGCTTAGTGACGAGCTTTGTGAGCACTATGGTGTTGAACGCTGAGCTGTAGTCAATGAACAGCATTCTCACATAGGTGTTCCTTTTGTCCAGGGGAGAGAGGGCAGTGTGGAGTGCGATTTGAGATTGTGGATCTGTTGGGGCGGTATGCAAATTGGAGTGGGTCTAGGGTTTCCAGGATTATGATGTTGATGTGACCATGACCAGCCTTTAAAAACACTTCATGTCTACAGACCTGAGTGCTACAGGGCAGTAGTCATTTCGGCAGTTTACCTTCGCTTTGTTGGGCACAGGGACTATGGTGGTCTGCTTGAAACATGAAGGTATTATAGACTGTCAGGGAGAGGTTGGAAATTTCAGTGAAGACACTTGCCAGTTGGTCTGCGCATGCCCTGAGTACACTTCCTGGTAATTCGTCTGGCCCCACTGCCTTTGAATGTTGACCTGTTTAAAGGTCTTGTTCACATCAAACAGTTGTCTGGAACAGTTGGTGCTCTCATCCATGCGTCAATGTTGCTTGCCTCGACGCGAGCATAACAGGCATTTAGCTTGTCTGGTAGGCTTGCATCACTGGACAGCTCGCGGCTGGGTTTCCCTTTGTTGTCTGTAATATTTTTCAAGCCCTGCCACAATCCCGGAACATATTCCAGTCTGTGCTAGCAAAACAGTCCTGTAGCATAGCATCCGCGACATCTGACCACTTCCATATTGGACGAGTCACTGGTAGTTCATGCTTTAGTTTTTGATTGTAAGCAGGAATCAGGAGGATAGATTTATGGTCAGATTTGTTTGTCTGCGTTTTGAATGAAGCTCATCCAGTTTATTCTCCAGTTATTGCACGTTGGCCAATAGAAAGGATGGTAGAGCCGCATTAACCACTCGCTGACAAATTCTCACTTGGAACCCCGATATCCGTCCCCTGTACCTGCGTCTTTTTTTTCACGAGAATGACGGGGATTTGGACCTGGTCTCGGAGAAACAGTATATGGTTCGCGTCGGACTCATTAAATAAAAAATCTTTGTCCAGTTCGAGGTAATCGCTGTTCTGATATCCAGATGCTATTTTCTGTCATAAGAGACAGTAGCAGCAACATTATGTGCAAAGTAAGTTACAAAGCAAAGAAACACACAAAATAGCACAGTTGGTTCGGAGCCCGTAAAACGGCAGCCATCCCCTCCGACACCATGGGTGGGGAGGGCATAGGCCCACTTATTTGGGAGCCAGGCCCACCCACTGGGGAGCCAGGCCCAGCCAATCAGAATTAGTTTATTACAGACAGAAATACTCCTTAGTTTCATCAGCTGTGTGGGTGGCTGGTCTTGAAACATCCCGAAGGTGAAGAAGCCGGATGTGGAGGTCCTGTGCTGGCGTGGTTACACGTGGTCTGCGGCTGTAAGGCCGGTTGGACGTACTGCCAAATTCTCTAAAACGACGTTGGAGGCAGCTTATGGTAGAGTGAACATTCAATTCTCTGGCAACCACTCTGGTGGACATTCCTGCAGTCAGCATGCCAATTGCACACTCCTTCAAAACCTGATACATCCATGGCATTGTGTTGTGTGAAAACACTGTACATTTTGGAGTGGTTTTTTATTGTCCCCATTACAAGGTGAACCTGTGTAATGATCATTCTGTTTAATCAGCTTCTTGATATGCCACACCTGTCAGGTGGATGGATTATATTATATCATAAGAGAAATGCTCACTAACAGGGATGTAAACAAATTTGTGCACAAATTGAGACGC
The DNA here is from genome assembly GCF_057628025.1 of Oncorhynchus mykiss. Taxonomy (NCBI): domain Eukaryota; kingdom Metazoa; phylum Chordata; class Actinopteri; order Salmoniformes; family Salmonidae; genus Oncorhynchus; species Oncorhynchus mykiss. The sequence continues at coordinate 44,823,759 of NC_143028.1, forward strand.
TGTTTGTGCATGTGTAACATTTCTGGGATCTTTTAGTTCAGCTCATGAAACATGGAACCAACAGTACTTTTGTTCTCTCTGTCTCTGTGTGTGTGTGTGTGTGTGTGTGTGCAGTTTAAGTCGGTAGTTTACATACACTTAGGTTGGAGTCATTGAAACTCGTTTTTCAACCAGTTTTGACAAGTCGGTTAGGACATCTACTTTGTGCATGAAGTCATTTTTCCAACAATTGTTTAGACAGATTATTTAACTTAATCTTCACTGTATCACAATTCCAGTGGGTCAGAAGTGTACATACACTAAGTTGACTGTTCCTTTTAAACAGCTTGGAAAATTCCAGAAAATGATGCCATGGCTTTAGAAGCTTCTGATAGGCTAATTGACATAATTTGAGTCAATTGGAGGTGTACCTGTGGATGTATTTCAAGGCCTACCTTCAAACTCAGCACCTCTTTGCCTGACATCATGGGAAAATCAAAAGAAATCAGCCAAGACCTCAAGAATAAAATTGTAGACCTCCACAAGTCTGGTTCATCTTTGGGAGCAATTTCCAAACACCTGAAGGTACCACGTTCATCTGTACAAACAATAGCAAACACCATGGGACAACGCAGCCTTTATACCGCTCAGGAAGTAGACGCATTCTGTCTCTGAAGATGAATGTACTTTGGTGCGAAAAGTGCAAATCAATCCCAGAACAACAGCAAAGGATCTTGTGAAGATACTGGAGGAAACAGGTACAAAAGTATCTATATCCACAGTAAAACGAGTCCTATATCGACATAACCTGAAAGGCCGCTTAGCAAGGAAGAAGCCACTGCTCCAAAACCATCATAAAAATGCCGGACTATGGTTTGCAACTGCACATGGGGACAAAGATCGTACTTTTTGAAGAAATGTCCTCTGGTCTGATGAAACAAAAATAGAACTGTTTGGTCATAATGACCATCGTTATGTTTTGAGGAAAAAGGGGGAGGCTTGCAAGCCGAAGAACACCATCCCAACCGTAAAGCATGGGGGTGGCAGAATCGTGTTGTGGGGGTGCTTTGCTGCAGAAGAGACTGGTGCACTTCACAAAATAGATGGCATCTTGAGGAAGGACAACTATGTGAATATATTGAAGCAACATCTTAAGACATCAGTCATTAAGTTAAAGTTTGGTCGCAAAAGGGTGTTCCAAATGGACAATGACCCCAAGCATGCTTCCAAAGTTGTGGCAAAATGGCTTAAGGACAACAAATTCATTGTATTGGAGTGGCCATCACAAATCCCTGACCTCAAACCTATTGAACATTTGTTGGCAGAACTGAAAAAGTGTGTGCAAGCAAGGAGTCCTTCAAACCTAGCTCAGTTACACCAGCTCTGTCAGGAGAGATGGGCCAAAATTTACTCCACTTATTGTGAGAAGCTTGTGGAAGGCTACCTGACACTTTTGACCCAAGTTAAACCATTTAAGGGCAATGCTACCAAATGCTAATTGAGTGTATGTAAACTTCTGACCCACTGGGAATGTGATGAAATAACTCATTCTCTCTACTATTATTCTGATATTTCACATTCTTAAAATAAAGTGGTGAGTCTACCTGACCTAAGACGGGGAATTTTTAACTTGGATTAAACGTCAGGAATTGTGAAAAACTGAGTTTAAATGTATTTGGCTAAGGTGTATGTAAACTTCCGACTTCGTGTGTGTGTATTTATTGTATGCACACACACACACACACACACACTGTCCACATATTTACATGTGGACAGTATTTGTTACTACATCACACAAGCTGACGGTTTGACCTAATTGGGGGGATATAGAAGTTTATATTCAACACGATGACACAATATCAGGTCTTAGAACTTAGCTATCATTTTCTTTCTCAAATGGAATGGATACATCTGGGTGGTCTCTCTATAAAAATACATGGATTTGAAAGTCTAATTATTAATTAAAAGCAGCCAACCGTTGTCACTGTTGATATTTTATGGCGGGTCGTAATTCGTTGAAATCAACTAACAGAAAAGCTCATTTGTTTTTATTTTCCGTGATGTCAGTCTCCCAAAATCAACAGCCGCCATTCCAAAATATAGATAGAAGCCTTCTACAAGTTCTTATCTAACCAACCATGTACAGGTTATTCCAAGTTTCCTTGTGGCCTTTGAATAGTGTTAGTTTAAACAGCGCTATACCGAAACATTTTCCCCTGTTCTAATGATTTCAGTGTGAAATTGATGGAAGTGATTAACAAGAAAAGTGTTGCTTTACACTTACTGCGTTGGTGACGCACTTGAATCAAAATGCAACACTTCAAAATGTAGCTAACTGTTTTCAACAAAATGTCCCCTAACCAGTGATTTACACATTATTCCCAGGTTCCGTGTGGTTTTTGAGTTGTTAGTTTTAACAGGACATTTAACCTCGCGCAATTGATTCCAACGTGATAATTGATAGGTGATTGACAAAACAGTGTTGCGTTTGTCTTTCAATTTTGGACGCGCCTCCACAAAACGCTCGTTAGAATTATGTACACGATGTGCTCACTGTCATTGACAGCCCGAACTGCTTGTTTTGCGTCATTAGCATTTGTGAGTATTAACGCAGTGGTTAGAATAATTAATGTAGCATTTAGGAGAATTGACGTAGCGGTTAGGATATTTAATGTAGCATTTAGGAGAATTGACGTAGCGGTTAGGATATTTAATGTAGCATTTAGGAGAATTGACTTAGCGGTTAGGATATTTTGCGTAGTTAACCTTTCCCCTAACCCTTTTCCTAACCTTAACCAAAGGTTAACTGACATGCTATGTAGTTGCAAAACACTTGAGTTAGCTGAAGTTTGTAATTAGTTAAAATGCTACGGTTGTCCCCGACGTCACTACACAAGAATCCCCTATAAGACACACTGTTCAGTGTTAACGCTGCTGAGAAGTTATCTGGGAAACACATTGTTCAGCTCTATTCCAGTAGTGTACATTAATGCATCAACTTGAACAAAATGTGATGGACTATCACCAGTTGTCAAAATGTTGTTTAAAGTAATAAGTAGAGTTGGGAATGACCTGTCTGCGCTAGTGGGATTATTAGACTTTGACCTTTCCCTCCCATCTACAGAGACGCCCCACCTGGCCCAAGAGCTGGAGGACCATAGTGTGGTGGTGGGGGAGACTGTAGCCCTGCAGTGTAAGGCCCTGGGCAGCCCCCCACCCAAAATCACCTGGCTGAGGAACGACGAGCCCCTCCGCTCCTCCGACCGACACCACTTCACCCCCGGCAACCAGCTGTTGGTGATCGGCAGCGCCGCCCTAGAGGACGCTGGCAGGTACACGTGCGTAATGTCTAACACGCTGGGCACAGAGCGCGGCCACAGCCAGCTGAGTGTCCGCCAGACCGGCTGCGTCGCCCCGTCCGGCCCCAGCACCGTCACTATGGGCATCATCGTCATCGCTGTGGTGACCAGCATCGTGGTGACCTCGCTGGTGTGGGTGTGCATCATCTACCAGACGCGCAAGAAGAGTGACGAGTGCAGCGTAACCAACACCGGTGAGAGGGCTCTCATATAGTTATAGTTATCACAGGAAATGGCTGTTCATCATCCATTTTCTGTTGTTGACTGTAGTTTGTGCTGGTGCTAATGTTATCTGTCCCCTCTCCTCCCCTCCCCTCCCAGATGAGACAATCGTGCCCCCGGATGTCCCCAGCTACCTGTCCTCCCAGGGGACCCTCTCGGAGCGCCAGGACGTGTGTATCCGCGTGGAGGCTAGCATTGGACCTCCGCTCAACGGACACATAGACAACACAGGTAAAATCTTCAGCTTGGTTCCCATATGAACCTCCAATTCTCCTCCATGACTGAACTGCTGGACCGCTCAGTCATTTTTTTTATCTAACATCAGGGAATGTTTGCTTTACATCTACTCTAAATTCATGGAATTGTGGGAAAGTGTAGGCGCCTTAATAATGATGTTTTCTTTATTTGCTGGTATAGGTTACAATGGGGCTGTAGTGTGTACAGAGTGTATGGAGAACGGAAACAGCTACTCCAAGACAGACTTTGACTATCTCACCCAGGGGCTGGGACCTGTAGGCCTGGAGTACCAACAACACCCCCACCACATGGACTACAATGTACCTGTACCCCTAGGGGTGGATACGGGACCCCTCTCCAACGGGACCCCCAACGGAGTCAGAAGGATTTCCTCGCCACCTGAATTTACATCACAGAGAAACCACCACGACAGAAAAGGTATTTTTTTAAATGTATTTTTATTTAACCTTCCTTTAACTAGGCAAGACGACGCTGGGCCAATTCTGTGCTGCCTTATGGGACTTCCAATCACGGCCGGTTGTGATACATCCTGGATATGAAACAAAGTGTCTATAGTGATGCCTCAAGCACTGAGATGTGTCTTAGACCGCTGCGCCACTCAGGATCCCAGAGCGAGCTTCCTATTCCACACTGTTGAGGACAGGATGGGGAATGCTGGAGAACCTGTGGTTGGAGCCCTTAGTTGTGTAGATGACCCTGCCATGATGAATCACCATGAAGGGAACATGATGGATAGTCTGCGGCCTATATTTGAGTGTATTCTACTGTAGTTGGTAGGATACCTCCCACCTTAAGTAAAAATGAAAAACAGCCTTGAGTTCCCGTCGCTTCCACACTCACAGAGGAGCAAGATGGGTCTTGTCCTGGGATCCTGTACCTTTTGGCAAGGAACCATCTGGGAGGATTTTGGTGGTTGGAATGTCGATCTACGCTTCATCATGTAAACGTAGCAATATGGATGCATTTCATAACCCATAGCCTGGAGCTCTGTACAGATAGATGTCTTGATAAGTGTATGTGCAATGACTGGCTGACGTGGCGTTCTGTTCTCTCTCTCTGTTCTCTCCCAGGTCCCTCAGTGAACAGGACGGGACACACAACTCTAGTGTGCTCCCCATCCCAGGAGGAGGCCTTCCACAAGCCGGTGAAACTCGCCCCCGTAAGACGCCAAGACACACTGGACACGGATCGTGAGCCAGAGCTCAGACAGACTCTACTGTCCAACGGACACACTCCCAGAGCCTCCCAGAGTGACAGCACCCCCCTCAGGAGCGCCAGCGACTAGCAGGCCCTCCCCACCCTGACACTAATAGACTCACTAGCCCTGAGTGGACTTGTTCTTTGCACTGGGAACTGCTACCTCAAACAGAGAGGCCAAGATCTGATCCCCTCCCCTGTTTGGACTAACAGGGTGGGAGCTGGGAGGGGGGTGGCATCCAGAGGTTTGAAGGCAGAGCTTGTGTGGGTGGCGTCCCATTTGAGCGTATCAGCTGTACATACTTAAAAACCTTCCCCTGGGAGGTGTCAACCAATCCTAGCTCCAAATGTGACTTGCATTTGAAGCATGCAAATGTAGGGAATGTTTTACAGTAATGTGTGAAAGAGAGCGAAAGAGATATATATATACCATTGGACAATTAACTGTACATAAGAGTTTTCATATATATTATATAACTTTTACAAAGAGTATTTGAATTTATTCTGTGCATGACAAAGAACGGAGTGATGGTATTTTTTTCTCTTTTAAAAGCCTCTACTTACCAGCTTCAACTGCGGTGCCTTATTGCATGATCAAAGAAACCACAAACGGGACTCGTAGTATAGCAGAGATTTGTGAGAGCTATCGTACACTCTTTGTCATACCATGGAACACTTTATTGCACTTGAATGTTGTTTGACAAACGCAAATGCTGCCATCATGGCCTTAAACCATAACTCATATTTCCTGGTATTTTATGAAGGAAGCTTTAATTTGTATTTATTTTGGTACGTGATATGGTAACACCTATGACAAGGAAGTGTTTGGGATATTAATCTAGGTTTTTGATGTTTAAGCACTTTTGTACTCATCATAAATGACCTCTGGAAACAGACTCGGTACATGTAACCCAATAGGAACGTAAGAAACCCTAGTCAGGAAATGCGACTCATTTCTGACATAGCCATGGAATGTCAAGTCTCTTCCACCTGTCATGGTACTAACTACAGTGCCTTCAGAAAGTATTCATACCCCTTGACTTATTCCACGTTTTGTTGTTATAACAGCCTGAATTCAAAATGGATTTTCACCCATCTACACACAATTACCCCATGACAAAGTGAAAACATGTTTTTAGAAATGTTTGCAGATTTATGGAAAATGACTTTCAAACTGTAACTCGGCCACTCAGGAACATTCACTGTCTTCTTGGTAAACAACTCCCATGTAAATTTGGCCTTTTGTTTTAAGTTATTGTCCTGCTGATTGGTAAATTAATCTCCCAGTGTTTGGTGGAAATCAGACAGAACCAGGTTTTCCTCTCAAATTTTGCCTGCGCCTAGCTCCATTCCATTTCTTTTTTTATTCTGAAAAACTCCCCAGTCCTTAACAATTAAAAGCATACCCATAACATGATGCAGCCACCACTATGCTTGAAAATATGGAGAGTGGTGCTCAGTAATGTGTTGTATTGAATTTAACATACCAAACATAACACTTTGTATTCAGGATAAAAAGTTAATTGGTTTGCCACATTCCTTGCAGTATTACTGAAAACAGGATGCATGTTTTGGAATATTAAATATTCTTTACAGGGTTCCTTTTCACTCTGTCAGTTAGGTTAGTATTGTGGAGTAAGTACAATGTTGTTGATCCATCCTCAGTCTTCTCCCATCACAGCCATTAAACTCTGTTTTAAAGTCGCCATTGGCCTCCTGGTGAAATCCCAGAGTGGTTTCCTTCCTCTCCATCAACTGAGTTAGGAACGATGCCTGATACGCCATCCCACATGTAATTAATAACTTAACCGTAGGATATTTTTACCAATCTACAAATGGGTGCCCTTCTTTGAGGCATTGGAAAACTTCCCTGGTCTTTGTGGTTCAATCTGTGTTTGAAATTCACTGCTTGACTGAGGGACCTTACAATTATCTTTATGTGTGGATGAGATGAGGTATGTCATTCAAAAAGCATGTTAAACATATGAGTAACTTATGTGACTTGTTAAAAAAAATTTTACTCCTGAACTTATTTAGGCTTGACAAAACAAAGGGGTTGTATACTTATTGACTCAAGACATTTCAACTTTTTATTTTTATGAATTTGTAAAAATGTCTAAAAACATATTTCCACTTTGACATTATGGGGTATTGCATCAGTGACAAAACATCAACATTTAATCCATTTTAAATTCAGGCTGTAACTCAACCAAATGTGAAAAAAGTAAAAGGCTGTGAATACTTACCGAAAGCACTGTACCAACCAGGGCTTAGAACCAAATTTTTGTTCCTTTTTGTTTTGTTCTGAACAGAACCTTTTGTTTCTTATTTTGTTTTTACAACAGGAAATGTAGTTCTGAGGCTGTTTGAACCTCCAAAAATACTGATTTATATCGTTCCTTACTGTTCCCTTTTAAACATGTCATTTATTCTTTTTTATTTATGCCAACATTAAATTACTTCACCAATTAGTGCGGATAGAGCAGCTTGCAATGGAGCGGGTAAGCTATAGTTTTTATTTTTTATTTTTTTACATTCATTGGACAGACGTGTAAGGCGCGAGATGCAAATTTGTTTGTGTAGTGAGAGAGAGCAGAGGAGGCTTGGCTTGAAGCGCTGGGCATCTTGTTTATTACATGCATTTATATGAATTAGGCCCACAAATATTCAACCTACAGAAGAGTGTCTTCTATGGAGGAACTTTGAATGTCTTTGAACTTCAGAGAGTTGTCTTAACGTTGGACCAGGGCTAGCTAGCTAACAAGCTGTGCAGAGCGGCACCAGAATGAAAATAAAAACATGTCTTTCCTATTTGAAGTTAATAAATCCAATGTGAAACATGATAACTATAGTATATTTAACTAACATTGAAAAAGTTAATACATTCTTCTCTAGTTAAAAAATCTCTCCCTAATTTCTGAATCTTGCTTGTAATTTCTGTAGGCTACGGCCTATTCTTCGGAGGGGAGGGGCAGGTAGCCTACGCGCGCGCACACACTGGTAAAGATTTCCAGCTGACAGGCAGACACTGGGATAAGTTTCTGAGTGACAGAATGAGGGATTTGCATAGCTGCTTTGTTGCATTTTTTTTGCCAGAACGTAAAAGAATGTTATTATCCGGTACCCATGCTTTTATAATAACGGTTCTGTTCAGGAACAGTGTAGATCACTTTTGTTCTGATACTGTTCCTTGAAAATGTTGTGTTCTGTTCCCTGAACTAGTTCCAACACCTGCTACCAACACTTCAGTTGCCTTTTGGTTTAGGGAATAGATCCTCCACGGTGCCTCAGCTCCATTTGTTTTCATTATTCTTTATTTGTTCAACTAAAGGTCCAGATCCTTTGAATACACATTTATTATGAATGTGGTCCAATTCCTAGAATCATTTGTTATCCCCCCTTCCATCCCAGTATGTTATCCTATACCATGAACCTGCCACGCTGTAAAAGGGAATGTGGAATTCTTACCAGGAGGGCATTTTGAGACTGTTGTCATACTGTTTGATTGCTATCATGTCTCACTGTTGTGTGTGTGTGCACACAGGGGATGGCCAGTATTTAGCCTTTGTCAGAGCACCACACACAATAATACTGATAATAATAATCATCATTATGATAATGGTACAAAAACCTGTTTTATTATTGACTGGTACAAACTGAACACCTCTAAATTCTATCAACAGCTTACTATTGGTAAACTTGTGAAATGTACCCCTTCCAACCTGAGGAGAAATGCCCCCTGTCTACAGGCCTGGGTAAACTGGGCTGACAAAACCAGATACTGTGAATGTCAGTTTAAACAGAATTACATTTTGTAATGTATGCATATGTTTAGCCATTTTATAGGCTAATTGTTTGTAAGCACTTGTTTTGCTATTTACTTTATCAAAAATGGGTCAAATTGTTTGACTTATGAGAATATTCTTCAGAGAGCAGGAATTCTAGATGGTCAGTCATAAGTTGTCAGTAGAGTGTCGGCCCATTATGTCAACGCCTGAATGGATGCAGGGGTGATGTGCAGTAATTTATTGAAATAAACTGTCTGAAACCATTGTACCAATGTCAAAGCTTAAACATTGAAGTGTCTAATAAAATCACATTTTTGCTATTATATAAATGTGTAGTATGTTTTTCCTTGTCTTTGTGGTTCAATAATGTGGTCTCAAATGGGCTAGGCAAAGCAAACGCATTGGTTTAGACTACTTTGTCAAAAGCATAGAGAACTCATTCGTGTCTTCTGCCTCAATGTAAATATACAACAAAAAAAAGAGTCTTTCAAAGATAATTCGTAAAAATCCAATTAACTTCACAGATCTTCATTGTACAGGGTTTAAACACTGTTTCACATGCCTGTTCAATGAACCATAAACAATTAATGAATATGCACCTGCGAAACAGTCGTTAAGGCACTAACAGCTTACAGACGGTAGGCAATTAAGGTCACAGTTATGAAAACCTAGGACACTAAAGAGGCCTTTCTACTGACTCAAACACAAAAAGAAAGATGCCCAGGGTCCATGCTCATCTGTGTGAAAGTGCCTTAGGCATGCTGCAAGGAGGCATGAGGACTGCAGATGTGGCCAGGGCAATAAATTGCAATGTCCGTACTGTGAGACTCCTAAGACCGTACTACAGGGAGACAGGACGGACAGCTGACCGTCCTCGCAGTGGCAGACCACGTGTAACAATACCTCCACAGGATCTGTACATCTGAACGTCACACCTGCGTGACAGGTCCAGGATGGCAACAACAACTTCCCAAGTTACACCAGGAATGCACAATCCCTCCATCAGTGCTCAGACTGTCCGCAATAGGCTGAGAGAGGCTGGACTGAGGACTTGTAGGTCTGTTGTAAAGGCAGGTCCTCACCAGACATCACCGGCAACAACGTCGCCTATGGGCACAAACCCACCGTCACTGGACCAGACAGGACTGGCAAAAAGTGCTCTTCACGGTTTTGTGGGTGATGGTCAGATTCGCGTTTATCGTCGAAGGAATGAGCATTACACCGAGGCCTGTACTCTGGAGCGGGATCGATTTGGAGGTGGAGGGTCCATCGTGGTCTGGGGCGAAGTGCACTGCATCATATGACTGAGCTTGTTGTCATTGCAGGCAATCTCAACACTGTGCACTACAGGGAAGACATCCTCCTCCCTCATGTGGTACCCTTCTTGCAGGCTCACCCTGACATGACCCTCCAGCATGACAATGCCACAAGCCATACTGCTCGTTCTGTGCGTGATTTCCTTCAAGACAGCAATGTCAGTGTTCTACCATGGCCAGCAAAGAGCCTGGATCTCAATCCCATTGAGCACGTCTGGGACCTGTTGGATCGGAGGGTGGGGGCTAGGGCCATCCCCCCCAGAAATGTCTGGGAACTTGCAGGTGCCTTGGTGGAAGAGTGGGGTAACATCTCACAGCAAGAACTGGCAAATCTGGTGCAGTCCATGAGGAGGGGATGCACTGCGGTACTTAATGCAGATGATGGCCACACCAGATACTGACTGTTACTTTTGATTTTGACCCCCCTTTGTTCAGGGACACATTATTCAATTTCTGTTAGTCACATGTCTGTGGAACTTTTCAGTTTATGTCTCAGTTGTTGAATCTTCTTATGTTCATACAAATATTTACACATGTTAAGTTTGCTGAAAATCAACACAGTTGACAGTGAGAGGGTGTTTCTTTTTGGCTGAGTTTACATAGGAGGTCCATCTTGAAAGTCAAGTGTGAGTGGCTGGACAGAATGTGCATTCCAGATGGACGTCCGTCAGTTGTTGACTGACAGCCTCCAGGACAGGAGTTGGTCCTCTGGTGCACCAATCAAATGCATGGTATTGTTCCCCAACAGCTTAGTGACAGGCTGTGTGACAAACATTCCCACCCGTGTAACATTCATCTCCCTCTTGCCCTCCCAGGCTTTAATGGTCTTTACCTTCCCTCCAACAAACATCTGAAGGACACAATCGAGATAAATAGTAATGGTGTCTTTTTGTGGACAAAGCCTATACATTTTGGGATACGCCCAAAATTAGGTCTGTAGGAGATCTTATATGTTTTGTCCTATGAGGAACTCTTCATCAGCTAATATCACTTTTCATGAAATTTTAAGCACTTATGTAAATTAAAAAAGCATTTAAAGACTTCCTATTTCATGAAGTGTTAACTGACTGATAAGACCGCCTATAGGGAGGAGGCCTGGCAGTGTGGAACCAGGACAATAACCTCTTCCTCAATGTGAGCAAGACAAAGGAAATGATCGTGACTACAGGAAAATGAGGGCATCGACAGGGCTGTAGTGGAGCGGGCCGAGAGCTTGAAGTTTCTTGGTGTCCACATCACTAAGGACCTATCATGGTCCAAACACACCAAGACAGTTGTGAAGAGGGCAAGACAACGCCTATTAAGAGGCTGAAAAGATTTGTCATGGGTCCTCAGATCCTCAAAAAGTTCTACAGCTGCACCATCGAGAGCATCATGACTGGTTGCATCACCGCTTGGTATGGCAACTGCTCGGCATCCGACCGCCATTCGCTACAGAGGGTAGTGTGCACGGCCCAGTACATCACTGGGGCCGAGCCATCCATGAACTCTATACCAGGCGGTGTCAGAGGAATGCTCTAAAAATGGTCAAAGAATCCAGCCACCCAAGTCATAGACTGTTCTCTCTGCTATCACATGGCAAGTGGTACTGGAGCACCAAGTCTGGGACTAAAAGACTCCTTAACAGTTTCTACCCTCAAGACTTAAGACTGCTGAACTGTTCATCAAATGGCCACCTGGACTATTTACATTGACCCCCTTATTTTATTCTTATTTTTTTCACTCTTGTTCAGGCTCGATGTTCACTCAATGGATTCTAACCACACACTCACACATAATACACTGATGTTCCAACACACACACACACACACACACACATAATACACTGACGTGTTATTAAAATAACATGTTATCGTTATTTTATTGTGTTACTATTTTTCCTGTAGTTTAACACATTTTTCTTATATTCTTTTTTAAAACTCTGCATTGTTGGTTAAGGCCTTGTAAGTATGCATTTCACAGTAAGGGCTACTATACCTGTTATATTCAGCGCATGTGACAAAAAAAACATTTGATTTGATATCTCATAGAACAAAACGGATACGATTTTCGGACATTATTCCAAAACCCTATTCTTTGCCCAATCATTTTCCCCATAGGGATGGCGGAACGAACCAGAGTTGACTCATTTCCAGGTTTTACGACTACAGGCTGGTGACCTCTATTGGGGTTTATTCACAAAACATGGCCCCGTTGTAAATGTACCACCTGTTTTTGGGAAAACTATTTTATTTTTATGCTTGCTCCATACTCTGGTTGTTCATCAACACAATAGAGAGTTAAAGGTGGATATCTATTCAGGATGTCATTGAGTATTGACCAGTTTTTAATACTGGGTAAAGCAGGTGGTGTATTTAATTGTGGTATATACCTTTAATACAGCCCATTCGATGAGAGCTAGCTAAAAGTCCATTATTGTCGTTTGTCCATCCATCTGCATTCATGTGATGGCAGTTGTGGTGACACAAATCCTCTAGTAAATTAGTGTATAATCCACCAGAATCACAGGCCCTTAGGCCTCGGGTCCCATCTAGCACCGATGACCCACAGCCTGCAGGCACCCTTGGTGTGGTTGAAAGAAACTTGAAGCATCCGGTTTTCAGTGGAAAAGCAGAGAAGAGGCGATGCCTGAAAATTGGATGCTTCCGGTTTCCGCGACCCCGCTCAGGCAATTAATTTATACCTCCTAATTTAGCTTGCAAGTGGATGAGCCCTTGATGCTTCTCTAATAGGCTATTTCTGGGGTGAATGGCTCCCTGGTGGCTTTTCACCGTATCGCCATACTGAATAACAGAGAGGACCTTGGATGGTGAGGTCGCCATTATTCTACCATTTAAAAACATGATTTCTATATACATTTCCACACTACGAGGTTGGAATAATACTGTGAAATTGTTTGAAAAGACCACCTACAATTTCAGCCTGTAGTGGTCGGATGAAGTTTTGGACTGCCTGGTGTTGTCACCAGGCGGTAAATTAGTTAATAGACTTCTCGGGCTAATAACAGCTAGTTTTCCGTTTTTCCCTCCCACCCAGACCACTCCCAGACAGTCCTAGATAAATTCTTGCTTGAGAAATTGCTCTTTGCTACAAAGCTAATTTTGTTTCTTTTTGACCATTTTAATTGAAAACAATCACAGTAAGGTACTTAATATTGAGAGAAATTATTTGATATTGAGATAAAAATGGCTGCATTTTACCTTTAATTACCCAGCTTTAGACAATAAACTTCACCATTGGGAGAACTGGAGAAAGAGGTCACAAGGAACAAAAATAATCACAATAAAGTTCGTAGTATAAAAAGATGGCTTTTAGTACCATTTCCACTCACACGTGGTCATACAGTGTAGCTACTCTGGCTCGGAGGTGTACGTTTCTTTTGAAAGCGATCCGTGTTGTTAAATAACTGGAATTCAGGCAGTTAAACTCAATCTGCAGTGCACTGATGAGCAGGAATGCAGACCTCGGGGTAATGCGATCAGGGATGACTCGCCACAGGCACCAGGTGTTCCTCCTCGGGTCCCGGGCCTGCAAGACGAGGGCCGGTTCAGGCTGGGACAACACAGCACAGGGCCCTCCAGGGACAACCCTCTACTCTCCCATCTGCCCTCCTCTCTTCTCTCCCCAGGCCAAAGACAGGGCCTTTATATCAGAGTGAGTCGGACCTTCTCATAGGCTCACAGGAAGATACATCCTCCCAGATTGATGGACGTGACTCGAGGTATACTGCCAGAAAACAGACTGAAAAGACAGACAGTTGCATCAGGTATTATGCACAGAGTAACATGCTATTTTCTTTTTCTTGCTCCATGTTTCTCTTCTAACCTGTATGTTCTGAGAGAGACTATTTTAGGGAGCAGGGGCCCACTAAGATGATCTAGAATCAGTTTTATGGAACAGAGAGGCAGTTGTAGAAGGTAGGAAACAGAAAGGATGTTTTGGAGTCGGTTTTGGAAGCTAGGGGACTGGAGAGGCTGTTTTACAGTCAGTTTTAGAAAGCTAGGGGACTCTCCAGGCTGTTGATGTTGTGGGGGTCAGGGGATGTGACAGGCCTTGAGAGAGACAGTCCATGAGAGTGCGCCAGTCTCTCAAGGCCCTTTTCCACACAGCTGTTTTGTGGATTACTGCTGAACCCCTGCTGGAGCTCTCTCTCTCTGCATGACTGATAGCCAGTTGACATCCACACACGTCCCTCTACTGACCATCCTTATGGCCGTCCAGCAACAGCCCCCTCAACTGGCTCAGCTCACACACCCCGGATCAGCGCAGCCATTCCTCTATCTCCTTTTCTCCCTCTTTCTCTCTCCCCCCACTCTCTTGTACACACACACACCAGCATCTACTCTCTCTCTCCACTTCTCCCTCTCTCCCTACTGACTGGACATATATTGGGTCCTGTCAATTGGACTGTTTTGTTGTTTACTGAGGAACCCCACCTTGACAATATACCCCCCACACTCCCATGTCTGTCTGTCTGTCTTGTCTGTCTTGTCTGTCTGTCTGTCTGTCTGTCTGTCTGTCTGTCTGTCTGTCTGTCTGTCAGATGGCTGACGTTTTCTGTGCTCCCAACCGATTGTGTTTTTATGTAAATTTTTTTGCGTTTGTAACTTATTTAAAAAAAACGTATTTTGTACATAATGTTGCTGCTTCCGTCTCTTATGACCAAAAATAACTTCTGAACATCAGAACAGCGAATACTTACCACAAACTGGCAGAAGCTTTTTTTAATTTAACGAGTCCGACGAGCCCAATGTGAACGACGTACTGCTTTCCCGGGAACAGGCCCAAATACCTGTCATTTGCGTGAAGAGACGACAGAGGAAAAGAGGACGGAGGTCGGGCTGCATTCTGAGAAATCATAGGCGATCTAATAAACCCCCCTGCCTTCCGTTCTTCCAGCTAACGTGCAATCATTGGAAAATAAAATTGACGACCTACTATGAAGATGAAATTACCAACGGGACATTAAAAACTGTAATATTCTTATGCTTCACGGATTCGTGGCTGAACGATGACATTATCAGCATACAGCTGGCTGGTTATACGCTGCATCGGCAGGATAGAACAGCGACGTTTGGTAAGACAAAGGCTGGCGGACTGCATGTATGTAAACAACAGCTGGTCCACGATATCTAAGGAATTCTCAAGGTTTTGCAACCTAAGGTAGAGTATCTCATGATAAGCTGTAGACCACATTAACTACCTAAAGAGTTTATCTGTATTTTATGTATCTGTCTACATGCCACCACAGACCGATGCAGATACTAAGACCGCACTCAATGAGCTGTATTCCACCATTAGCAAACAGGAAACGCTCATCCAGAGGTGGCGCTTTGTTTTACCAAATTTCGATCAGCATGTTAAATGTGCAACCAGAGGGGGAAAAAACTCTAGACCACCTTTATTCCACACACAGTGATGTGTACAAAGCTCTCCACTTGGCAAATCTGACCATCATGTTATCCTCCTGATTCCTGATTAAAAGCAAAAATTAAAGTAGGAAGCAATACAAAAGTGGTCAGATGAAGCAGATGCTAAGCTACAGGACTGTTTTGCTAGCACAGACTGGAATATGTTCCCGGATTCTTCCTATGGCACTGAGGAGTACACCACATCAGTCATTGGCTTCATCAATAAGTGCATTGATGACGTCGTCCCCACCAGAAGTCATGTATTACAGGCAACATCCGCACTGAGCTGAAGGCTAGAGCTGCCGCTTTCAAGGAGCGGGACTCTAACCCGGATGTTAATAAGAAATCCCGCTATGCCCTCTGACGAACCATCAAGCAGGCAAAGAGTCAATAAAGGACTAAGATCTAATCGTACTACACCGGCTCCAACACTAGTCGGATGTGGCAGGGCTTGCATACCATTACAGACTACAAAGGGAAGCACAGCCGAGAGCTGTCCAGTGACACAAGCCTACCAGTAGCACTCAGATCTGTAGACATGAAGTGCTTTGAAAGGCTGGTCATGGCTCACATCCACATCATTATCCCAGAAATCCTAGACCCACACCAATTTGCATACCGCCCTAATAGATCCACAGATGATGCAATCTCTATTACACACCACACAGCCCTTTCCCACGTGAACAAAAATAACACCTATGTGAGAATGCTATTCATTGACTACAGCTCAGCGTTCAACACCATAGTGCCCTCAAAGCTCATCAATAATCTAAGGACCCTGGGACTAAACACCTCCCTCTGAAACTGGATCTGGGACTTCCTGATGGGCCACCCCCAGCTGGTAAGGGTAGGTAACAAGACATCCACCACGCTGATCCTCAACACGGGCACCCTCAGGGGTGCTTTCTCAGTCTCCAACACCATCATTAAGTTTGCAGATGAAACAACAGTGGTAGGCCTGATCACTGACAACGATGAGACAGCGTATAGGGAGGAGGTCAGAGACCTGGTCATGTGGTGCCAGGACAACAACCTCTCCCTCAAAGTGAGCAAGACAAAGGAGATGATTGTGGACTACAGGAAACGGAGGACCGAACACGCCCCCATTCTTATTGACGGGCTGTAGTGGAACAGGTTGAGAGCTTCAAGGACCTTGGTGTCCACATCACCAACAAACTAACATGGTCCAAGCATACCAAGACAGTCGTGAAGAGGGCACGACAAAACCTATTCCCCCTCAGGAGACTGAGAAGATTTAGCGTGGGTCCTCAGATCCTCAAAAGGTTCTACAGCTGCCCTGTCGAGAGCATCCTGACTGGTTGCATCACTGCCTGGTATGGAAACTGCTCGGTCTCCGACCACAAGCCACTACAGAGGGTAGTGCGTACGGCCCAGTACATCACTTGGGCCAAGATTCCTGCTATCCAGGACCTCTATACCAGGTGGTGTCAGAGGAAGGCCCTAACATTGTCAAAGACTTCAGCTACTCTAGTCATAGACTGTTCTCTCTGCCACAGCATGGTAAGCGGTACCAGTGCGCCATGTCTAGGTCCAATAGGCTTCTAAACAGCTTCTACCCCCCAAGCCATAAGACTCCTGAACATCTAATCAAATGGCTACCCAGACTATTTGCATTGCCCCCCCACCTGTTCTATTTGGCGCATGTGACTTAAACATTTTTTATTTGATTGGTCTCTGTCTGGCTGTCTGTCTTGGCTCTGCTCTGACCACTAGCAGCTCTAACTGCTCGGAGTGCCCTGGCTGCTCCAGGACTGGCCTACGTAACACACCAGGCCCCAGAGACCTGCGACACCTGTGGGGGCTGGGGGGATGGTGGGCTGGGGGGAGGTTTTATGGCCCTCCATTTAGAAAACGGGGTCACAAATGGTCTAACCACTAACACATCAGTTTTGTCAACTGCAAATCTGTACAAGGTGCCAAGCATGTCAGGGATCATTCAACTATCTCAGCCATTCACGGAACTCCATGTTTAAGAATGCTCCAAGTTGGATTGGATGTTTTGGAGAGACTGTGTCGTGTGTGTGTGTGTGTGTGTGTGTGTGTGTGTGTGTGTGTGTGTGTGTGTGTGTGTGTGTGTGTGTGTGTGTGTGTGTGTGTGTGTGTGTGTGTGTGTGCGTGTGTGGTGTGTGTGTGTGTGGTGTGTGTGTTGTGTGTGTGTGTGTGTGTGTGTGTGTGCGTGTGTGGTGTGTGTGTGTGTGGTGTGTGTGTTGTGTGTGTGTGTGTGTGTGTGTGTGTGTGTGTGTGGTGTGTGTGTGTGTGTGTGTGTGTGTGTGTGTGTGTGTGTCTGTGTGTCTGTGTGTGTGTGTGTGTGTGTGTGTGTGCGTAAATTCTTAAGCTCGAACAACTGAGGAAGGGGGCATTTCTCAAAGCGTGTCATCCTGCCCTTCAGTTATCACCTTTGACTGAAACAGAAGTCAGCACCCGCTGTGTGTGAATCTCAACCTTTTCCATCACACACGTTACTCACACACGTTACATATCAAAATATTGTACTCTTAAAAATGTGAATGTGGTAGGCTGACAGTTTTGTTCCTAGAACAAACCAAGAAAAACAATAGTCAAAAATAATGTCACATTTTCAGTATCTGTCTGTATGTAAGCACAGGTTCAGAACAGTTCTTCAGCGTTCTAAGATGATAAATTATCCAGACCACCTCCATATGTTCTGGCTCACTCAGGTAGAACAGTTTGTCACATCCTGTCTGGGAGAAGCCCCACCTGTGGAACAGAATGGCTGAACTTCTTCCATCTTCCCCTGGGGCTCTCTGACTCATTGTGACATCAGCGGCCCACCAGCCACACAGATCAGTCATGCACTGATCACTGGCCAATAACCTCTCATTCTCCTGACCGCGCAGGCTAAAATTACCCTGAGGCCTCAGCAGGAGAGAGAAAGCTGATGATCAGCAGGAAGGCTTTGGTGTTAATCATGCTGAGAACCAGTGGTCTTAGATAAACCTCATCTCTTTTTGATCAGGAACATTGATCTAAGAGACACACTTTTCTTCTCATTAATTATCTGCTCAAAGGAGGTGCATTCATTTCACCTTCATCTGCACTAATGTGAAATAAATGGACAGTAGGCATTCACTAAACACATTTCACTAGACCTATGTGACAATAAAACATATATTTATTAGAGCTTTCACCTTCTATGAGGTGACTATGGTGGAATCAAGGAGAACAGAAGGGTAGGCTATACTACAAAGCAGGATCAGTGAGTTAGCCAGCTAACTTAAATAAACAACCAGAAATGACTATGGATTTTCTGGTTTATTAAAGTGAAAGTGTGAGATTTTGATAATTAAGGCCTTTGTCTACTTACCAAGAGTCAGATGAACTCATGGATACTATTTGAAGGTTGTTGAAGGTGGTTTCGTGAGACAATGCTAACAAACATTAGTGCTAGTTAGCAAGCAACTTCCTTGAAACTACACTCAGAGACGTACAAATGCTATCTATGAGTTCAGCTGACTCTGGGTAAGTATAAAAAATTGCTTAATTCTTTAGAGTCTAAGATGTTGGGGTTGCTAAGATAACATATGGAATTGTTTTAAGGTGGTCATAATATGGATCATTTAGCTATTTTAATTTTTTGAATTGTAGGACCTTTTAGGTATAAAAAAAGTATTTAAAAATGATTTGATAAAATATATAATACTTAAGCCCATAACACATTCATAAATGGCAAAAAGGACAGTCCAAAAAGAAATCATAAGAAACAAGGTTTGAAGTGTCTGTCCTAAATCTAGGAGATATATATATATATAAATATATACAGTGCCTTGTGAAAGTATTCGGCCCCCTTGAACTTTGCGACCTTTTGCCACATTTCAGGCTTCAAACATAAAGATATAAAACTGTATTTTTTTGTGAAGAATCAACAACAAGTGGGACACAATCATGAAGTGGAACGACATTTATTGGATATTTCAAACTTTTTAACAAATCAAAAACTGAAAAATTGGGCGTGCAAAATTATTCAGCCCCTTTACTTTCAGTGCAGCAAACTCTCTCCAGAAGTTCAGTGAGGATCTCTGAATGATCCAATGTTGACCTAAATGACTAATGATGATAAATACAATCCACCTGTGTGTAATCAAGTCTCCGTATAAATGCACCTGCACTGTGATAGTCTCAGAGGTCCGTTAAAAGCGCAGAGAGCGATGAATATGAAGCGATTGCCAGCCAACGAGAGCATACAGGTCAAAGTGGTGGGTAGTATATGGGGCTTTGGTGACAAACCGGATGGTATACTACATTTAATTTGCTGAGGAGAGTGTTGGAGGCTATTTTGTAAATGACATCACCAAAGTCAAGGATTGGTGGGATAGTCAGAGTATTGGGGGTATGTTTAGCAGCATGAGTGAAGGAGGCTTTGTTGCGAAATAGGTAGCCAATTCTAGATTTAATTTTGGATTGGAGATGCTTAATGTGAGCCTGGAAGGATAGTTTACCTTCTAACCAGACACCTAGGTATTTGTAGTTGTAGTAGTTATGTCTTTGTTTTAGTATGGTCAGGGTGTGAGTTGGGTGGGTTGTCTATGTTAGTTTTTCTATGATTTGCTATTCCTGTGTTTGGCCTGGTATGGTTCTCAATCAGAGGCAGCTGTCAATCGTTGTCCCTGATTGAGAACCATATTTAGGTAGCCTGTTTCCTATTGTGTTTCGTGGGTGATTGTTTTCTGTTTTCTGTTTTGTGTCTACACCAGACAGGACTGTTTCGTTTCGTTCATTCTTCGTTGTTATTTTGTTTAGTGTTGTCATTATGGACACTTACCACGCTGCAAATTGGTCCGACCTCTCTTACTCCTCATCAGAGGAAGACGACGAACGTTACAGTTGTCAACATATTCTAAGTCAGAACCGTCCAGAGTAGTGATACAAGTTATGCACGTTTTACTAGCATTTTAGAGCAGTTGGAGGCCACGGAAAGATTGTTGTATGGCATTGAAGCTCGTCTGGAGGTTTGTTAACACAGTGTCCAAAGAAGGGCCAGAGGTATACAGCATGGTGTCGTCAGGGTAGAGGTGGATCAGAGAATCACCTGCAGCAAGAGCGACATCATTGATATATACAGAGAAAAGAGTTGGCCCGAGAATTGAACCCTGTGGCACCCCCATAGAGACTGCCAGAGGTCTGGACAACAGGCCCTCCGATTTGACACACTGAAGTCTATCTGAGAAGTAGTTGGTGAACCAGGCGAGGCAGTCATTTGAGACACCAAGGCTGTTGAGTCTGCCGATAAGAATGCTGTGATTGACAGAGTCGAAAGCCTTGGCCAGATCAATGAAGACGGCTGCACAGTACTGTCTTTTATCAATGGTGCTTATGATATCGTTTAGAACCTTGAGTGTGGCTGAGGTGCACCCGTGACCAGCTCAGAAACCAGATTGCATAGCGGAGAAGGTACGGTGGGATTCGAAATGGTCGGTGATCTGTTTGTTAACTTGGATTTCGAAGACTTTAGAAAGGCAGGGCAGGATGGATATAGGTCTATAACAGTTTGGGACTAGTGTGTCTTCCCCTTTGAAAAGGGCGGCAGCTTACGAAAGAGAGGTTGACCAGGCTAGTAATTGGGGTTGCAACATTTGGGGCAGACAATTTTAGAAAGAGAGGGTCCAGATTGTCTAGTTGTCTAACCCAGCTGATTTGTAGAGGTCCAGATTTTGCAGTTCTTTCAGCTATCTGGATTTGGGTGAAGGAGAAGCGGGGGGGGGGGGGGGTCGGGCATGTTGGCCGGGTTAGGGATAGCCAGGTGGAAAGCATGGCCAGTCATAGAAAAATGCTTATTGAAATTCTCGATTAGCGTGAATTTATCGGTGATGACAGTGTTTCCTAGCCTCAGTGCAGTGGGCAGCTGGGAGGAGATGCTCTTATTTTCCATTGACTTTACAGTGTCCCAAAACTTTTTAGAATTTGTGCTACAGGATGCACATTTCTGTTTGAAAAAGCTAGCCTTTGCTTTCCTAACTAACTGACTTGCGGAGGCTATTCGATACTAATGCAGCACGCAACAGGATGTTTTGTGCTGGTCAAGGGCAGTCAAGTCTGGAGAACCAAGGGCTATATCTGTTATTAGTTCTAACTTCTTTGAATGGATGACCAAAAAGCTCAAATTTAGTCTCGTCTGACCAGAGTACCTTCTTCCATATGTCTGGGGAATCTCCCACATGCATTTCTGCAAACACCAAATGTGTTTACTTATTTCTTCTTTCAGCAATGGCTTTTTTCTGGCCACTCTTCCATAAAGCCCAGCTCTGTGGAGTGTACAGCTTAAAATGGTCCCATGGACAGATACTCCAATCTCCGCTGTGGAGCTTTGCAGCTCCTTCATGGTAATCTTTGGTCTCATGGTTGCCTCTCTGACTAACGCCCTCCTTGCCTGGTCCGTGAGTTTTGATGGCGGCCCTCTCTTGTCAGGTTTGTTGTGGTGCCGTATTCTTTAAATGTTTTATTAATGGATTTAATGGTGCTCTGTGGGATGTTCAAAGCTAAGGATATTTTTTTATTACCCAACCCTGATCTGTACTTCTCCACAACTTTGTCCCTGACCTGTTTGGAGAGCTCCTTGGTCTTCATAGTGTCGCTTGCTTGGTGGTGCCCCTTGCTTGGTGATGTTGCAGACTCTAGGGCCTTTCAGAACAGGACTTTATTAACTAATTATGTGAATTCTGAAGGTAATTGGTTGCACCAGATCTTATTTAGGGGCTTCATAGCAAAGGGGGTGAATACATATACACACACCACTTTTCTGTTTTTGAATTTTTTGAAACAATACATTTCTTAAATTTCAATTCACCAATTTGGACTATTTTGTGTATGTCCATTACATGAAATCCAAATAAAAAAATCTATTTAAATTACAGGTTGTAATGCAACAAAATAGGAAAAATGCCTAGGGGGATGAATACTTTTGCAAGGCACTGTATTTAACCCAATTTTTGGGGTAGGCACAAAACTAACGTCATACTTCAACAAAAAAACGGTACCGGATACCTTCAGACGAGTCCCATGACAGAAAAACATGAGTGTTCCCTTTGCTTGGTAAAGCTCCACCTTATCTCAGATCAATGGTCACCATAACAACACCCACCCGTAGCACGCGCTCTAGCAGGTATATCTCACTGGTCATCCCCAAAACCAACTCCTCCTTGGGCCGCCTTTTCTTCCAGTTCTCTGCTGCCAATGACTGGAACGAATTGCAAAAATCGCTGAAGTTGGAGACTTATATCTCCCTCACTAACTTTAAGCATCAGCTGAGCAGCTTACCGATCGCTGCAGCTGTACACAGCCCATCTGTAAATAGCCCATCCAATCTACCTACCTCATCCCCATCGTTTTAATGTACTTTTTTGCTCTTTTGCACACCTGTATTTCTACTTGCACATCATCTGCACATCTATCACTCCAGTGTTAATTTGCTAAATTGTAATTACTTCGCTACTATGGCCTATTTATTGCCTTACCTCCTCACGCCATTTTCACACACTGTATATAGACTTTTTCTGTTGTATTATTGACTGTATGTTTGTTTATTCCATGTGTAACTCTGTGTTGTTGTATGTGTCGCACTGCTTTGCTTTATCTTGGCCAGGTCACAGTTGTAAATGAGAACTTGTTCTCAACTAGCCTACTTGGTTAAATAAAGGGGAAATAAAATAAAATAAAAATTGGGCATGATTTTGAAAGAAACACACCTGCCTACATAAGGTCCCACAGTTGACAGTGCAAATCAGAGCAGAAACCATACAATGAAGTCCAAGGAAGTGTTCCTAGAACTCTGAGATATAATTGTGATGAGGCATATATCGGGGGAAAGGGTATAAAACAGTGTTGAACGTTTCCAAGAGCACAGTGGTCTCCGTCATTTGGAAATAAAAAAATGATGGAACTACTCAGACTCTGCCTAGAGCTGGCTGTCCGACCAAACTGTACAACCGGGAAAGAAGGACACATTGACTTCTCTGACCGAATTACAGAGTTCCTTCACTCAGATGGAAGAACCTGCCAGAAGGACAGCAGTCTCTACAGCACTTCACCATTCTGGGCTTTATGGGAGAGTAGCCTGACGGAAGCGATTCCTGAGAAATAGGCAGATGACAGCATGCCTGGAGGGACATGAAACATTTGAGAGCATAAGGCAAAATATTATGTGAGACAAAATGTTTACTCTTTGGCCTGAATGCAAAGCACTATGTCTAGAGAAAACCAGGCACAGCTCATCACCCATCTAACACCATCTCTACCGTGAAGCATGATGGTGGCACTATCATGCTATGGGATGCTTTTCAGTGGAAGGGACTGGGAGACTGGTAAAAATAGATGGAACAACGAATGGAGCCAAATACAGGCAAATCCTTGATGAGAACCTGCTTCAGAGTGCAAACGACCTTAGACTGGGGTTTACATTCCAACAGGACAATGACCCAAAGCATACAGCCAAAGCAACACTGGAATGGCTTCAGAACAGGAATGTGAAAGTCCTTGAGTGGTCCAGCCAAAGCCCAGACTTGAATCCCTCATCGGTGTGAATTTTCATGTACTGTAAATGAGATATTTCTGTATTTCATTTTCAATATATTTGCTAAAATATCAAAAACCATGTTGCTTTCACATTGTCATGATGGTATTGTGTGTAGATGGGTCAGATAAATGATATTTAATCCATTTTGAATTCAGGCTGTAACAACAAAATGTGGAATAAGTCAAGTGGTATGAATAGTTTCTGAAGGCTCTGTAGGTCATGAGAAGAGGAGTGGACTTGGTGAACTCAGGTTGCCATTCTTTTGTCTGTGTTTCGGCTTCATTCATGTTGTGGTGGGGAGGTCCTGGCTGTTGTTGTGTTTTGGTTAGTGTGGTGAGGTTTGTAACATTGGTCTAACCCAGTTGTAAGGTACACAGGCAGGGCTCGACAGGGCTCTGGGGCACTGCAGACAGATGGAAGCACTTTATGGCTTCACTAGACTGCAATTGGGCCTATTACCATAATTATAGCTTTAAAGCCTCAGCAATTTGTAGCAGGCATGCTCCGGCGAAACTGCCAAGGCTTTTGCCCTATGGAATCACGGCCCTGCATTTCCCCCCTTCGGTTTTCCCAAAGAGACTGTGTATATCACTATCAGGGTAATGGATTTGTGGAATTCCTTCATGTTGTACGGATTATTGTGCTTGCTCCCTCAGCTGTACAGAAAACCTCCCACTGCAGATGGCTTATGAGTAAATTAAGATAATCAGTTGGAGGAGAAGGGAAGGAAAAAATACCAGAAAAAGATAAACAAAATATCAAAGAGGGGAAACATCAAAGAATAGTCTTTGAATTAGGGGTGGGTTGCCATGGCAGCTGGAAGGCTTAGGGTAGAGACTTTCCTACAGGGCATCCTTCTTGACTACTGGAAATCTGCTCTAGAGAAATATGGCGGCTTCATGAGCATCAGAAGAGCCATGCAGTGAGCCCACCCCATCCCTGATCTTCTCTCTCCCCAGCCGTGTGTGTTTAAGGAACCACCCTTGGGTTATTAAAAAGCCAGTTAATGTTGAATCAGAACCTCTTAACAACATAATTGCACTCTGATTAGATTCCATTACTACAGCCTATTAAAAATATATATTTGATAGTGCCTGAGAGAGGAGGGGAGAGAGAGAAGGAGAGAGAGGGAGAGAGTGTGTTTATGGCCCTGTCCCAAACCAAATCTGCTATTAACATCAAGGCCTGTAGATCTTAACTAAATGATGGCTGCTCATATACAAACTGGCCTATTATTCACAGGGCTGTTTGGTTTAGGGCTGGCAGCCCAGCACTCCCTCCTGACCTGGCCTTTTCTTTAGGAGAAGTCATAAACACATCACACATTCAGCTCCACACAAACCTTACCGTTGGCCCCACTAATGTCTTAATCAATAAGACTATTCAGACAAGTTATGTTTCTCGGAAAGCTCTTATTTCTCCTTTTTCAGGTTTCTTCTCTGGATTTATGTCCCCTCGCTAGTGTTCCTACCATCAGGCAAACCTGATTATGCAAGGAACGGTAGGACTTTAAATCAGATAATGCAAAGTCAGACATTTTTAACAGGCTAAGATAAATGGTTTATGAAATGAAAAACACATTTGTCATTCAGCAATAGAGACCCTTTTTGAAATGTGTGCATAGGAACAGAAGGCTCCACCAGCCGAGCTCTCAGGTTCCCCCAGAACGGCAGCGTGTGATGGGCCATACTCAACCTGTCAAGCCCCTACTCTTCCACACATCTAGCATCACCAGTGGAATGTTTCTACTCGCTACACTAGTCCCAGCCTGAGAGAGAGAGAACAGAGAAGGAGAGAGAGAGAGAAAGTGAGAGAGAGAATGAACAAATAGAGGTGTAATGATGGATGGATGGATATTCTTCTCCACTTTGTGCCACTTGGACAGACACCCTGTGTAGTTTCTCTCTTCCGCCTTCCCTTGTCTCTCTCGTCCCATCTTTACCTTCACTGACATCTGTGGCAGCACAGGTGACACCCATAACCAACCACCACCCCCCACCCACACCCCACCTGTTGCAGTTTTATGCCAGAGGTCTTGATTGGATTGGATTGGGTTGGGTGAGGAGTTGGGTGAAGAGTGGAGAGAGGCTGAGAAGTGGTTTTAACCGTGAGGAAGGGAAGGACTAGCGAGAGCAAAGAGGATGGAGGGAGTAAAGACAGGAGAGGAGTGTGTGTGTGATGTGTGTGTGTGATATGCCCAGCAGTAATAGTTTTGCCCCTAATTATTTGTGAAATCACAGGGGAATCCTGTGGATTCCTACATCTGATTTGTCTCATTCTCCCCTGTTTCTATTGGAGGGCCTGAGAAGAAACCCCTCTCTCCTTTACTTGTCCCACAAGTCTTCCTTTCCCTCGGCCACAGACAGCCCACTCAGAACAGGCCTTAGCTCTTATTCCCTCTGTCCTTTCCTCTGACTCACGTCCCCTCATTACATTTGTTACTAGGTGTATTTGCTGCATCTAGGGACCTGCTGTACACTCTTAGACAAAAGGGTTCTTCGACTGTCCCCATAGGATAACCCATTTTGGTTCCAGGTAGAGCTCTTTTTGGTTCCAGGTAGAACTATTTTGAGTTCCATGTAGAACCATCTGTGTAAAAGGTTCTACATGGAACTCAAAAGGGTTCTACCTGGAATCGAAAAGGGTTCTTCAAAGGGTTCTCCAATGGGGACAACCAAAGAACCCTTTTAGGTTCTAGATATAACCTTTATTTTCTAAGAGTGTACTGTAGCAGTGGGGTTCACTGCTGGATATGTACCATCTCTATGGCTTCTGTTGTTCCTCCCCTCCTCCAGTTCCCTTAACCCATGTAGTAGACATAGACAGGTCAGTCAGACAGTTAGTCATGGGTGAAGGTGGGACCTGTTATAGCAGTAGGCTCCAGAGGCAGGGATGTGCCAGGCTCAGTCTGGGGACCTGTTATAGCAGTAGGCTCCAGAGGCAGGGATGTGCCAGGCTCAGACTGGGTGACCTATTATAGCAGTAGGCTCCAGAGGCAGGAATGTGCCAGGCTCAGACTGGGGACCTGTTATAGCAGTAGGCTCCAGAGGCAGGGATGTGCCAGGCTCAGACTGGGGACCTGTTAGAGCAGTAGGCTCCAGAGGCAGGGATGTGCCAGGCTCAGACTGGGGACCTGTTATAGCAGTAGCAGTGGGTACAGGTTTCAGTGGGCACAGTGCTATGTGTGCCAGGCTGTGGGCAGTGCAGCGTGGTAAGAGTCCTGTTCTGTGTTTTTACAGGTTCAGTTGGCCACTGAGGAATAGTCTGAGACTTCTCTCTGAGCCAGCATCCAGCAGGCCTACCCCTGTCCCAACCAACATTGCCCTGGCCTGGCCTTGGCTCTGCAAAACACAGCTCTTTCATTCTGCCAACCAACCAGCCACGGAAATAACTTTTCATCTACAACAGGAGGAAACTAATGTGACAAGCTCCAACACCGCCATATCCCATCAACACCACTCCTCCCCTCCTCCCCTACTTGTCTCTCCCCCCATGCCTCAGTCCTGTCTGGGCTTGTGCAACAGGCATGCAAGGCCAGGGTGAGGGAGAGAAGGGAAATGAACTACTTTGGGGGATCATATATGGCTTTTTATAGAGGCTATGAACATGCTACACTGTGTGTGTGTTTTAGCACTTGTCAGAAACATGCACGGGTCTAACAACCAGCTAATATTACATCAATGAAAGCCAAAGTGACCTCACCCCTAACTTTATAACCCCTGCTAAAACATGTTTATGGCAAATGTTATGACACATTATGCAGCATCTTCACACAAGAGCCACGTCAAACCAACTGAAGTGTTACAGAGTACAAAGTAGTACGGAACAGTCTGTCTTATCCAAGGACACAGAGGGGGCGGGGAGGCTGGGGGGTGCACCTGAACTCACAACACCCCCACTAACATGACACAGAGAGACACTAACCAGTCAGGGCAGTCAGACAAACACAGGAGCTAGCAGAGTAAACGCCTGGAGAGAAACCCAGGACAGGACAAGCAGAGCAGAGCCCAGCACACAGAGCCCAGCGCACAGAGCGCTAGGCTAACACAATGACACTAGCCTTCTGTTCCTGCTCTCTCGGAGAGAGATGAGAGGCCTGTCTGCTCTGTCCGATCCAATGGAAACTACTCTGGCCTGTCCAGATGTCTTACAGCTAACATTAAATTATCCACACAAACATGTCCACGGAACACTGTCCATTCAACACTGGGCTGTGGGGAACACAGAGGGAATGTGCGTGTCACCACTGTCCCCGAGTAACCCTACTCTGTTCCATTCTTCATGGGAGTGCATCTCTGCTGAGCTTTGACTACATTAAGGAACTGCAGTTCACTGTGGGGCTTTCCATCTGAGGCATCACTCAGTACAGACAGACAGACAGACAGACAGACAGACAGACAGACAGACAGACAGACAGACAGACAGACAGACAGACAGACAGACAGACAGACAGACAGACAGACAGACAGACAGACAGACAGACAGACAGACAGACAGACAGACAGACAGAGACACACACACACACACACACACACACACACACACACACACACACGTGTCCAGGGGATTAGTGACGAACACTTCTATTCCAGCGCATAACTTACACACACATAAACACAAAATGAGTGCACTGCAAACATTTCTGTTCTCTAATGACAAATACATAAAAGCTCTCTTATGGCCTCCCTATGCAATATTACCAGAATTGACATCAATCTAATATTTGGCTACCTTTCATGATTCAATAGGATACATTGAGACTCTCAAAACATGTTTTTCCCCAATACAGGCCCATCCCCATTCCTGGACCAGATGCACTTCTCCTCCAGCTCCACTGTCACAATGAGGCCCACGCCTCACTAAACACACACTGTCTGTCTCAGTCTGTCAGTAGCACCCCTCTCCTCCCATCCGAGTTGTTACCCCACTCATCTCCCCCTCTACCCAAACCCAGGCCAAGTTGGAGGCCCTGTATGCTGAAGGTTCCAAGGATGTCCCCATTAAGAGGAGAGGAGGGGAGAAGAGTTGCAAAACCCCCTTAACCCCCTCAGTGTGCCTCTGTCTGACTGACTATCCTCCAGTCTACGCTAAATAGCAACTGGTGTCAGTTAACAGGGACATATGGGAAACTGAAGAGCAGTGTGGGAGAGGAGCTGACTGACGCTTGGCCATGTAAATGTCATGCATGTAAATGCTATAGGAGGTTTCCAATAACCGTTTCTGAATGCACGGGGACGTTCACCATTGTTTTAAGCACTGTATGGAGAATTAGTATGGATTTGACTAGCTGGGAGTGCGTTGCAGACTTCTTTGGCTTCATTTTCGCCAGTGTAAAGAAGCTTTATTTGCCCAACCCTCACCAAGGATACTGTAGACTCTATGTTAATAAAACATACTGGATACTACTTTATCCTCATGGTATCCATGCAAATCTGATACATTTGGGCTCTTGAACTGGCATAAAATCACATGAATGCACCCACATTACGATCAAGGTTAAATGCAAATCAGTCAATTAAAGTGAATTTAGCTCAACCCAACTTAGTAGTTTGGAAATGAAGCTGTCGTTTCAACAGGCGGGTCATAGGTAAGAGACAGTGCCATTATGGGTCTCTTACCCTTTAACACAAGTAGAGGAATTAACAGTACCAGTCAAAAGTTTGGACACACCTTCTCATTCAAGGGTTTTTCTTTATTTTCACTATTTTCTACATTGTAGAATAATAGTGAAGACATCAAAACTATGAAATAACACATATGGAATAACAATGTAGTAACCAAAAATGTGTTAAACAAGTCAAATATATTTTATATTTGAGATTCTACAAAGTAGCCACCCTTGGCCTTGATAACAGATTTACACACTATTGGCATTCTCTCCACCCGCTTCACGAGGTAGTCAACTGGAATGCATTTCAATTAACAGATGTTCTTTGTTAAAAGTTGATTTGTGAAATGTCTTTTTAATGCATTTGAGCCAATCAGTTGTGTTGTGACAGGGTAGGGGTGATATACAGAAGATATCCCTATTTGGTAAAAGACCAAGTCCATATTATGGCAAGAACAGTTCAAATAAGCAAAGAGAAACAACAGGCCATCATTACTTTAAGACATGAAGGTCAGTCATTCTGGAAAATTTCAAGAACTTTGAAAGTTTCTTCAAGTGCAGTCGCAAAAACCATCAAGCGCTATGATGAAACTGGCTCTCATGAGGACCGCCAAAGGAAAACAAGACCCAGAGTTACCTCTGCTGCAGAGGATAAGTTCATTAAAGTTAACTGCACCTCAGATTGCAGCCCAAATAAATGCTTCACAGAGTTCAAGTAACTGTTCAGAGCAGACTGTGTGAATCAGGCCGTCATGGTCGAATTGCTGCAAAGAAACCACTACTAAAGGACAACAATAATAAGAAGAGACTTGCTTGGGCCAAGAAACATGAGCAATGGACATTAGACCAGTGGAAATCTGTCCGTTGGTCTGATGAGTCCAAATGTGCGATTTTTGGTTCCAACCGCCGTGTCTTTGTGAGACACAGAGTAGGTGTGGTTCCCACCGTGAAGCTTGGAAGGGGAGATGTGATGGTGTGGGGGTACTTCACTGTCTGTGATTTATTTAGAATTCAAGGCATACTTAACCATCATGGCTACCACAGCATTCTGCAGCGTTATGCCATCCCATCTGGTTTGCTCATAGTGGGACTATCATTTGTTTTTCAACAGGACAATGACCCAACACACCTCCAGGCTATGTTAGGGCTACTTGACCAAGGAGAGTAATGGAGTGCTGCATCAGATGACCTGGCCTCCACAATCACCCGACCTCAACCCAATTGAGATGGTTTGGGATGAGTTGGACCGCAGAGTGAAGGAAAAGCAGCCAACAAGTGCTCAACCCCTTCAAGACTGTTGGAAGAGCATTCCTCCTGAAGCTGGTTGAAAAAATGCAAAGAGTGTACAAAGCTGTCTTCAAGGCAAATGGGGCTACTTTGAAGAATCTAAAATCTCTAATATATCATCATAATACATCATAGTTTTGATGTCTTCACCATTATTCTACAACGTAGAAAATAGTGAAAGAAAGAAAAACCCTTGAATGAGTAGGTGTGTCCAATCTTTTGACTGGTACTGTATGTTGACTGGAACACACATACTTTATAAGGCTTGATATTGGGAAGTGGACTGAAACCTGGGCATCCCACTTGGTCCTATGTCTGTTGTGCAGGGAAAACAACTCAACTCAGAGCTTGTGCTGTCTCCTCCTCTCTCATCCTGGCTTGCTCTCTCCTCTCTCCCCAATCTCCTTCTTTTCTACCTCCTCCTCTCCAGAGGTGGAAAAAGTACCATACTTGAGTAAAAGTATAGATACCCTAATAGAAAGTTATTCAAGTAAAAGTGTAAGTCAGCCGGTAAAGTACTACTTGAGCAAAAGTCTAAAAGTATTAGGTTTTAAATATACTTACATATCAAAGTAAATGTAATTGCTGAAATATACTTAAGTATCAAAAGTAAAAGTACAAGTATAAATAATAAAATAATCCTTATATTAAGCAAAGCAGATGGCACCATTTTCTTGTTTTTAAAATGTATGGACAGCCAGGGTCACACTCCCACACTCAGACATGACTTACAGATAGCCAGGGTCACACTCCCACACTCAGACATGACTTACAGATAGCCAGGGTCACACTCCCACACTCAGACATGACTTACAGATAGCCAGGGTCACACTCCCACACTCAGACATGACTTACAGATAGCCAGGGTCACACTCCCACACTCAGACATGACTTACAGATAGCCAGGGTCACACTCCCACACTCAGACATGACTTACAGATAGCCAGGGTCACACTCCCACACTCAGACATGACTTACAGATAGCCAGGGTCACACTCCCACACTCAGACATGACTTACAGATAGCCAGGGTCACACTCCCACACTCAGACATAACTTACAGATAGCCAGGGTCACACTCCCACACTCAGACATGACTTACAGATAGCCAGGGTCACACTCCCACACTCAAGACACTATTTACAAAAGATGCCTTTGTGTTTAGTGAGTGCACCAGGCCAGAGGCAGTAGGGATGACCACGTGTTATCTTAATGTGTACTTGAATTGGATCATTTTCCTGTCCTGCTAAGAATTCAAAATGTAACTCGTACTTTTGGTTGTCAGGGAAAATCTATGTAAAAAATACAATATTGTATTTAGGAATGTAGTGAAGTTAAAGTAAAGGTTGTCAAAAATATAAATAGTAAAGTACAGATACCCCCCCCAAAAAACTGAAGTAGTACTTAAAAGTATGTTTACTTAAGTACTTTACACTACTGCTCCTCTCTTATTCCCTCTTTACTTCTGGCTTGCTCCTCGCCTCTCCCTCTACCCCCCTTATCCCCAGTGTGTGTTAGCACCAGGTGGGGTGGCTTATGTCCATGTCTCTGGTCCTCAGGGTGCAGTGTCCTCAGCCCCAACCCAACCCACAGCTCCCATCAATCTGCTTTCTGTCTGGCCTGTCACACATACCGGTGCTCAAGAGTTATGGCCCAACACTCTCTGTCTTTCTCTCTAACTCTCTGTGTCTGTCTCCCTCTTTGTGTCTGTATCGGTCTCTCTCTCTGTTACTCATGCACTCTCTCACACTCTCCACCGCTCTCTCCCTCTCGTTTTCCCTCTTTCGTTCCACCTCCCTCTCTCTGCTACAGGCCTCACTGCTCAGGGGGTCAGACAGCTGCACAGGCACCAGTCCCAAGGGCAGGCCCTTCTCCCCCTCTCATGGTCTCTCCTCTCTTCTTCTCCTCCTCTCCTCCTGTCCTCTGGGCCCCTGATGCTCATCTGTTCTGAGACACAACACTGAAACCTAGCCTTGTAAGTGTGGAGCACTTACTGACGGTCTGAGTCAATCGACCAATAACTCTACCCCTATCTACAGCAAAAACAATCAATCAAACCAGTGCCTTATCTTTTTTCTACAGTTCTTTTATTTTCAGACCTGTGCCACAAGTGAAAGACTGTGCCAACTGAGGCAACCTGTGTGGAATTCTTCAGGAATGTGGCTTCAGTAAACTTTCTATATTCCTGGCCTTCTACCATCCAACCTCCCCTCCATCCCTCTCTCTCTGCCTTTCCCAAAGCAGCATATAATCCTCTGCACCTGCAAAAGCTCCACACACTGCAGCCTGCCAAAAAAAGGGTGTGTGACCTTGCCTCCATGACCACTGAGGCTGAGAGCGAGAGAGAAAGAGAGAGAGAGAGAGAGAGAGAGAGAGAAAGACAGCAAATGAAGGAGAAAGAGTTAAAGAGAGAGAGGGTTGGTTATAAGAGTTATCAGGCGCATTAAAAACATCTCAAACCTCATCGGAATCGGCCTGGGGCTGGGAACCAAACGGCGCAGCTATTTTTGTGTACTCTTCTCCGTCTTTGGAGTGATGTAATTCACTCTTTTCCCAAGCACATTACAGGACAAGAAAGAGAGGGGGAAGGAGAAAGGGGAAGACATGAAAAAAGTCCCAGAGACGAGGACTGCAGTAAAGGTCCCCAGAATTCCCCAGCTCAGCAGAAAAGGCCTGGCTGATGAAGTTATACTGTTCTCATAATATGAGAACATAATCATTTATTTGGAGAAGAGAAGCTAAGCACTTATATTATCATGTTAATGGATGTTAAGTCTCATCCAAGTCGAGAGGGAACAGAATGGAGCCAGCTGAAGAGAACTGTCTGGAGTCTATGCTATCTTGCCAGAGTTACGAAACAACATTTGTTCAATATTCACCATGGAGCTTATGGATTTGGATGAGCTCAGGCCTCTGTGTTCCATATTTCTGTGTTGATGCTCAAATAGTGTAACATGAGGCGCTAGCTGGGCCAACGGCCTATAAAACAGGTTGAACTGGAACCTAACTAATACCTCACCCCTAGCTAATTACACAATACCTCAACCCTAGCTAAGTACACAATACCTCACCCCTAGCTAATTACACAATACCTCAACCCTAGCTAATTACACAATACCTCACCCCTAGCTAATTACACAATACCTCACCCCTAGCTAATTACACAATACCTCACCCCTAGCTAATTAAACAATACCTCAACCCTAGCTAATTACACAATACCTCACCCCTAGCTAATTACACAATACCTCAACCCTAGCTAATTACACAATACCTCACCCCTAGCTAATTACACAATACCTCACCCCTAGCTAATTACACAATACCTCAACCCTAGCTAATTACACAATACCTCACCCCTAGCTAATTACACAATACCTCAACCCTAGCTAATTACACAATACCTCACCCCTAGCTAATTACACAATACCTCACCCCTAGCTAATTACACAATACCTCACCCTTAGCTAATTACACAATACCTCACCCCTAGCTAATTACACAATACCTCACCCCTAGCTAATTACGCAATACCTCACCCCTAGCTAATTACACAATACCTCACCCCTAGCTAATTATACAATACCTCACCTCTAGCTAATTACACAATACCTCACCCCTAGCTAATTACACAACTTATACTTGTCTTCTTTGGGGTTGCTGTAAAAAAACAATCATTCCCTCCTCAAAACTGGTGGGCTGAATGCTGTTGGATTGTGTTGGATTCTGGTGTAGAGTTCTGGTTGTCGTTGGGCTGCAGGTTCTGCCCGAGGACAACAGCTAATTCCTGGTCCTTCTTGAAAACACATTGTGATAGTTTGGTTGCTCTAGAATAAATGAAGCAGGGATGATTGCTGCAATTGAGGAACAGCATGGAATAATTACAAATATGAATTCCCATGCAAACTTAATCTCTAGCATACATGTCCTCTTTATAACACGTACACACACACACACACACACACACACACACACACACACACACACACACATACACATACACATACACATACACATACACACACACACACACACACACACACACACACACACACACACACACACACACACACACACACACACACACACACGTACACACATACAGTACACACTCAAATCAAATACACACACAAGTACAGAAACCCCAAAACACCCTTTCACAGTGTGGAGAGCTGGGAGAGCTGTCAGGTACAGTATATGGTTGGCGTGCGTCATGTGTATTCCATTAGGTTGCAGATTAAACGGGATACTTTGTTTTTCACATCAAAGGCCTGTATGTGTGGTGGGAAGCCTCTCAACTCTCTCTCTTCTTCTTCATGAATAACGATTAGAGGTAAATCTGCCTGGTCATGGAGAAAATGGAGAATAGACCTACCTCATTCTCATTCTCCTCTATGTGTGTGTGTGAGTGTGCGCTCGTGTGCGTGTTAGACTTATGTGGTGTGTTTCAGTCTCATGGTTTTAGTAATGATTACATACTACGTCAGTGATAATAAGCTGTGTTGGTTTGGTGGGCCATGGGAGGAAGACACGACATGTGTGTGTTGGTGATTTTTTGGTGGTCAGAGGACATGCCGTGTGGGTTTGGTGATTGCTCTGGTTAATTTGTTGAGTGAATTCGATTTACAGGGGGCTAAATCCTAACTTGGGAAATGTGTGCAAGTTTGACCGAAAATCATGCAATGATGTGAGATATTGATGTGAGATATTAGCATGAAAGTTTGAGTTGTGTGTACATTTCTCAGTATAGATTGATCCCAAAGTGTGCAAGTGGAATGAATCCCGGCTCTGCTGATCTGTACTGTGTGCTGGTTGGGTGATGTGTGAGGAGCTATTGGAGTCTGCTGACAGCTGTTCTGTGCTGGCTGTGCTGCTGGCTCCGTATGAAACAGAAATAAAAGGCTGTAACACAGCACATTTCTACCCCCGGAGCAGATGTGGAGCTCAGGGTGAGAATGCCACACACAGACACACACATAGAAACTCACATAGTCTCATGGCTCTCCCAACAGCCAAAAAATGCCTATAAATGTTAGCTAGCTATTCATTTTATTTTTCTTGAGTTTCACTCTATTGTCCACTCTACGTTTTTGTGTTTTTTTTTTTTCAGGCCAGGGATCTCAAGGAGAGACTGCAATTTACCCATGCGGTTAGGGGAGAGGAGAGGGGTGAGAGGCAAGAGGAGATAAGAGAGGATGGGAGAGGAGAGCGAAAAGGTGGAGAAGGGCCAGATTCCAGAGCTGGCCTGTCCAGTAGAACTCTTCCCTGACGACTGTGTGCAGATGGCCTGGAGTGCAGGCCTTTGAGAGGGTGACAAAGAGGGACTTGTGATACGTCTAACTCTGGAGGACTTCCGTCCCCTGCTCCCCCCACAGCTGTGTAGCCCACTGTCCCCCCTCCACCTCCTGATCCGTCCACGCTGTGCTGCCCGTTTGGGCCTAATGTTAACGGAACGTTCTGAAGCCCACACCCGGAGACATGATGTCACCCTCACTAATGCTGTCTTTTCAAAGAGAAATGGCTTTTGTGTGTCCAGGGCCAGACAATGGAGATGAGGAAGAGAGAGAGAGAGGGAGAGAGAGACGGTTGACCATGCTAGAAGTGGATGACTAATTGCAGCTCCATTTGATTGTAGCCGTGGTGAACCCATTAAACGAGGGTGTAATTTCCTATTTTGTATTGTCCAGGAGATATGGCCTAGTAGGGCCGACTCAGCTGTAAATGTGTCAGAACATAAGCAGCCTATTCTGACTTTACTGCACCATCATTACAGGGACAAATTACAGCACAAAGAGAAAGAGAGGAGGATTACATACCTTTACACACTCCCAGTGGAACTGGACCAGAGAGAATGGGATCGGAAAATAAAGAACAACAGAAATGTGATAAATACAGCCTGTCATTATCAATCAATATGTCATATTTATAACAACTCTTTCAGATCATCTGGAAGACAAGGAAATGTCAGACCAAAAGCCTATCAAACAACTTGGTAAGAATGACAAGACTATTCTTGTCAACTAAATGAACAATGTAGGTAGAGAGATGGAGGGGTAGAGAGATGGAGGGGTAGAGGGATAGAGGTAGGGTGGAGAGAGGTAGGGTGGATAGATGGAGGGGTAGAGAGATGGAGAGGTAGAGAGATGGAGGGGTAGAGAGATGGAGGGGTAGAGAGATGGAGAGGTAGAGAGATGGAGGGGTAGAGAGATGGAGGGGTAGAGAGATAGATGTAGGGTGGATAGAGGTAGGGTGGATAGATGGAGGGGTAGAGAGATGGAGGGGTAGAGAGATAGAGGTAGGGTGGAGAGAGGTAGGGTGGATAGATGGAGGGGTAGGTAGAGAGATGGAGGGGTAGAGAGATGGAGGGGTAGAGAGATAGAGGTAGGGTGGATAGATGGAGGGGTAGAGAGATGGAGGGGTAGAGAGATAGATGTAGGGTGGAGAGAGGTAGGGTGGATAAATGGAGGGGTAAAGAGATAGAGGTAGGGTGGAGAGAGGTAGGGTGGATAGATGGAGGGGTGGAGATGGAGGGGTCGAGAGATGGAGGGGTAGAGAGATGGAGGGGTAGAGAGATGGAGGTAGGGTGGAGAGAGGTAGGGTGGATAGATGGATGGGTAGAGAGATGGAGGTAGGCTGGAGAGATGGAGGGGTAGAGAGATAGAAGTAGGGTGGATAGATGGAGGGGTGGAGATGGAGGGGTAGAGAGATGGAGGGGTAGAGAGATGTAGGGGTAGAGAGATGGAGAGGTACAGAGATGGAGGGGTAGAGAGATGGATGGATAGATGGAGGGGTGGAGAGATTTCGTTATGGTGGAGATATAGAGGGGTGGAGAGATGGAGGTAGGGTGGAGGGAGGTAGGATGGATAGATGGAGGTAGGGTGGGGAGATGGAGGGGTAGAGAGACAGAGGGTTAGAGAGATGGAGGTAGGGTGGAGAGATGGAGGGGTAGAGAGATTTAGGGGTAGAGAGACGGAGGGTTAGAGAGATGGAGGTAGGGTGGAGAGATGGAGGGGTAGAGAGATGGAGGGGTAGAGAGATGGAGGGGTCGAGAGATGGAAGGGTAGAGAGATGGAAGGGTAGAGAAATGGAGGTAGGGTGGAGAGACGGAGGGGTAGAGAGATGGAGGTAGGGCTGTGAGATGGAGGGGTGGAGAGATGGAGGTAGGGTGGAGAGATGGAGGTAGAGTGGAGAGAGGGAGTGGGGGAGATGGAGGTAGGGTGGAGAGATGTTGGTAGGGTGGAGAGATGGAGTGGGGGAGATGGAGGTAGGATGGAGAGATGGAGGGGGGAGATGGAGGTAGGGTGGAGAGATGGAGGGGTAGATAGATGTAGGTAGAAAAAGTGTATAGCCAGTCCCTGGTTTCTGAGGATCCTCTACCATAATCCCTCTCTCATTCTCTCTTCTACTACTCCTCTTTCTCTCACATGCACACACACTCTCTCCCTCTATCTGCCGTTTCTCCCTCTGTAGCGATGATTCATAAATGAGAGCGCTGTGGTCTGGAGCTCAGGGATAGACTGATGAAAGAAGAGGAAAGTGACGGAGGGCTGCAACTGGAAGCGCACCATCAGCTAACACAGGAAGTTACAGGGAGAGGAAGTCACTGTCTACTGGACGGGGAGCGGACACTCTAAATTCCGCCCCCATTGATCCTAGCAACAACAGGAGCCTTCATTCAGTTGGCCTCACATGTCTCTGAAGCTCAATTACCAAGACAAACTCATCCTAACCTAATAGTGTCTGGGTCTGGGCAGACGTACACCAACCTAACCCTCCTCTGGTCCTGCTTCTGCTGCTTCTCTGGAGGACAGCCTCACTTAGCTCTTTACAGGCTACTTTTAGATACAAAACAGCTTAACCAAATCATAGGTTCTCTCTCTGTCAGGCAGCACTTTTCTCTCTCTCCATCGTTGCTTCCCTCTCAGCTTGGCAGACAGTGTTTGTTATGAGGAACATACTCACCCAAGCCGTGCTATGAGCTTCATGGCAAGCAGAGAGTGTTGGTGTCCAAGTTTAGAGGATCACTCTAACAGACTCCTGTCTTTTATTAGAGTTGAGATGAATTCAACCTTTTCAGACTGCTGCTAGAGAGATGGCTTCTGAGAAGCCCCTGATCCATCCACCGCTGATTTATGCATCAATTGTTTTACACCTCTGGCTGAGATGCAGCGTTTGTGTGTGTGTGTGTGTGTGTCAGTGCAACTGGCAGAGATGGAGTGCCTGAAAGCCACATATGGTCAGATTTATATTGATAAGCCATTTATAGTGATGGGAGGGCTGAGTGAGGAGATTTTTCACATACCACTGACACTCCTATGAGGGAGAGAGGGATTTTATGTGAGTGTGTGTGTGTGTGTGTGTGTGTGTGTGTGTGTGTGTGTGTGTGTGTGTGTGTGTGTGTGTGTGTGTGTGTGTGTGTGTGTGTGTGTGTGTGTGTGTGTGTGTGTGTGTGTGTGTGTGTGTGTCTCCAACGAATGCTGATATAGAGCCACATCCAGCTGTGTATCAGCCAAGGCTGATATAGGGGCAGATAGCTGAAGTGTGATGATAAGGAGGTAAACCCAGTGATTGAGAGGGGGTTAACTGATCTGAGTAGCGTGGCAGGTGACTGACTCAACTGAGATATGGCTCATAACTCATGATGCCATCGTATTGCATTGAACAGGTGTGCGGGTGACTAAGTTAACCCAAGAGAGAGAGAATTAGAGGGAAAGAGAGAGAGAATGAGAGAGAAAGAGAGAGAGAGATTGAGAAAGAGAGAGAAAGAGAGAGAGATTGAGAATGAGAGAGAAAGAGAGAGATTGAGAAAGAGAGAGAAAGAGAGAGAGATTGAGAAAGAGAGAGAAAGAGAGAGAGATTGAGAAAGAGAGAGAAAGAGAGAGAGATTGAGAAAGAGAGAGAAAGAGAGTGAGAATGAGAGAGAAAAAGAGAGAGATTGAGAAAGAGAGAGAAAGAGAGTGAGAATGTGAGAGAAAAAGAGAGAGATTGAGAAAGAGAGAGAAAGAGAGTGAGAATGAGAGAGAAAAAGAGAGAGATTGAGAAAGAGAGAGAAAGAGAGTGAGAATGAGAGAGAAAGAGAGAGCGATTGAGAAAGAGCAAGCAGTTATTTTCCTCCCTCTGTCTCAGACTGGTGCAGCAAGTCCTGTCCCCTCCAGGCAGCCATACTAATATTCCCAGAGTTCAGAGGGCCAAGCCACAAATCTGCTCGGCACATGGAAGGAGAGGCGCGCCAGCACGTATAAAAGGCACATACCTCCAGTGCTTACTCTGCCCCGCGGGCCCCCAGCTCCGGCCCCGCCTCATATAACGGCCCAGCAGAGAGAGAGCAGGGTGTTCAACTCCGTAAAGCCTGCCTGCCTCTGAGGCCAGTGGGCCGGGTCGGGTCAGACAGGGCCAGGGGGGACCAGACAGAGAGGACCAGAGACGGACCAGGCGTGTCACGACTCTGGCCATGCATGATAACACAACGCCACACAGCCAGTTCCAGTAAAACCACTGAGGAAGAGACAGGGGAAATGGCTGTATTGAGTAGGCCTGACACAGCCTGCTGCCCAGCACATAAAACAAGTGCTTAAACAAATAGGCTACCCAGCCATGAGCTAATTCAACACGTCAAATAGGGAGACGGGCAGAAGAGGGACTAGAGTATGGACCAGCAGACTGTGTGGTGAACAGAACACATTGTAGATTTAATAAGAGGATGTGATAAAGCAGCAGAGAGGCAGGCCTCTGTTGGACCTAGTGAAACATATTGAGGTGTTTTCTTCCACTGCCTGCCACAGTTTGTTTGGTTAAGTACACAAGGGGCATAAAGACATGAAACCATGGGAGAACTAAGCCACTGAGTCACAGTAAGACTAGTCTGACTAAGACAAAAATACATATTAACACGTTGTGTTTTGTGGTCTGCACTTGGAGGACAGATTCCAACGACCGGAGAGGTAGAGCGAGAGACAAGGAGAGAGTGAGAGGGATCAGCCTTGTTGACTCCTTTAAATGGTTTGCAACGCAAACACGTTTTCCATTCCTTTAATACATGCGAGTGACACCAGAGTAGGGGATATTTCCCCACCATCATTCCGTTTGCATGACAGCTCAGAGCCAACCTCTGCTCCCAGGCCCCACACACATCTGTGTCATTCAGCCTCGGGGGACACCAAACACATCACAATGAGTCACATGGCCCCGCTGGTGTGTGTGTGTGTGTGTGTGTGTGTGTGTGTGTGTGTGTGTGTGTGTGTGTGTGTGTGTGTGTGTGTGTGTGTGTGTGTGTGTGTGTGTGTGTGTGTGTGTGTGTGTGTGTGTGTGTGTGTGTGTGTGTGTGTGTGTGTGTGTGAAGACCGTAACATTACCATTTGGAGAGACTGTCAAGTACTTTATCATTGAGAGACAGAGATTCCCTTTCCTGTGTCACACTCCTTTGCACTCAAGGATGTGTGTGTGTGTGTGTGTGTGTGTGTGTGTGTGTGTGTATGTGTGTGTGTGTGTGTGTGTGTGTGTGTGTGTGTGTGTGTGTGTGTGTGTGTGTGTGTGTGTGTGTGTGTGTGTGTGTGTGTGTGTGTGTGTGTGTATGTGTGTGTGTGTGTGTGTGTGTGTGTGTGTGTATGTGTGTGTGTATGTGTGTGTGTGTGTGTGTGTGTGTGTGTGTGTATGTGTGTGTGTGTGTGTGTGTGTGTGTGTGTGTGTGTGTTGTCCTAAGTGTATTAGTATTCAGAGATGCTTCAGGCCGTCACAGGCCCTTAGCCACTCACTCGACGGCAGGAAAAACACATGTCAAAATACATTTAAATTGAGCCTGATTGCAGGGCCTGCAGTTGGCTGCATTTTGACAAACGACTTTAATAGGTCAGGCTTCAGTCCCTGCATACTGATGAGCATCTGGATAGCTGGAGAAAGAAAAGGGGGGAGAATCTAACTATCTCTGTCTACTACTGTACAGGACAGCAACAGCCAGCACTAACTACAGTCGCTAAGAGTAGACAAACTTCCAGAATTTGTAGGAAAACTATTTTTATTTGATTATGTTCTCTTTGCACGACGTCTTCTGCATTCTTT
This sequence comes from Oncorhynchus mykiss, assembly GCF_057628025.1. Classification (NCBI taxonomy): domain Eukaryota; kingdom Metazoa; phylum Chordata; class Actinopteri; order Salmoniformes; family Salmonidae; genus Oncorhynchus; species Oncorhynchus mykiss. The sequence continues at coordinate 44,865,786 of NC_143028.1, forward strand.
AGGACTCAGGCGATTCCAGTCTATTGGATCATACATTGATCAGACTTTGTAGATGACGCATGGGCTTTTTCCTCTCTTTCCTCAATCAGATTCAGACAGACACCTCTGGGCTCAGACAAAGCTGGAGGGTTGGTGATGGAGCACTCTCCCTTTTACACATTTTAACAACCTGTCGCCAGTCTGCAGAGCTGGGCCTTTTACGGCTCCATTCAAACTGAGGCCTGTCTCTGTTTCTGTCCATCTGTGCTCATCAGGCTGGATGGATGGGGAAAGGAACTGCTAGACGAGACAGGGAATCTGTGACATTTCAAGGAAGAGAGAAGAATCTCAAGGAGAGACAGGGACTCAAACGCATACTATAGTCAGGACAGGACAGGACAGAAGGCTGTGAGGTTCTTCACTTCCTGGTAAGAGGATAGGGCAGAACTTCAAAAGGTACTTGGTGTGAACAGGGCAGGTCCGTGCTGTTCTGCCGCCCTAGTAGAGACCATAAAATGCTGCCCCCCGCAAAACTAGAATAGTTCCAGTAAGCAAAATAACGTTGAAAAGACATCTAAAATACATATTTTCCCACAACGTTGAAAAGTTATATTTTCCAAATGTTGAAAAATACTTATTCAGGTACATTTTTGGTTCTGAATGAAAGTTGAAAAGACTAGGAGACAGAAGAGAGAATAGGAGACAGACTGTGGCTGGGGAGAGAGAGAGGCAGCAGGAACAGATGGGACTCCAATGGTTTAGTGATCAGCTTGGTCTCAATCAGTAGGAAGAGAGAGCAGAGCACCATGGGCCATGTGAAGACCTACTGTATGTGAGGACTGGAGAGAGAGAGCGAGAGAGAGAGAGAGAGACAGAGACAGAGAGAGAGAGAGAGAGAGACAGAGACAGAGACAGAGAGAGAGAGCGAGCGAGAGAGAGGGAGAGAGAGAGAGAGACAGAGAGAGACAGAGAGGGACAGAGACAGAGAGACAGAGAGAGAGAACGAGAGAGAGAGAGACAGTCCACATGTATTACTGGCTAATGCAACCAGACTGCACACTGGATCCACTGGCCACCAGCCACACCACATATACAGTAGGCTGTACACTACATACAACACACACACACACACACACACACACACACACACACACACACACACACACACACACACACACACACACACACACACACACACACATACACACACACACACACACACACACACACACATACACACACACACACACACACACACACACACACACACACACACACACACACACACACACACACACACTTTGTTGTGTCAAATTTGTGGGTCTTGTCATGTAGGGCTCCCTTGAAAAAGAGACTTTGGTCTCAATGGGACTCCCTGCCTAAATAAAGTTAAATGTTGTTTTTTTTACACAAACAACAGCTATACACACGTGTACACACTAGACCTCCGCTGGCCTGGAGGAATAGCTACGCTAAACGTGGGGGCGTGGCCCACTCAAACCACATGCCTAAATAAAACAGGAACATAATACGTTGTTGTTTTTTCATGCATGTGGTCTTGTGTGGTCCACACCCCCATGTTTTGCATAAAAGTCTATGGATACACATTGGCAAGCACAGTTGCACACAACAATATGCCTCATGCAAATCAGCAGACTTCATGAGGAAACATTAGTGGCACGTCATAGGGAGTGATAGATATACCACTCTGTAACAAAGAGCCTTTAATTTGTTAGGGTATAAATCACTCCAGCAGGTAATTACGTTGGACATCTTTCACTTTTATCGTGCAAACAGATCAACCTCAATAAAACTTAGTGACAACCAAGTCAGACCAGTTTGTCTGTCGACTGATTCATGACCTTTTTAGATAGGCCTTACCGTGAGTCACTCTCTCTCTCTCTCTCTCTCTCTCTCGCTCTCTCTCTCTCTCTCTCTCTCTCTCTCTCTCGCTTACGTGTACATACACACATCACTGCACAGGCATGTTCCCCGCTAAGTGCCATTGTAATAGTGCATCATGAAGATAAGGGGGTCAATGTACACTGCCTTCCAAAGCACACACAATAGGCCAAGAACCTCTGAGTTTGAGTAGGGGCTATTTTCCTGAAATAACCCGAATCTGAATGATCTAGAGATTGGGAATATAAATGTTTGATATCAGGCTATGGCTGTAAAGTAGTCCATAAATGTTGTAACTGAATAGATTCATTTATTGAATATAAACAAAACTGCACAGTCAAAACCACATACCTGTACCTACCATTCACTACCAATGTAGGTCTATAGACCGAGGGGCTGTTGAGAATAATTCTGTCATCAACTCCTATCTATAAATAAATAAACAAACTCTTATATGTCACCAAACATCAAACAACTTCCTGTGTGCATGTATGTATGCTGTATGTAAATGTACATGACCTAATGTCACACCTCCATATGAGAGGAACAAGTCCGGGCTGAATCACCAAGCATTCTCCAGGCTGGCCAAACATATGAGCACATCGACCCAGGACCAGGAGAGCCTGCTAGAGCCTGGTCGTATAAGCACCCCTCAGGGACAGGGCCTCTAAATAAATTAAATACAGCCAATCAATAGGGGGAGTCTGATACCGGAGCTCTGGACACACAGGTGGCCTAACACTTCATAAGACAGAAGCCTGGGGGGGGGGAGAGGGCGAAGGCCGGAGGCAGATAGATAGAGACAGAGAGGAAGAGAGAGAGAGAGAGAGAGAGAGAGAGAGAAAGAGAGAGAGAGAGAGAGAGAAGGGGGTGGAGAGGGGGGGGGGGGGGGGGGCTGCTCTCCTGACAGTAATATACTCAGTGGCTGGGAAGCAAACCTGCTTGCTCTCTCTCTCTTTCTCTCTCTCCTACAGAAAACAGACGTCCATACACTCCGCTGTACAAACACACACCTTCTGTAGAACTGTGCTTGCACTACCACGCATACCTACCCACACACACACACACACACACACACACACACACACAAAAGTGTGAATGCACTTCCTGAAGAATTCCACCCGACAGCCTTTGAATGGCACGGCCCGTCGGCACAGAGTGTGTGTGTTTAAACAAGCCAAACAAGGGCAAGCGCTCCAGCACACCGTGCTCCAACCAGACAATCACAAGCCAGCTGGCCCGGCATCCCATCAGCCAGAGTTAGTGGAGTTGGAGGACAATAATATTCCCAACAAATGAAGACTTGTTGTGAGCTCTGGCCAGGGGGAAGGAGGAGGGCTTGAATCAGCATGCTGGCAAACATTCAAGAGAGCAATTCTATCGACACGAGAGAAATTACTCCCAGAAACAGCCCATAATATTGACGTTGTGTGGCTCTTTGCCTGTCCGGTGTACTGAGGCGTTTGAGGGGACGCCTGATACACTACCAGAAGAAGGCAGAGAAAAGAGACAATCCACTCCCTTATCAACAAAGCACTTGCGTTTGAGGCTGTTGCTCCACAACCTCCAGTGAACCATGCAGTCAGCAGCAGGTTGTTGCTAATTTGAGACTCACATTCTGCATCTGATTGCACATGAGCTAAAAATGGATATTCCCATCTTTAAATGACAAAAATCCTCAACACAGGTGAAAAACTAGGTTACACACACTGACCTATAGAGTACGGTAATCAGTGGTTAAATTGGGATTTGGGGGGGGTGGGGGGGTTCCTAGTCCAAGGGCGCGCAAGCACATAGCAACACTGGATGGGAGACAAAAGACACATCTCATTCAAATGTTGATATTTGGTTATGTTGACAACCAAACACAATTCAGTTACACTTTTGTTAACTTGTCGACAAGTTAACAAATGATACGTTTGATTCACGTCTCCACCTAAACCGAAAAAGTTAAAGAACAGGTTTAAGCCAGTGGCTCACATGAAACTATCCAAGCATTAGATATCCTTTAAATGTTGATATTTGGTTGTGTTGTCAACCAGGCAACAATTCAATAATACTTTTCTCATAGAGTAAATAGCCTAAAGTTAAGACTATCTTACAAACTGATTAAACAGTATTTATTCAGCTTTAAAATGAGTAGCACAACCATGGGCACATTTTGAGGTTAGCCTCATGTAACCATAAATGTCTTCTTACGGAATCATAGAAAGTGTGCATGTTCAAGACAGCACGCAGAGGTCGCAGGTCTGTGGAGAGCTTCACAATTGCTGCGCAGAATCTCGAACAGCAATGATCACTTGCACTTTGTACTTTCAATGTGATCTCATCTGCAATCCAGGTCATTTGGTTGTGCTATTAGATGAAGCACAGTGATAACACATTATGTTGTTGTACTCTATAAATACAAAAATATTTGACATTGTATTCCCATCTTTTAGATGGTGAAAAGCATAGTGATAACACATTTAGATGGTGAAAAGCATAGTGATAACACATTTGGTAATTCAACAAACTTCTGGCTGTTTTTTTGAGTGGCTGATTAAAGGATGAAATCGCCTTGATCTGCATCTCAAATATTAACCCCAAATCCCACGTTGGAATGACATGGTGTGTCCAGCGGGTAGCAACATATTGATAATGACTCGAATGTCCCCAAAGCAACGTTCCACTGGCACTCAGCCAACAAAGGATCATGCACTGTGAATATAATGTAGGTCTATCTGTTACACCTGACCAGTGTGAGCCTACATTTAGCCCCGGTCCTCCCCACACACTCAACCCCATCGGCGCCATAGACGAGCGCCAGCGAGCATAACTCACGCTGCTGCTAAACACTCCAGGTCTAATATTGTATATTTGACTCATTTCTTGGATTTGAGAGTTGAACGCTGCCTAGTTACACTAGAAAGCTCCGTGATCCTCCTCTTTCAGCAGTGGCCTAAAAACTGCTTTCAAATGTGTGCTTTCCCACTAATGTGTGCTTTCCCACTACTTACGAATGTTGCACAGTAACTGGGCATGTGGAGCATAATTCTCACCCTACGCGGCTCTCACCATTTGAATGCTCCTCGAGAGGAATTTTATGTTCTTGCATAAAATACTGCAGGCTAAACAACTGAATAGGTCAACTATTCTACTATGGGTTTGTCTTATTTAGCTGTTGCTTACTCTTGCTTTTGGCTGTGGAAAATGAAATGTGGACTACAATTTTTCATTAGATAATTCAAATAACCAAAGGTATTCAACGCTGCCTGACTCTCATTTTGGATCATGCCGGTACGGGTGTCGAACACGGCCCAATTTAACCCCTGACAGTAGTAACAGACAGTCAGCTCACACTCACTCAAAATTGAAGGGTTTTCTAGGCATGCAGGCAAAGCACCTTTCACTGCAGTGCCAATGATGTCAGAGGGAGTCTGTTAGGTAGCCAATTAATTATCCTGTGGTATGGCACACGATGCCCTCTGGGACAACCAATTAGGTGCTGACAGCTAGGAAGAGATCTACAGCCGCCTGAAGGCCTGGATGGGCTGGGGCAGCATGGAGGTGAGGATAGAGGGCTGGGGCTGCATGGAGGTGAGGATAGAGGGCTGGGGCTGCATGGAGGTGAGGATAGAGGGCTGTGGCTGCATGGAGGTGAGGATAGAGGGCTGGGGCTGCATGGAGGTGAGGATAGAGGGCTGGGGCTGCATGGAGGTGAGGATAGAGGGCTGTGGCTGCATGGAGGTGAGGATAGAGGGCTGAGGCTGCATGGAGGTGAGGATAGAGGGCTGGGGCTGCATGGAGGTGAGGATAGAGGGTTGGGGCTACATGACATTGAGGCTGGGTAAGGTTAAGAGCATTGAAGTAAGTAGGAAAGTAAGTAAGACAGGGGTTTAGGCGATAAGGTAGAGTGACCTAGGGGAAGAGTGAGAGGTTGGAGGGAGAGGGGGATGAGGGGCTGAATGAGAAGATATCAATGGAGGAATTGAAGGCCTGGAGACAAGGAGAGTAGGGAAAGTAGAAGGGTAGAGAGCTGAGAAAGAATCTCAGGGTTACACAGTAAAGGTGTGAGTGGTTATGAAGGAGAAGGGTTGGGGGAGAGGTGCCAGGTAGAGGGACACTGAGGTGAGGGGCCAGGGAGAGGGAAATTGAGGTGAGAGATTATACTGCTCAGTCCAGTAGAACAAGTAATTTCACCTCTGTCAACTTTACACAAAGACAGGCAGAGCCCTCTGGCTTGGCGCTTCCCCCTCAAACACACAGCAGAGTGCAATGTGGGAGCCAAGCCCAGAGCCATGACACACAGAGCAGAAACATTCTAACCCACCAATCACTACCTTCAGGGAGATCCAGCTGTTAGACACACACACACACTGCATCTCTTCCAGAGGTGTAAAACCTGTGCATAAATCAGCTGTGGGTCAGGGCTTCTCTGAAGTCATCTCTCTTACAGCGGTCTGGAAAGGTTGGGTTCATCTCAATGCTATTAAAGGACACGTATCTGTTATAGTGGTCATCTAAACGTTCTCTCCACTACAGTACAGAGCTTATGGGAATCAGATAAGCTCAGGACAGCTGGCAATAGCAGAGCTTCAGAAGGAGAGCTCAGGTCTGATTGGCAGTGACAGTATGAACCCACAAATTGCATGGACCTAATCACTCCTCAACAAGCCTGTTCAAAACTCCCTCAGAAACAGGCTGAAACAGCATGATGAAATCACTGACTGAATGGATGGATGGATAGATAGATAGATGGATACATGGATGGATGGATGGAAGGAAGGACAATGGATGGATGGATAGAGCAATCATTTACCTTTCAGTATTGAAGCAGATGCTCTACTAGCCTAGCTACAATGTTACAGGACACTATGAATGCTCCAGGGAAGAAGATGGAGTCAGCCTTTCACTGGTTCCACAGCCAGTGGGGTGTGGTGAGAAAGGCTGTGTTACTTACATAGTCAATGTTTTATTTTTTCTTCTCCATTCGACATAAAAATAATTACATCATTGTCTGACCCCTGACCCCTATGGGCTGTTCCAGATGTTTCCAGATGGCGGTCAGCTGTTAGCCGAGCTTTTAGCTGAGCTAAACTAAACAGACATGTCAGCAGTGCTTTGCTCTCCCAGGCCAGGCCAAGCTGGTGGGGGCCCACAGGGCCAGAGAAGAGGGACCAGGGCTCTCAGCCTGCAGCAGGTGCCACCATCTGGCCAATGTCACAGCACTATAGCCTCTAGAGAACAACTAGGCCAGGGGTTCTCATAGTGGGGCACGCAGAGGTTTAACAGATTAAACTCATTTTGGCCAAGGGATCCGTGGAACAAGTTTAGAGGGTATATTACAATACAATACAATGTAATATTATATACAATTTATGTTCTGAACACTGGGCAACATGGGCCTGGGAGGATCACTGGGATATTGGTATCCACAGTGCTCCACCAATTATACATTTTTCAACTTAATACTTATTGTATAGATTTTTTTGCATAAATGCACTGTAATTTAAAGCTAGAATCCTTAGTTGCTACATCCATTTTTGGTATGGAATAGCATGATACACCCAATGATTCGTAGAGAATATAACTTATGAGCATAGTTCAACTGTTATACCCCATCAGAACCCGAAATATAAGCTTGTTTTACGCCAATGTTTGTAAACAATGTAGATGGTTAAAACTATAATGTTGATATCATGGATGGTCAGTCCTTGCATCCATAGCTCTGTCTATGAATTTGAGAGTGGTTATTTCTCCAGGCTCATTCCTTCAGCTTTTTTAAAAACCAAAACAGAGGAGTGTGGAATTGCAGGAAATTAGCTTGAAAACTGCTACATTTTATCACTGACACCAAGAGGTGGGTCTTTAAAATGTTCCTTCCCAGGCCCTGAGACTTGGTTCCTCTGGCTATGCACTGCCGAAGTAAAACTCCTTCAATAATATTTCTATCTCACTCGAGTTATAAGGGGTCCCTGATGAATTTGCTATCACAAAGGTCTCCCTGGACACACAATGTTGGAGAACCCCTGAACTAGGTTACACATCCATGCTTCAGAAATACAGGAGCTTACTTCCAGAAAAGAATTTCAGAAAAATATTACCCTAACCCTAGACCTGACCTTAACCTTAACCTAACCCCTTATTCTAAACCTGAACCTAACAATAACCTTAGCAAGAAATTCCTTATCAACAGATAGTTTGTGGATAGTATGACCATCTGTAGAGTATCTACAGATGCACTATCCACACTATCTAAATAAAGTGTGACCTATTCTAGATTGGATTATTCTATGTTATTAATTTTCAAATCCATGCAGTAAAAATGTTCTTTGAACGGTGCCCAGGCAAGAACACACTGTTAATCAATTTGACATTGAATTGGCTGAAATTGAAACAGATGGCCATGTGATGATGAGAAGGATGAGAGCAAGCAGGATGATAGAGGGAGGAGAGAGGAGTGTAACTAAGCAGTTTCCCCTCATGAAAGAGTGGTTGCGCTGTTAAACGAGTGTGAGGTTAACCTCTAATTACAGGGTGCTCCCTCCCAACGTCTCTCTACAGTGATAGAGATTTACAGTATTTATCCTCTGCTCTCCCATCCCATCCCCCCATCCTCAGGTGATAAAGCCCTGGCATGGTGGAAATTGATTCCTTCAGCCTCTATGTCTGTATAGCTTATATGACCCGATTCAGAAAATTAGGTGTATGTTGCAAGTCACAAATTCACAGGAGAGCTGTTTGAACATAAAAAAATATTTTTTTTATCAAAATGCATTTTTTTGGCAGAAATGCCTCTTTGAACATGTGAACATTCATGTGCTTTAATATCACACTTGCCATCTGTAAATACGAATAAAATGGTTAAATTACGAGCCTAGTTGATTTAGCCTAAGAAAAAGTGAGCAACCTTCCCGCTAGCTATGATTGGCTGAGATAATGAGTGTGCTGGACATGCTGAGAGAGGAGTTTGGATTGGCCTACCATATAGCACGCGTCTGTCTATTGGAGCTGGTCAGTATGTTTAGGTAATCGTGTTTAACACGGCTTTTAAAAAAAAATGTATTGCGTAGTAAAACTGCATAAACCTAATGTCAAGTTGAAGTGTACTGTTAGCTAGCTAGCTAACGTTAGCTGGTTGGCTTGCTAACTAATGTTACATAATGCGTTGGGATTCATTGTTTACCTATCTACCTACATTTTTTAACAAAAGACTCTCGTCTTAGTGTGCCAGAGCGCAGAAGAGCTGATGCCTTTTTGAACGCTCAACACACTCATTGAATATGTCCGGTGTCAGTAAACATTGGCAACAAAGTGTAAATCAATTGTTGCCAGCAGCACAGGTACAGTCAGCAACTCTCTGGATAACGTGAAAAAGCCTAAGCAGCTCTGCTAGGGCAAGTGAACCGGTCAGATTGGGGTGTTCTCTCATTATGCGTCTGGAAGTAGCTAGCCAATGTTAGCTTGGGTGCTTGACTGTAGTTCAGAGCTTTCAGAACAACCCTACTTATTGGCCAACGCTCTAAACGCCAAACCACAGATAAAGCGATAGGGCGAGTAATGTTCAGTGAGCTGTTCTCTCTCTCTTAGAGTTAGACCAACCCTTAAAGAGATGGGTGGGGCTAAGGCTTAAAAGAGGGTGTGAACAATGCTGAATGGGTGTAGACAAAGAAGGGCTCTCCAATAGTAGTACCAAAACATTGAAAGACGGTTTTCTCAAAAGTGAGTTTACATGTTGATCAACTTTCAAAGGAAAATTACTTTCCCATTGTTTCCTCAACTGTAGTGTATGATATACCATTCTGTATCTCTGAGTCTCTAATTTTATCCAATGTAAAAAAACAGAAATTCAAATGTTACTACCTAAGACCGAATCCAGGTGGTGAGTCACATATTGCTTTCTTCTTTCTTGACCCCCCCCCCCTCCAGTCTCTCCTACTCTCCCCCCTCTCTCCTCTATATCCCCCACCACTCTCCTACCCTCTCCCCCTGTTCTCATTCTCTTGACCTCCCCCCTCCAGTCTCTCCTACTCTCCCCCCTCTCTCCTCTATATCCCCCACCACTCTCCTACCCTCTCCCCCTGTTCTCATTCTCTTGACCTCCCCCCTCCAGTCTCTCCTACTCTCCCCCCTCTCTCCTCTATATCCCCCACCACTCTCCTACCCTCTCCCCCTGTTCTCATTCTCTTGAACCCCTCCCCCCCCTCCAGTCTCTCCTACTCTCCCCCCTCTCTCCTCTATATCCCCCACCACTCTCCTACCCTCTCCCCCTGTTCTCATTCTCTTGACCGCACTCCAGTCTCTCCTACTCTCCCCCCTCTCTCCTCTATATCCCCCACCACTCTCCTACCCTCTCCCCCTGTTCTCATTCTCTTGACCGCACTCCAGTCTCTCCTACTCTCCCCCCTCTAGATCCCTCCCCCGCTCTCTGATTCTCTGGGTTCCTCACCAGGCCCACGGTCCTTATTGGAAACACATGTGTGGGGCCCGGATAGTTTTCTGCTTCGATTGAGCTAATCACGCAGAAAATTGTGGGAAGCAAACATAGCCCCGAGACCTGGAGAGATATGCTCATTACAGACCGCTAACGGCAGCCATGTTGGTCACATCCACACCACCGACCCTGACAACAATGATCAGCTCAAACATAACTGTCTCCTAGCCTTGGATAATAGAATAATAGATATAAAAAACCATGTCAGAGTGGGAGTATTTGTTGTGAATCCCTGTGTCCTGTGTGTGTCTGCTACAAACAGATTCCCTCTGGCCTAAAGGCCTGGGTCTGATGAACACTGACATCCAGCTAGGGTGTCCCTGCAGCTTCTCTGAAAGATCAAATGCCTGAGAAATCGTTCAGATCTGGGCAACAATCATAAATGGGTGAAAAGCAATAATCACTGCATTCTCTTTAGTTTGGGTTTAATACCCATCAATGGGTAGTAAGACACATAGTGCAGGCTAATGTAGAGTACATGTAAAGTACATAATTTTCTATGCTCTCATCGTGGTCAAATACAACTGTCATCTTTGAATGTCAATAAGCCTAAATAGAACACCGTGAACACTGCCAATGCACATAACTACAGCAGTGATGCAATAGGCACAAATATTAATCAGTGTTTGGTTATCCTAGCACATGAAGTACCTCTCTAGAAGGACAGCAACGTTGATCAAGTCAGTCCTCACACAATCACCCCACATAATTCACTAATACTGCTGATACTGAAGCAGGCCCAGCCCTTCAGAGAGTCCATTACATCAACACACGAGCACAAACACGTGTGACAGGCCCTGACCCAGTCTGGGACTGCTTTATGAATCACTTCCCTGATGGGGAATACTCTGCAGCAAAGTAAGAGACACATAACCATGAGATGTATGATCCATGGGTGCCTGTGGCTCAACCTCCTATGGATCATCATGCTCTTCTCCTCATCCAGCTGAACACAACCGTGTCCTGTCTCCCAGCCAATGATAAGACTCTGGGCCTTGGCCCTGTGTAAGGGGTGTCTGTCTGTCTCCATCCTGCCTGTGTACTCATCCAGAGTCCACCTCCTCATCCAAGTCTATTAGTCACCAGTACCTTTGCTTGTTGTTCTAGCGGAGGCCACAAGGCTTGTTCTCAGATATGCACCGGGAGCTGTAGAGGAGTACCTGCCAAACTGCATCCCACTGGGAGTGTGTGTGAGGGGAGTGTGTGTGTGTATGGCACATAGCACACAGACCCTCGTCCATAGTCCTGCCAAACACATTAACCAGAGAGATGAATGACAACAAGAGAGAGAGATATGCCTACATAAACAGATATCATAAACTCTCATCTCTAACCATGGCAAAACTAGGCCAATAATATCCAATGTGAGGGGTCTGAGTGAGACAGGCACAATTAGCCCCATTCTACCACTCAGCTGGAGAGCAGTTTATGTGACTGTAACATGATGTGTGTTGTCATGTTAATAAATCACGTCCACTGATAGGGACGACTTCATGTTCATGACACAGAAAACCATTCAGGAGTTTAGCACAGACTTCTAGAGTCTGTTAATGGGTTAGGCTACCAACAGAACTCTGTTAATGGGTTAGGCTACCAACAGAACTCTGTTAATGGGTTAGGCTAACGACAGAAGTCTGTTAATGGGTTAGGCTACTGACAGAACTCTGTTAATTAATGGGTTAGGCTATCAACAGAAGTCTGTTAAATGGGTTAGGCTACCAACAGAACTATGTTAAATGGGTTAGGCTACCAACAGAAGTCTGTTAATGGGTTAGGCTACCGACAGAAGTCTGTTAAATGGGTTAGGCTACCAACAGAACTCTGTTAATGGGTTAGGCTACCAACAGAAGTCTGTTAATGGGTTAGGCTACCAACAGAAGTCTGTTAATGGGTTAGGCTACCAACAGAACTCTGTTAATGGGTTAGGCTACCAACAGAAGTCTGTTAATGGGTTAGGCTACCGACAGAACTCTGTTAATGGGTTAGGCTACCAACAGAAGTCTGTTAATGGGTTAGGCTACTGACAGAACTCTGTTAATGGGTTAGGCTACTGACAGAAGTCTGTTAATTGGTTAGGCTACCAACAGAACTCTGTTAATGGGTTAGGCTACCAACAGAAGTCTGTTAATGGGTTAGGCTACTGACAGAAGTCTGTTAATGGGTTAGGCTACCAACAGAACTCTGTTAAGGGGTTAGGCTACCAACAGAACTCTGTTAATGGGTTAGGCTACCAACAGAAGTCTGTTAATGGGTTAGGCTACCAACAGAAGACGAAAGGTTTCAACAAGACATCCTTTAATTGTTAAAACAAAATGAGTATTCCTGAGACCAGTTCATTTCAATGTGTACTACAGGCTACAACTTTCAGTCCAGAAAGTGAGTTAGTAAAGGCTTTGCAAATTCCATCATTCTGACCATGCAATTCCATTCTATGTTTTATCCAATGATGCCTTTTTATGATGTCTCTGATCTCATTCTATTTGCCTACTTAGTGTGGTTTCGGATGCTCTTTCAACATCGATAGCTTCATGTCTACTCCCTCAACAAATACATTGGTACACATGGTTAGTGGGTATAAACATGGGGTGCTAATCCAGGTGGTGATGGTGAGTCAGCTCAGGCAAACGGCTCCAGTGGGGGGTGGATTATCAGACAGAGCTGGTCCCAGCAGGGTGGAGGTTCTAAGGGAAATGAGGAGGTTGTAGTGTGAAGGTTGGTTCCTGCTTGCCTGGTAGGAGCAGCATGCAACAGCTGTGTCTCCTCTCCCTCAGCCTGTCTGCACGGGTAATACCAGCTCCAAATATGTGCTGACACCAGATACCTCCCCAAACACACATGGTCGCCTCACCCCACACACACCCTACACCTCTACCATCCACACTCTCCTCTTTCTCTCTCTCTCTCTCTCTCTCTCTCTCTCTCTCTCACACACACACACACATCATACGCACACACAACACACTGACCTCTACACACACAGCCAGGTCAGGCCAAAGGTCAAGCACACAAAGGTCAACAGGGCCTAATAAATAGACCAGGCCTCCAACGCTAATTGATACCATTTTGTGACTAAACAGAGCAATGTACAAGCAGATGTGAAACCATAACACTCCATCTTCTAAACAACAACATCAAGTTACATTTCCCTACGGTTACATGTGTACCAGCCTCATCTCACTTTTTCGGACTGTAGATATTGACGTTAGTGAGGGGAACCCGGGACTAGATATACAGTCCAACCGTCCAGCAGTAAACAACAGCAAGTGCAGAGTAAATCTTCCCTGGCTCACATACTCTCTCCACATACTCTCTCTCACATACTCTCTCTTCGCTCTGTGCCAGCGAGTGCCAGATATGGATGAGGGTATATAAACACTAGCCCATATGGATCACTGAGCACAGGAACAGAAAACTGCATGATTGTCTCCTCTCTTTTCTTGTATTCTTCTCCTCACCTCTTTTCTCGAAATGTGCCACACGGACAAACATGGATTCTCTCCAAAGAGCCACAGAAGGGTCATGTCTGTCATACGCTTGTTTAGGGACTTCATTTCAATCATAACAAAAGTGGAAATATAACACCATTGTTAGTGTACCAAATCGGACACGCATACATAAGACATGCATCAGTACACACACACACACACTCACTACCATACGTTCCACCTGTTTGCAGCACAATCCAGTGTGACGAAGGCAGAGCAGGAAGGTAAACGACAGAGTAATTCAAACAAATTGGGCGTGGGTTTAGACCTGGGCCTCAGGGGCCAAAGGCCCTCTCATGTCAACAGTGTTTGAGGGAGAAAATGAGGGAGAGGGCTTGAGCAAAGGGGGGGAGCACGAGAGGGAAAAGAGAGGAGTTATTTCTGTAGTCAAAGTTACCCTTTTTACATGTTAAACTGTATTTACTTTGGTGACAACTTCTAGTTACATATGAGTTCTTTCAGAGAGACACAAGACGGAGAGAGGGGAACAGAACAGAGAGGAGTGGAGGTGTTTGTTAAGACTGGTTGCTCTCTCTGAGCTGGTTGCCAGCTCCTGTCTGCTGAGGCATAGAGAGAAAGAGAGCAAAAGAGAGAGAGAGGCTGGCTGTAGGTTGTCTGTCAGTTCAGTGCTTTCAGGCGGCTGTTCCAGCCCTGTGTTGTTGGGAGGAGGACCGAGGAAACATAAATCATCCCACTTTTGTTCCTGTCAGACAGACGCACCAAAGATAGGTCACTCACTCTCTCACTCTCTCTACAAATATTAGCTTTTTGGATCTCTCTCCCTTTCTCTCTGTCACTCTTTCTCTCCAACAGCAACTCTCTAGAGCAGAAGTAGACCCCACAGTGGGGTTAGAGATGTGGGGAGAGAAAGAGGGGGAAGAGAGAAAGAAAGAAGGAAAGAATGAAAGACAGAGACCGGGACAGCGAGTGAGCAAGTGAGAGAGCAAGAGAGAGAAAGAGAGGGAGAGAAGGGGAGAGGGAGAGAGAGAAAGAGAAAGAGTGTGGAGTTGTGCTTGATGGCTGGAGAGGATAACACAGCTCCGTCAATCCACCTTATCAGAGCAATGACTGTCTGCTTCACTTACACAGCCCTTCCTCAGCGCAAACTAGCAAATTACTAAATCACTATCAAATAACATAAGTGACGTTCATCACACAAAAATAAATTGAAGCAGTCTAGATCAACTCCTAGATCAAATATTACGCTTCAGGCCAAGAGTGTATGGGCACTCCATCCAAAATGTCCACTATTGTCATGCAGAAAAAAGTTTAGCAATTTCATTAGGATGATTGGTACTCATAATGTCATAAGCCAGTTCGGAGAGGAAAGAGAGGGCTTGTGTACAGAGCAGCAATACATAAATAGAAAATACATACATAACACTTGACTTTTCTGAGGAAAAATGTTCTAAGTTCAAATGTGATATAGGATTGTCTCACCTAGCTACCTTAAGATGAATACTCCAAATGTATATCGCTCTGGATAAGAGTGTCTGCTAAATAACTCAAATGTTCATGTAAAATGGAACAGAAGAGTCTGAGTGGAATACTCTCCGTCTGGTGATGAAGAGAAGCAGTACTCTGAACAGAGGTGGTGAAGAGAGAACATCAAAAACCACCCAAACTGAGGAACATGCCAAAGTACATAAACAAAAGACCAAAGCAAGGGCTTAATTAGAAGTATTTAGCACATACATTTACATGCTACTGACTGTGGTGATTTACTGGGCTTTACAATGAATCACTGATCTAAATGCACAACAAATGCACTTAACAGCCTACTGCATAGGAATCCTAAATAATGACTCACCACAACTTATATTTAGATTAAAGTAAGTGCTTTTTTTTGCACAGACAAATCAAAATCACTTTGCTTGAGCTGGATTTCTCATTTAAGGCTATTTCATACTGGATCTGTCTGAAACTTAAATGATACCTCAGCTTTACAAAGATAAACCATGTAATAGTTCATTAAGAAAGTATACATCAAACATACAGTGCCAGTCAAAAGTTTGGACACACCTACTCATTCAAGTTTTTTTTTATATTGGACTATTTTCTACATTGTATGAAATAACACATATGGAATCATGTAGTAACCAAATAGGCAAAGAGGAAGGAGAGTCCATCATTACTTTAAGACATGAAGGTCAGTCAACCCAGAAAATGCCAAGGACTTTCAAGAAAGTTTCTTCAAGTGCAGTTGGAAAAAAACATTAAGAGCTATGATGAAACTGGCTCTCACGAAGACCGCATCAAGAAAGGAAGACTCAGAGAACTATCTCTGCTGCAGAGGATAAGTTCATTAGTGTCACGTCCTGACCTTAGTTCCTTTGTTATGTTTCTTGTTTAGGTTGGTCAGGGCGTGAGTTGGGGTGGGCATTCTATGTGTTGTTCTAGTTTTGGTTTTCTATGTGTTTTGGCCTGGTATGGTTCTCAATCAGAGGCAGCTGTCAATCGTTGTCTTTGATTGAGAATCATACTTAGGTAGTCTGTTTTTCCCCAGTTGATTTGTGGGTAGTTGTTTTGTGTGTTTGCACCTTACAGGACTGTTTCGTTCACGCGCTTAGTTGTTTTGTTATTCAGTGTTCAGTTGATTTATTAAATATTAACATGGACACCTACCACGCTGCGCATTGGTCCGATCATGACTACTCTTCCTCAGATTAGAGTTAACTGCACCTCAGATTGCAGCCCAAATAAATGCTTCACAGAGTTCAAGTAACAGACACATCTCAACATCAACTTTTCAGAGGAGACTGCGTGAATCAGGCCTTCATGGTCAAATTGCTGCAAAGAAAACACTACTAAAGGACACCAATAAGAAGAAGAGACTTGCTTGGTCCATGAAACACGAGCAACGGACATTAGACATGTGGAAATCTGTCCAAATTTCAGATTTTTGGTTCCAACCTCCGTGTCTTTGTGAGGCGCAGAGTAGGTGAATGGATGATCTCTGCATGTGTGGTTCCCACCGTGAAGCATGGAGAAAGTGGTGTGATGGTGTAGTGGTGCTTTGCTGGTGACACTGTCAGGGATTCATTTAGAATTCAAGGTACACTTAACCATCATGGCTACCACAGCATTCTGCAGCGTTATGCCATCCCATCTGGTTTGCGCTTAGTGGGACTATCATTTGTTTTTCAACAGGACAATGACCCAACACACCTCCAGGCTGTATAAGGGCTTTTTGACCAAGGAGAGTCATGGACTGCTGCATCAGATGACCTGGCCTCCACAATCACCCAACCTCAACCCAATTGAGATGGTTTGGGATGAGTTGGAACGCAGAGTGAAGGAAAAGCAGCCAACAAGTGCTCAGCATATGTGGGAACTCCTTCAAGACTGTTGGAAAAGCATTCTTCCTGAAGCTGGTTGAAAGAATGCAAAGAGTGGGCAAAGCTGTCTTCAAGGCAAATGGTGGCTACTTCGAAGAACCTAAAATCTAGAATATATTTAGATTTGTTTAAAACTTTTTTAGTTACTACATGATGTGTTATTTCATAGTTTTAATGTCTTCACTATTATTCTACAATGTAGAACATAGTAAAAATAAAGAAAAACCCTAGAATGAGTAGGTCCATACTTTTGACTGGTACTGTATATATATAATATGTAAATAAGAAAGCTGATGTGCTACCTAACATAATCATGCCAGTTGTGAATCAGTTCTCCACCACTCCTTATTTGTGTAACCCCTCATCCTGGACACGGCCACACTCCCTTCCTGCCGTAACCTGTGAGATCTTTGCTATCAGAAATCCCTTCTGAAGGATCCTTAATGAATCTACATCATAGAGAGGACCCCAATTAGATGGCCGTGCTGGGGGAGCGCCGCTCAAGCTAAATAAAGTTATCTTGACAGGGTCGCCGAGCAGGATGAGACAGCGGATAGCCGGCTGAGAAAATGAATTACCTTCCTGACACACGTCAAAGCCAATCGCGAGGAGGATCCTAGGCGCTCCTCTGCCTCTCTCCCCGCCTGTTTCATCTGGCCCTTAGTATGCACAGAGGCCGGGCACCAGCCTCCAAATGTATTCATTTATTCACATCCCCTTGGAGAAATCAGAGAGCCTTGTTGTCCTTTTTTCCCTCCCTGTCCAGATGGAATTTGTGTGAATAACATCGGTTTAGTGAGGCAGAAAATAAGAACAGGCTAGCACAGCAGTAGGGGACTATATTACCCCAAAAAAGAGACAGAAAAAACGAGTGTCACCTTCATATACAACTTTTCTTCCCTCTCTCTGTTTCTTTCTCAATCTATTGAAAATGAGAAAGAAGAAGAAAGAAAACCTGTGGTGGAGATAAATGCGAGGTGTGCAACGTGCCTGAATCCAGGAGACATTACCTCTGCAGGGGCAATTAACCAGCAGATAATGAATCAAAGAGCGAGAGGGAGCAGAGTGGGCACTCCATTACAAAGGTGAGCCTTCATCAAGGGGACTGCTTCAATGTTCAATCTCTGCTTTTTTTTCTCCTCATTTTGTTTTGCATTTATAACATCTCTAATTACTTGAATTAATCAAGCGATTCAAACAGATGGAACTGGTCTCGGTTAAGTAATTGTGCAAAATGAAACAGAGAAAAAAACAAGAGTTCAGTGTTTCCATCCACTTCCCTCTCTGCCCAGGGGGATTTAGAACACTTTCAGACGAATAATGGGAGAAAATAAAACCATCTTTCACGCAGTTATCATGAATTAATCAATTCTGAATAGTCTCATTCTACAAGTACAGTACCTGACATGTTATGGTGGTATTGGCTGCATACATACAAGCATACTGGTACACCTGCCAAAGAACATATCAAGAGGAGTCCATGATCTTGCCAATGATGTTTGATGGAGGCTAATGCAACGTGAAAGCTTTGATGCACTTTTGTTCAAGTCAGTGTAGAAGGGAAGGTGTGTGTGGTAGAATAGACCTACCTCTCTGTGTACCGCACTCCCGTAGCCCCTGGACAAGCCTCTGTACAGAGACAAGATAGGTGTTATATCTACTTAGGACACACGCGCACACCCACAAACACTGTCTGGATACACACACACATGCATGGAACACATGGAGAGAATGGAAAAATAAATGTGCTGGCGTTGATGGGTCGTGGTGTAGACTAACCTCTTCTCTGAGGGTGGCCAGCAGCACCTGGGAGGTGTTGGAGGACAGCAAGGCCTGAGTCCTCTGCTTCACCTCCTCAGTAGGCACCCTGATCAGACATGGGACCTAGAGGAGGAACATAGGACATCACAACACCCAGAACAGATCATACACACAAAAACACACACACACAAAAACACACACACATGTAACGAACAGTTAAACTCATAAGACAACAGATGAGAAATGCAATTGTTATCTATTCCCCTGCACTGTATGTTTGATTTAGATTAAGAGAAAACTGTTCAACAGTAAGCTACCAGACAGCAAAGGGGAATAGACTACCTGGTGTTTGTGTTAGTATAGGCCTGCTGCTCCTTTGAAACATTTTAATGACCCAGCCCTGACCTGTGTGACTGACAAACCAACTCTTAATCACATGACACCTGAGCAGCAGGTAAACAGGTCACTGTCACTGCCTCATTTCCCATCTGTGTCCCTCTGCAAAACACACATACCCCTTCGGCCCACCACCCCTCATACCTCCAGATACAAATGCCAACACAGACCCCATGTGTCAACAGAAATATGGAGTGCAAACAACTTCTCAAAATGGACATGAATATTTATGGCTGCTGCCTCCTGCTCGGTTAAGGCTGGGCTCCTCCGATTGATTTCCCATTAATGCTGCATGGGGCGGAAATACTGGGGAGCACCGGTAACAGGAAGCAATCTCCCAGACTGAGGGAGGTGAGGAGCCCCCCGCACCGTACCCCTGACTCCCCTGGATGCGAGACGGCTGTCGTTACCATCACCGAGGCAATCTCACTCCGCAGAGGGGAATGTGGCACTGAGGTGGCAGTGGCACCCTGGAGATTACTGGTAGGCTGGTAGGACATCCTCAACTCTAAGCCCTGTCAGCCCTCTCTGGTCTAGGACAGGCTCTACCTGGGATAGAGCACAGCAGCACCTTGGGACACATCCCTGGTCTTCTGCCCTCTTCGTGGCACACTGACTGTGAGCACACACACACTGCTGCTCTATATTCCACCTCCCCACTCCACCCCTCTGCCAGAGCAGGTCATTACATGTAATGTATGTATAGACTAGACATGGGGGATGGAGAGTAGAGAGAGGGTGACCACCGGTGTCTGAGAGATGGAGAATTCAGTTTGTCTGGGAACAAATCTCGTTGCACAGCTAGTCATTTTACTGTTCCTGTGGAATGAATTGAGACCAGTAGTTGCCAACTTGTCTAAGATGATTTTCAAGGTCACCCAAATATGTGAGACCAGCATGTGGTAAAGTTTGGTTAAGATATCATTCTAACAGGTCCTGGTGAACTAACTATTTCACTTAATCTGAATCTTAGATCGAGGTTAGAAGGATAATGCCTATGGCTCTGAAATGTTATTCCAAACAAGACACAAACCAACAAACCATTGTTCCAGATCCTAACTACACAGAAATAACCTAGGTGTCTAATTGTGAATGTGGCCTTTGTCTACTGTAGGGGTGTTACCCTCCTGCAGGTTTTCGCTCCAACCCCAGTTGTAACTAACCTAGTTCAGCTTATCAACCAGATAATTATTAGAAGTAAGTGTCCTAGATTAGGGTTGGAGTGAAAACCTACAGGACGGTAGCTCTCCAGGAACAGGGCTGGAGAGCCCTGGACAGTACGCAGAGGGAAGTTTCTCTGTTCTCCATCCAAAGCATGGTGCAACAGTGCCACCCAGTGGTGAGATAGAGCACCAGCCACCATTTGTCTGCTATCCAACCTGACAGGATCCATTTCCAAGATTTAATTTACTCTCCCTTTGGCTGGGTTAACATTTATCATACATTGTACATCATGTTTCCCCCACGTAATTCTCCAAAGGATCAGAATTATGCTGCTAAATGGATACAAAAGTGGCTATGACAAGTAATTCCTGATTTAATTGAATCGGGGGCTGGGAATGGTGGCGGGCACTCTCTCACATCAGCTCACGGGAGGCTGCGGAATGAGACAAAGATGATACCAAATCAATTAGGGACAATGTTAATTTGGGAGTAATTTAAGAACTGCTATAGGGAGAGGTGTGGAGAGGAGAGGAGGAGAGGGCGAGTGCATGGACCAGACGATTTCAGAGGATGGGTTTGTGAAAGCACTATCTGAGACCAGACCCATGAGTGATGGGGGAGGGACAGCGGAGGCAGATTTAGGTGTCACCCACTGGGTTGTTTAGGACTGGCTTGTTACCTCATGTTTAGAGGGAGGAGCGTGGGCATGTGATAGATATGTGTTCCCCCTCCCCACCTCACTCCCCATCTCCCTCAGACTGGCTTGTTAGGCTAATTGTATGATAAATCCAATGTCAGCATCTTTTACACTCCCTGCGCCATTTATCTTTATTTACAAGCAATTTGGAGTGTGTGGCCGTAATAAGAGTCAGCATGTGATCGGAACCCGTGTTTCCTCTGGCCTCCCTGACTGTCTCCCTGCCTTACTGGCTGCCTGCCTGCCTGCCTGGTTGCCTGCTGTTGTAAATCCTAATGACAACTGCTTTCAGTTCCACTCTGCCGCCAAACAATAACAGAGCCCACACTCAATCACAAGGAAATGGTTGCGGAAGGAACAGGGGACATTAACGCAGTTTCACGGCACCAATCAGCACACAGGCAAATCAATCCAGGACTCCATTTGTTAACTCCCTCCATCCCCCCGTCTCTTCCTCTATCTCTCCGGCTCCCTGCCTGTTAATCCCCTGCCCACTGTCCTGTGGCCAATCAAGATTACTGACACACGCCACAAAGAGCCACAGGTAGAATAACTGAGGGCTTAGACAATGGGAATGGGCAAGACTCCAGAGAGCAGATAAGAACTATTTCATTAATTTGTAATTCAACATTTTTGGCATTGCCACCTCTAAAAGACAATCCTCAACCTCACAGAGAGAGAACTGGCTAGAAAGCAAAAGGGCTGAGTCAACACATATGGAGCAGCCTCAGGCCTGAGCAAAGAGACAGGCTTAATGTGATGTGGGATGAAATAACAAACAGATGGAATAACTAAACAGGCCCATCTAAAAGGTACATTTTGCAGCACTAGGGATCTTGCAGAAAAAAACACACCATAACAGTGACCATCTGGCCAGTGAAAGACATGAGTACAGTGCCTTCAGAAAGTGTTCACACCCCTTGAATTGTTCCACATTCTGTTGTCTTACAAAGTGGGGAATAAAATGGATTGAATTGTATTTTTTTTTTTTGTCCGTGACCTTCACAAAATACTCTGTAATGTCAACATGGAAGAATATATATTTTTCTATGAATGATTAGATAAGTATTCAACCCCTGAGTCAATACATGTTAGAATCACCTTTGACACTGTTTCAGCTGTGAGGCTTTCTGGGTAAGGCTTGCACACCTGGATTGTACAACATTTGCATTATTTATTCAATTATTCAAGCTGTCAAGTTGGTTGTTGATCATTGCCAGACAGCCATTTTCAAGTCTTGCCTTAGATGTCCTAGCCAAATTAAGTCAAAACTGTAACTTGGCCACTCAGGAACATTCAATGTCATCTTGGTAAGCAACTTCAATGTATATTTGGCCTTGTGTTTTAAGTTATTGTCCTGCTATTATTAAGTTATTGTCCTGCTGAAAAGTGAATTTGTCTCCCAGTGTCTGAACCAGGTTTTCCTCTAGGATTTTGCCTGTGCTTAACTCTATTCCGTTTCTTTTTTATCCTAAAAAACTCCCTAGTCCTTGCTGATGACAAGCATTCCCATAACATGATGTAGCCACCACCATACTTTAAAATATGAACAGTGGTACTCAGTGAAGTGTTGTGTTGGATTTGCTCCAAACATAAAGCTTTCTTTGGCATTTTTTTTTAGCAGTTTTACTTTAGTGCGTTATTGCAAACAGGATGCATGTTTTGGAATATTTGTATTCTGTACAGGCTTCCTTCTTTTCACTCTGACAATTAGGTTAGTATTGTGGAGTAACTACAATGCTGTTGATCCATCCTTAGTTTTCTCCAATCACACAGCTGCTTTAAAGTCACCATTGGCCTCATGGTGAAATCCCTAAGTGGTTTCCTTCCTCTCAGGCACCTGAGTTAGAAAGGATGCCTGTATCTGTGTAGTGACTGGGTGTATTGATACACCACCTGAAGTGTAATTAATTACTTCACCATGCACCTATCTACCAATAGGTGCCCTTCTTTGCGAGGCATTGGAAAACCTCCCTGGTCTTTGTGGTTGAATCTGTGTTTGAAATTCACTGCTTGACTGAGGGACATTATAGATAATTGGATTTAGTGGGGTACAAAGATGAGGCAGTAATTAAAAAATCATGTTAAACACTATTATTGCACACAGAGTGAGTCCATGCAAGTTTTTATGTGACTTGTTAAGCACATTTTTCCCTGAACGTATTTAGGCTTGTCATAACAAAGGGGTTGAATAAAATGTCAAAAAACCTATTTCCACTTTGACATCATTGTGTGTATGTCACGTTCTGACCTTTATTTCCGTTGTTTTGTATTTATTTAGTATGGTCAGGGCGTGAGTTGGGTGGGCAGTCTATGTTTGTTTTTCTATGTTTTGGGGCATTTCTATGTTTTCGGCCTAGTATGGTTCTCAATCAGACGCAGGTGTCATTAGTTGTCTCTGATTGAGAATCATACTTAGGTAGCCTGGGTTGCACTGTTTGTTTGTGGGTGATTGTCTATGTTAGTGGCTTGTGTCAGCACAGGTCTCATTTTGTAGCTTCACGGTCGTATTTGGTTTATTGTTTTCGTTACTCTTTTGCATAGTGTTCAGTCGTTCTTTATTAAAGATTCACCATGGACACTTACCACGCTGCGTATTGGTCCTCAGATCCATCTCGCCTCTCCTCTTCAGATGAAGAGGAGGACGGCCGTGACAGTGTAGGCCAGTGACACAACATCTCAATGTAATATATGTTTATTTCAGGCTGTAACACAACCAAATGTACAAAAGGTCAAGGGGTGTGAACACTTTCTGAAGGCTCTGTAATTCAGTAGGCCATAAAGGGCAACTTATCTTCTTCCATACTCTCACTTTAGACATCCCCAAATACACATTTCAGTCTAATTTCCATAAGACCATCACTGGCAATCCACACAAAAAATTGAAATTATTTTAGAATCAGGAAGACAACCAAAAGAACATTCCGGAGCATCCCTGATCACCTCAACTGCCCAGCAGTGCATCCAACAGGAAGTCAGAAATCTACCAGAATATCCATCATAGCCCATCTCCTATGGGTAGTAATACCTGTGCCTGCATAAAAAAACACATCTCGGTTCTGAAATTCTGCAGATCTGTTTTCTTTTGAACCTGTGAGGGGGCTCCTGCCTCTTGGGAGCAGTCCTGCAGAAACACATCAGTAAGAGACGGCACTGGGCAATTTCTACACAGGACGACCAACAGGCATAGGCTGGGTGGTCATATTACAAATGGCTGAGCCAATCTCCTTCTGACACCACGCATTTTGATCATACGTCCAATTTGAAGCACAACTCCATTTGATGCTAGGTGAGGCGAGGTGAGGAGGGAGGGAGGGCGAGGAAGAGGAGGGAGAGATGAGGGTGATGCGATACAAAGTTGTAGTTAAAGACCCCCAATAAATCACAGGCTCCCGCCTCTTCTCTTTTGTGAGGCGATGCATGGATTATTCCAGGCCGTGCCAGCCAGATGCCAGTACCACCCCGTCCCGAACCCCTTGCATGGCACACTGTATTTTCCAGTACATCCTCCAGGAGACAGGGTTTATAAATGCAAGTAAGCCGCTCCCTCCGCTTGACAAATGAGCTTTCAGGGCATGTGTCTGGCGAATGGGAATGAAGATAAATGTGATATAATGGCTGGATAACAACCTGCTAGTCCCTGACAGACACCATCAGCTCCACCATTCTTTATAGGAAGGACAGTCACGCTGCAGTCACTAAAACAATGGACCTGGAGCTTCTCCTCTCCCCCTCTCACATTCTCTCCTTCCTCCTTTCTGTCTTTGACCTATTCTTTCTTTGCTTCCTACTTTTTTCTGATACAAAGGTTGCGAGAAGGCCTAGTGTGTAGTGTGTTTGTGGTAATTCGGAACAAACCCCAGGAAAACATGGCCACTCATGATTCCCCCATGATGACGTGGATCGCAAAACTTGAACTACAGAACAATCTTCTGTGGCAAATCGTGATTGAATTCTGATTGTGTCAAATGAAGCATGATATTCACAGAGAGAGTATTATTCACATTGTGAGGTTAGAGGCTCATCATTGCTTTACACCTGTGCAGAGCCTCTGGTCCAAAATATTTCAACCTGAGTCCCCTGGGGTTTGACTGGGACCAAATGACACCTAATTTCTGGCGTTTGTGAAAGGTCCCGTGGTCAGGCCATACCTGCGGCCAGCTGCTCACAGGGAATCAGTAAGCAGGAGCGAGAGAGGAAAAGAGAGCCAAAGAGCAAAAGAAAGAGAGAGCAAAAGAGACAGCAAAAGAGAGAGTGAAAGAGAGAGAGAGAAAATGCAAGAAACTGGCATCTGTGCCTGCCTGACACCAGACAGGAGTAAAGGAAGGTTAAGGTAATGTGGATAAGGGGGGGAGAACATAATGGCATTCTGGTGTTTTCATTTGTGGTGACGAGGCGGGCCTGATTTGTATTCACACACTGCAGGTAGAGGGAGACACAGAAGATGGGCAGAGATGGGGCCTGATGACCTGTCACTCTGTGTGTGTGTGTGTGTGTGTGTGTGTGTGTGTGTGTGTGTGTGTGTGTGTGTGCGTGTGCGTGGACATGTTTAACTATACCAGAAGTCCCCACAAGAATAGCAAACAAACAACATTTTGACCAACTGGGGACATTTTGTTAGTCCCCACAAGGTCAAATTCCATTTCTAGGGTGTTTCGGGTTAAGGTTAGAATTAGTTTTAGGCTTAGGGTTATGAGTTAGGGTTAGCTTTTAAGGTTAGGGTAAGAGTACGGGTTAGGGGTTAGGGATTAGGGAAAATAGGATTTTGAATGGGACTGAATTGTGTGCCCCCACACTGTTAGTTGTATGAGACTGTGTGTGTCTGTGATCTATTTTCGGGTGGTGTTAAGGCGGTGTTAGTGTCAAACGCATGTTAGTTTGTAATTTCGTCATGTAAACTGCACTCTGGCATTTTCCAGCCCTAACGCCTGGTTTTAGTGGTAATGCAGTTAGTTATGGCGGACAGTGGAAACGCAGCCTATCCAACGGTGACGCACACTGACCATGTGCGCATGGATCAAGAGTAGCCTAATGTGCATTTGGTATCTGTATACTTCGCATTTAGAAACATAAAATGTTATGTTTTTCCCCCATAGCCTCCCTTCCTCTCAATTATGGCTTTTTTTGTCTGCCCAATGCAATGGCGAAGTAGTCAAGACTGTCGATAAAAGGGTTTGGCTCCTGATACAGCTTGGAAATAAACATTATTTATCAAATGAACTAACTATGTTTAATTCTTTCCCGATTGAATGAATTATCATCTTCGTGTTGAGATTCAAAGTTTCAACCACTTTAAGACGTCTTTCTGGTCTGATGTGTTCATTCTTAACCCATCATTTTATACAGTTCATTCAAATGGGAGGTTCCCTCATGCTGACACGCTCTCTGACCTTACTCAAGGGGGAGGTGACTACTTACTTGTACTAAGTTATAGAAACAATTTCCTCATATAGGTTCTAAAATCACATCCCACTCTTAACAGAAACACTTTCATCATTTTTTATATTTCATGGGCAAAGCATCGGATGGACACTTCACACACACAGTGTATTTACAGGACATTACAGGACATTTTACAGTAAATGACATCACAAAATAACAACCAAACCGACATCTTTTTGGTCACCTCTGCCCATTCTCCACGTTCTATGTTAGAAATATTTTTCCAGTATGTTAGAGTTCTGGTGGGAAAATGTCAAAGGCACATTTCTTGGGTGAATTAGGAGAGGGAGATAGCTGAATGTTCTGTCCCTGATTTAAAACAGGGTGTGAGCTGTCAACCCCCTCTGAGGGTGAGAGTCTGGTTGAAGATAATTATTGCAAAGCTGATCTGACCTATTCAGCCTTATCCTCCCAGGACAGTCATGACAGTTTAGTTTAGAATTAGATTAGAATTATTTGTTCCTTTTTAGTGCTTATCAATCATTAATTTAATCTTGCTTATTGACCATGTTTGACATGTCCATGCTCAGCCATAATGTAATTTACAGTAGGCCTAGCCCCTATATCAGTGTAAATGTTATTGAAGCCATGCAATTACACCGAACAATGTGGACACAAATGGCTTCAAGTTAATGTATGTAGCAATGATAGGTCTACATTTTGTTATTTGTATCTGTAATCCATTTAGCAAACTATAGTTTACTAGCATTGGAATTGGAATTGATTCCAAGGCAATAGATAAAAGAGTGTAAATACACAAACTGAAGCAACCATGGAGCACGTTCTGATTGGTCAGTCAGGGGCCAAGCCTCGACACACACATAACTTTTACTTGTTTATTCATCAAAACCCAGCCCTTTCGCACCAGGGCATGCGCCGATAACTGTGATAGTGAAAATAGCAAAACTATTTCTAACACACCAATGATCCTATAGTGCTACCGCCTGGCTTAGATTTAACATTGTGTTAGGTTTGTTAAAATAGAGCCCATACCTATTTGTGGGTGGATTGAAGGTGTGGAGTTATTATAGTGGGTTAGTGGGCTAGAGTAATAGGATATTATCATAAGCCATTTAATGTGTTTCCAAGCTCTCTAAATGTTTTAGTTTGAACATTCTGAAAATTCTGTGGCAGTGATTTCAGTTTAAAATGTTGAAGTCAGAATTTCATGAATAAGTTCATTTGTTTATAAAGTATGAAAAGTATCGAAAAGCTGTGTTGAAGCAATCTACAGTGCCTTGCAAAGTATTCATCCCCCTTGGCGATTTTCCTATTTTGTTGCATTACAACCTGTAATTTAAATGAATTTATTTGGATTTCATGTAATGGACATACACAAAATAGTCCACATTTGTGAAGTGAGATTTAAAAATGACTTGTTTAAAAAAATGTTTAAAAAATAAATCGGAAAAGTGGTGTGTATATATGTATTCACCCCCTTTGCTATGAAGCCCCTAAATAAGATCTGGTGCAAACAATTACCTTCAGAAGTCACATAATTAGTTAAATAAAGTCCACCAGTGTGCAATCTAAGTGTGAAATGATCTGTCGCATGATCTCAGTATATATACACACCTGTTCTGAAAGGCCACAGAGTCTGCAACACTACACTACAACACTACTAGCAAGGGGCACCACCAAGCAAGCGGCACCAAGAAGAATAAGGAGCTATCCAAACAGTTCAGGGACAAAGTTGTGGAGAAGTACAGATCAGGGTTGGGTTATAAAAAAATATCTGTAAACATCCCACGGAGCACCATTAAATCCATTATTAAAATATTGAAAAAATATGGCACCACAACAAACCTGCCAAGAGAGGGCCGCCCACCCAAACTCATGGACCCGGCATGGAGGGCATTGATCAGAGAGACAACGAAGAGAAGAAAGATAACCCTGAAGGAGCTGCAAAGCTCCAGAGCAGAGATTGGAGTATCTGTCCATAGGACTACTTTAAGCAGTACACTCCACAGAGCTGGGCTTTATGGAAGAGTGGCCAGAAAAAAAGCCATTGCTTAAAGAAAAAAATAAGCAAACATGTTTGGTGTTCGCCGAAAGGCATGTGGGAGTCTCCCCAAACATATGGAAGAAGGTGCTCTGGTCATCTTCCAGCAGGACAATGATCCTAAGCATACTGCTAAAGCAACACTCAAGTGGTTTAAGGGGAAACATTTAAATGTCTTGGAATGGCCTAGTCCAAAGCCCACTCCAATTGAGAATCTGTGGTATGACTTAAATATTGCTGTACACCAGTGGAACCTATCCAACTTGAAGGAGCTGGAGCTGTTTTGCCTTGAAGAATGGACAAAAATCCCAGTGGCTAGATGTTCCAAGCTCATAGAGACATACCCCAAGACTTGCGGCTGTAATTGCTGCAAAAGGCGGCTCTTCAAAGTATTGACTTTGGGGTGAGGGTGAATAGTTATGCACGCTCAAGTTTTCCGTTTTTTTGTCTTATTTCTTCTTTGCATCACAATAACAAATATTTTGCATCTTCAAAGTGGTAGGCATGTTGTGTAAATCAAATGATACAACCCCCCCCCCCCCCAAAATCTATTTTAATTCCAGGTTGTAAGGCAACAAAATAGGAAAAATGGGGGTGAATACTTTCGCAAGCCACTGTACGTTGAGTCAGACTGCACATTTCAACGTTGGGTTGGTGTTTGTAGCTGTAACGGATCATTAGCAGTGGTGATTCCACAATTTGCCTTTGATGTCTATGGAGCTTTTATGCAAATGTAAATGGTTATAGCTCAAAAAGTACAAATATCATATGTTTTTTGACAAACAATCTAAGTTGAGTCAGTCTGTTTCAGCTACACTCAGCTACACTAAGATTTATGTAAAAAAATTTATTTCTCCAAATGGTTTTATTATGCACAATGCACAGTGTACATAATTAACTGGTCATTTTCTGACAGAATATATTCCAAGTGGTCACACTCCAACTGTATTTGTTGTGTTCAAATGAGTTATAATAGGGCACAGTGAGTAGCTTACTGACTGCCTGCTGTACGTTTGGTGAACACAAATAACTTGGATTGCAATGTTACGAAAATGGAAATATAACAAAACAAGAAGAGAAACTAGACAGGGCAACCGAAGGTCGTGATCTGGTTGAGAAACTCCTCTATAGACAGAAACTCCTCCTAGACAGACTTCTCTGTCGTCTCTGGACTGGCAGTCTGATTGTGAGGGCCAGTCCTCTATCCATGTCTGTTTTCCTAGATCGTATTTGTACTGCAGCAGTCCGTGTTCACCCACTCTTTCTTCTGCATACTGCAGCACTCTTCAGCAAACATACACGTCTCCGAGAGACAGTCTGCTCGGGGTACCGTCCTCCCTCTGTAGGTGGTAGAACTTCACACAGTCCTTCTGATTGTAGTACTCGTATACAGAGACGGCAGCTGGCTTTAGAACTGTGGATCTCAAAATATATTTTGTCTGCTAGCTTATGGGATACCTTACTCCAGATATAGGATGAGAGTGGCACACCCTGATCTGTTTCACCTGTCCTTGTCATTGTCTTCACCCCCAACAGGTGTCGCTTATTTCCCCTGTTGTATTTATCCATGTGTTTCCTGTCTCTCTGTGCCTGTTCGTCTTGTCAAGTCAACCAGTGTGTTTTTCCCGTGCTTCTGCTTTTTCTTATCTCTTTTGCTAGTCCTCCCGGTTTTGACCATACTGCCTGCCCTGACTCTGAACCCGCCTGCCTGACCATACTGCCTGCCTGACCACCAGCCTGCCGGGCACTCTGTACCTACTGGACTCTGACCTTGTTATGATCTTTTTGCCTGTCCATGACCATTCTCTTGCCTGCCCCTTGGATGCTAATACATATAAGAGACTCTGCCTCCTGTGTCTGCCTGTAGGTCCATCTGCCTCCTGTGTCTGCCTGTAGGTCTCACCCTGTGCCCTTATAGAGAGAGCCTCTTTCAGACAGAACTTTATCCCTCTCAAATGTATCTACGTAGTGCATCCTCCCCTCTGGCAACTTTTTCAGATTGTCTGCATCTACAATGAAGCCTGTCAGCATGCCGATGTCCAGGACAGAAAATGTTGCGTCTCTCCAAGTTACGATGAACCATCTGAATAGTGAGCATGAACAACTCGTTGGCATCCTCGTTGGCTTGTTTTGTCCATCTTAGTGAGGGTGAGAGAGAGGTCACTGCCCTTTTCCTCTGGCTGGGCATTTTACAGCTTCACCACCGACACAGTCGCCTCAATATTTCCTGAGGCTTTTTACTGTCAGGTTCTTGTCTATGGCGTTGACCTTGTCATTATGACTGAGGATCTGGTTCTTGTTGTTAATGGCCCACTTGGCAACTGATGCTCTGTCGGCCACTTCTATGTGGATGTTCAGGTCAATGTCCTTTCGTTCCTTCACGTTGCTCCAATACTCAGCCACAGCCTGGAACACCATGATGGTGGACTGTGTGGATCCGTATCCCCCTCCCACCTTATTCTGCGTGTTGAGCCACTTGACAATGTGGCCGGCCTCTTCGATAGCCTTCACCTTGACCAAGGCCAGCAGGGCGTACAATGTGGCCTCCAGCGTGTACTGATTACCATCAGGTACTGGCCAGTGGTCCAGCTGTGGAGATGCAAACTTCAGTAGGGTCTCCTTGTTGAGTTTTCCTGCATTTGCCAGAGCATAGGAGGTCATAGCTACAGCATAGGGGTTATTTAGGGTGGCCAGATGCCTCTCCAAGTACGTTACTGCCTTAATCATACTGACTGGAAGGCTGTTGACAGACTGCTCACACAGTGAGCTTGCCTCTTGCATGGCGATGAGAACGAAGGCTGTCATTGAGGTGTCAATGTCCGACCCCCTCATGTTACCTGTTATCTCTGCATGAATGACCGGAGCAAACTCACTGAAGATGCCATCAGGCTGTTGTGTGTGCAGGATCAGCCACTTGGCTGTACTACAGAGCACTTTCTCCAGAACACTGATCAGAGTACTGGACATGGCAAACACCTTCGCTACATACACTGTCATCCAGGTGCTGCTCTTTCTGCTGACCCAGGCAGTGTAGGGGCCATTATATTTACCTCAGAATTTTTTTTTGTAGACCTCCACAAGTCTGGTTCATCCTTGAGAGCAATTTCCAAATGCCTGAAGGTACCACGTCCATCTGTACAAACAATAGTACGCAAGTATAAACACCATGGGACCACACAGCTGTCATACAGCTCAGGAAGGGGACGCCTTCTGTCTCCTAGAGATGAATGTACTTTGGTGCGAAAATTGCAAATCAATCCCAGAACGCAAAAAACCTTGTGAAGATGCACGTACAAAAGTGTCTACATCCACAGTAAAATGAGTCCTATAAAACCGGAAAGGCCGCTCAGCAAGGAAGAAGCCACTGCTCTAAAACTGCCATTAAAAAAGCCAGACTACAGTTTGCAACTGCACATGGGGACAAAGATTGTACTTTTTGGAGAAATGTCCTCTGGTCTGATGAAGCAAAAATAGAACTGTTTGGCCAAAATAACCATCGTTATGTTTGGAGGAAAAAGGGGGAGGCTTGCAAGCCGGAGAAGACCATCCAAACCGTGAAGCACGGGGGTTGCAGGATCATGTTGTGGGGGTGCTTTGCTGCAGGAGGGACTGGTGCACTTCACAAAATAGATGACATCATGAGGAAGGACAATTAGGTGGATATATTGAAGCAACATCATAAGACATCAGTCAGGAAGTTAAAGCTTGCTCGCAAATGGGTCTTCCAAATGGACAATGACCCCAAGCATACTTCCAAAGTTGTGGCAAAATGGCTTAAGGACAGCAAAGTCAAGGTATTGGAGTGGCCATCACAAAGCCCTACTTCAATCCTTTAGAGAATTTTCGGGCAGAACTGAAAAAGCGTGTGCGAGCACTGAGGCCTACAAACCTGACTCAGTTGCACCAGCTCTGTCAGGAGGAATGGGCCAAAATTCACCCAACTTATTGTGGGGAAGCTTGTGGAAGGCTACCTGAGATGTTTGACCCAAGTTAAACTATTTAAAGGCAATGCTACTAAATACTAATTGAGTGCATGTAAACGTCTGACCCACTGGGAATGTGATGAAAGAAATAAAAGCTGAAATAATTTATTCCCTCTACTATTATTCGGACATTTCACATTCTTAAAATAAAGTGGTGATCCTAACTGACCAAAAGCAGGGAATTGTTACTAGGATTAAATGTCAGGAATTTTGAAAAACGGAGTTTAAATGTATTTGGATAAGGTGTATGTAAACTTCCGACTGTACACAGTTGGTTTCAAGACAGGTCAGCAGCTCATGATATAGTCACTGTCAAAACAACAGCTAAACCCTAAACGCCATTTAGAACTCTGTGTACTGTATCTCACAATGAGTCTCACAATTGATGGAAATTGATGTAAAATATATCACTAGCCACTTTAAACAATGCTACTTAATATAATGTTTACATACCCTACATTGCTCATCTCATATGTATATGCATATACTGTACTCTATATCATCTACTGCATCTTTATGTAATACATGCATCACTAGCCACTTTAAACTATTTGTAAAACGTATTTGTAGGCATATCATTGGAAGATTGACCATTTTACACTACATCTACCAGGTGGTCGCTTGGTGTCCTCCGTCGCAATTATTGTGTAATCTCCAGCTCCAGTATTTTTCCGTTTGCTTCCGAGGAGAAACCCAACTGCCACGAATGATTTATCATCGAATAGATATGTGAAAAACACCCTGAGGATTGATTCTAAACAATGTTTGCCATGTTTCTGTCGATATTATGGAGTTAATTTGGGAAAAAGTTCAGCGTTGTAGAAAAAAAACGGAGCGATTTCTCCTACACAAGTAATCTTTTTGGGAAAAATGAACATTTGCTATCTAACTGAGAGTCTCGTCATTGAAAACATCCGAAGTTCTTCAAAGGTAAATTATTTTATTTGAATGCTTTTCTTGTTTTTGTGAAAATCTTGCCTGCTGAATGCTAGGCTTAATGCTATGCTAGGCTATCAATACTCTTACACAAATGCTTGTGTAGCTATGGTTGAAAAGCATATTTTTAAAATCTGAGATGACAGTGTTGTTAACAAAAGGCTAAGCTTGTGAGTGAATATATTTCTTTAATTTCATTTGCGATTTTCATGAATAGTTAACGTTGCGTTATGGTAATGAGCTTGAGGCTATGATTACGCTCCCGGATACGGGTTTGATAGTCACAAGAAGTTAAACAATCCTGCACAGGAACCATAGGACAGGGATGAGGTAGCTACACCCTTGATCAGAGCAAGTAAGTGCGGACCAGAGCTAGACCAGAGCTAGTGCAGACCAGAACTAGCTCGCTACGAGCTATGCCCTGGACCAGAGCTGAACCAGAGCTTGTGCAGATCAGAGCTAGCAAGCTACTAGCTACGCCCTGGACCAGAGCAAGACAACAGTTTACTAGCTATGCCCTGGACCAGAGTTGGACCAGAGCTAGATCACAGCTAGGCCAGAGTGAGCTAGCTAATAGCTAAGCCCTGGACAAGAGCAAGACCAGTGCTAAAGTCCAGGGCGAAGCTAGTAGCTAGCTCTGGTCTGCACTAGCTCTGGTCTAGCTCTCGTCTCCACTAACTATCTCTGGTCCAGGACATAACTAGTAGCTAGCTAGTAGAAGTCTGACTAGCTCTGGTCTAGCTCTGGTCTGCACTAGCAGTTTTTGGCCGGGGTAAGCCGTCATTGTGAATAAGAATTTGTTCATAACTGACTTGCCCAGTTAAATAAAGGTTAAACTTTTTTTTTTTTAAGCTATGGTCCAGATCTTGTCCAGAGAGCTTACTTATCTAACTAGCTAGCTAGTAGTTATTTCCTATTGAAGATTTTGGTGCTTTTATGCACATTTAAAGGGGTTATTGTTAAAAAAGCACAAATAGTAATAATCTTTTAATGAGTAAGTAAGTTAAGTCGGTCTGTACATATCAATGTAGGGATGTCCTTGTCCCATTGCGACTCCTGTGGCGGGCCGGGCACAGTGCACGCTGACATGGTCGCCAGGTGTATGGTGTAGCTGGCTTCTGGGTTAAGTGGGGTTTGTGTCAAGAACCAGTGCGGCTTTGTTGGGTTGTGTTTCAGAGGATGCACGGCTCTAGACCTTCGCCTCTCCCGAGTCCGCTCGGGAATTGCAGCGATGAGACAAGACTGTAACTAACAATTGGATTGTGGAGAAAACAGGGAATTTAGAAAAATTGAAAATAACTATAATGAGGCTATACACAGGGTGTACCGGTACCGAGTCAGTATGCGGGGGTACAGGTTAGTTGGGGTAATTTGTACATGTAGGCAGGGGTGACATGACTATGCATAGATAATAAACAGCGAGTAGCAGCAATGTACAAGACAAATAGAGGGGAGGGGGGTTGAATGTAATAGTGCGGTGGCCATTTGATTCATTGTTCAGCAGTCTTATGGCTTGGGGGTAAATCCCTGTTTGGGATAGGGGGCAGAATTTTCACATTCGGATGAAAAAAGTGCCCAGAGTAAACTGCCTGCTACTCAGGCCCAGAAGCTAAGATATGCATATTATTAGTATATGTGGATAGGAAACACTCTTTAGTTTCTAAAGCTGTTTGAATGATGTCTGTGAGTATAACAGAACTCATATGGCAGGCAAAATCTGAGGAAAAATCCAACCAGGAAGTGGGAAATCTGAGGTTTGTAGTTTTCCAACTCATTGCCTATCCAATATACAGTGTCTATTGCACTTCCTAAGGCTTCCACTAGATGTCAACAGTCTTTAGAATGTTGTTTCAGGCTTCTACTGTGAAGGGGGAGCAAATAAGAGCTGTTTCAATCAGGTGTCTGGCAGAAGGCCATGAGCTGGTCACGCGCGTGGCTGTGAGAGCGACCTGCATTCCATTGCATTTCTAAAGACAAAGGAATTGTCCGGTTGAAACATGATTGAAGATTTATGATAAAAACATCCTAAAGATTGATTCTATACATCGTTTGACATGTTTCTACGAACTGTAATATCACTTTTTGGACTTTTCGTCTGAACTTTCGCCTGGACGTGCCCGCACCTCATGATTTGTGAACTAAACGCACAAACAAAAGGAGGTATTTGCACATAAATTATGGACTTTATCGAACAAAACAAACATTTATTGTGGAACTGGGATTCCTGTGAGTGCATTCTGATGAAGATCATCAAAGGTAAGTGTTATTTTGTTATTGACCAAATACTAATTTTCCACCATAATTTGCAAATTAATTAAAAATCCTACAATGTGATTTTCTGGATTCTTTTCCTCATTTTGTCTGTCATAGTTGAAGTGTACCTATGATTAAAATTACAGGCCTCTCTCATATTTTTAAGTGGGAGAACTTGCACAATTCGTGGCTGACTAAATACTTTTTTGCCCCACTGTATATCTCTCCGGATAGAAAGTCCCCTTCCATACAGCCAGCTGGGTTCCCAGTACATTGACAGAAATAAAGAACTCTCCACGGGCATAAGAAAGGCAGAGGTTTATGTTTCATGATTAACTACTCATGGTATGATTGTGATAAAGTCCTTTTGTTCACCTGCCCTAGAGTACCTCACAATCAAATGCCGACCGTATTACCTCACAAGATAATTCTCCGGTTATAGTCACAGCCGTGTATATTCCCCCTCAAGCTGATACCAAGACGGCCCTCAAAGAACTTCACTGGACTTTATGCAAACTCGAAACCATATATCCTGAGACCGCATTTATTGCAGCTGGGGATTTTAACAAAGCAAATTTGAGGAAAATTCAACTGAAGTTCTATCAACACATTGACTGCAGTACTCGCACTGCTAAAACATTCGACCACTGCTACTCCAACTTCTGGGATGCCTATAAGGCCCCCCCCCCCCACCCTCCATTCGGCAAAACAGATCACGACTCCATTCTGCTCCTCCCTTCCTATAGACAGGAACTCAAACATGAAGTATCCGTGCTAAAATCTATTCAACGCTGGTCTGATCTATCAGAATCCATGCTTCAAGATTGTTTTGATCACGCTGACTGGGAAATGTTCCAGGTTGCCTCTGAGAATAACATTGACGTATACAGTCATGGCCAAAAGTTTTGAGAATGACACAAATATACATTTTCACAAAGTTTGCTGCTTCAGTGTCTTTAGATATTTTTGTCATATGTTCCTATGGAATACTGAAGTATAATTACAAGCATTTCATAAGTGTCAAAGGCTTTTATTGACAATTACATGAAGTTGATGCAAAGAGTCAATATTTGCAGAATTGACTCTTCTTTTTCAAGACCTCTGCAATCCGCCCTGGCATGCTGTCAATTAACTTCTGGGCCACATCCTGATTGATGGCAGCCCATTATTGCATATTGTTTGTCCACCCACCTCTTGAGGATTGACCACAAGTTCTCAATGGGATTAAGGTCTGGGGAGTTTCCTGGCCATGGACCCAAAATATCAATGTTTTGTTCCCCGAGCAACTTAGTTATCACTTTTGCTTTATGGCAAGGTGCATTGTGCGTCACCAAACTGTTCATGGATGGTTGGGAGAAGTTGCTCTCGGAGGATGTGTTGGTACCGTTCTTTATTCATGGCTGTGTTCTTAGGAAAAAATTGTGTGTGAGCCCACTCCCTTGGCTGAGAAGCAACCCCACACATGAATGGTCTCAGAATGCTTTACTGTTGGCATGACACAGGACTGATGGTTGCGCTCACCTTGTCTTCTCCGAATGCCCCAAACAATCGGAAAGGGGATTCATCAGAGAAAATGACTTAATCCCGGTCCTCAGCAGTCCAATCCCTGGACCTTTTGCAGAATATCAGTCTGTCCCTGATGTTTTTCCTGTGAAGTGGCTTATTTGTTGCCCTTCTTGACATCAGGCCATCCTCCAAAAGTCTTTGCCTCACTGTGCGTGCAGATTCACTCACACCTGCCTGCTGCCATTCCTGAGCAAGCTCTGTACTGGTGGTGCCCCGATCCCGCAGCTGAATCAACTTTAGGAGACGGTCCTGGCGCTTGCTGGACTTTCTTGGGTGCCCTTAAGCCTTCTTCACAACAATTGAACCGCTCTCCTTGAAGTTCTTGGTGATCTGATAAATGGTTGATTTAGGTGCAATCTTACTGGCAGCAATATCCTTGCCTGTGAAGCCCTTTTATGTGCAAAGCAATGATGGCGGCACGTGTTTCCTTGCAGGTAACCGTGGTTGACAGAGGAAGACAAATGATTCCAATCCTTTTGAAGCTTCCAGTCTGTTATTCGAACTCAATCAGCATGACAGAGGGATCTCCAGCCTGGTCCTCGTCAACACTCACACCTGTGTTAATGAGAGAATCACTGACATGATGTCAGCTGGTCCTTTTGTGACAGGGCTGAAATGCAGTGGAAATGTTTTTTGGGGATTCAGTTCATTTGCATGGCAAAGAGGGACTTTGCAATTAATTGCAATTCATCTGATCACTCTTTATAACATTCTAGTGTATATGCAAATTGCCATCATACAAACTGAGGCAGCAGACTATGTGAAAATTAATATTTGTGTCATTCTCAAAACTTTTGGCCACGACTGTACATGGACAAGGAGACTGAGTTCATCAGGAATTGTATAGGGGATGTTGTTCCCACTGTGGCTATTAATAAAACCTACCCTAACCAAAACCGTGGACAGATTTCAGTATTAGCGCAAAACTGAAAGTGCGAACCATCGCATTTAACCACGGCAAGGTGACTGGGAATAAGGTTAAATACAAACAGTGCAGTTATGCCCTCTGTAAGGCAATAAAAGTTGACTTGATGCAGAAACAAAGTGGAGTCGCAATTCAACTGCTCAAGCACGAGACATTTGTGGCAGGGACTCCGGACAATCATGGATTACAAAGGGAAAACCAGCCACGTTGCCGTCACCGACTTCTTAGTCCCGGACAAGCTAAACACCTTCTTCACCCGCTTTGAAGATAACACAGTGTTTCCAAAGTGTTGCTGTGGGCTCTCGTTCTCCGTGGCCGACGTGAGAGAGACACTTAAGCGTGTTAACAGTCGCAAGACTGCCGGCCCAGACAGCATCGCTAGCCGCGTCCTCAGAGCATGCACAGACCAGCTGGCTGGAGCGTTTACGGGCATATTCAATCTCTCCCTCTACCAGTCTGCTATTCCCACTTTCCTCAAGATGTCCACCACTGTTCCTGTAACAAAGAAATCAAAGGTAACTGAACTAAATAACTATCGCCCTGTAGTATTCACTTCTGTTGTCATTAAGTTCTTTGAGGGGCTAGTTAAGGATCATATCACCTCCACCTTAAATGACACCCTAGACCCCCTTCAATTTGCATACAGCTCCCAATAGATCCACAGACGATGCAATCACCATCACACTGCACACTGCCCTATTCCATCTGGACAAGAGGAATATCTACGGTGTCTGCGGAAAGTATTCAGACCCCTTGAATTTTCACATTTTGTTACGTTACCGTCTTATTCTAAAATTAATTTAATAGTTTTCCCCCTCATCAATCTACACACAATATCCCATAATAACAAAGCAAAAACAGGTTTTTAGAAATGTTTGGTAATTTATTAAAACAAAAAAACAGAAATATCACATTTACTTAAGTCTTCAGACCCTTGACTCAGTACTTTGTTGAAGCACCTTTAGCAGCAAATACAGCATCAAGTCTTCTTGGGTATAACGCTACAAGCTTGGCACACTTGTACTTGGGGAGATGTTTCCATTATTCTATGCAGATCCTCTCAAGGTCTGTCAGATTGAATAGGGAGCAATGCTGCACAGCTATTTTCAGGTCTCTCCACAGATGTTCGATCAGGTTCAAGTCCGGGCTCTGGCTGGGCCACTCTAGGA
The DNA here is from genome assembly GCF_057628025.1 of Oncorhynchus mykiss. NCBI lineage: Eukaryota > Metazoa > Chordata > Actinopteri > Salmoniformes > Salmonidae > Oncorhynchus > Oncorhynchus mykiss. The sequence continues at coordinate 44,905,260 of NC_143028.1, forward strand.
CATTCAGAGATTTGTCCCGAAGCCACTCCTGCGTTGTCTTGGCTGTGTGCTTAGGCTCGTTGTCCTGTTGGAAGGTAAACCTTCGCCCCAGTCTGAGGTCCTGAGCGCTCTGGAAGGTTTTCATCAAGTATCTCTCTGTACTTTGCTTTGCTTATCTTTGCATCAATTCTGACAAGTTTCCCAGTCCCTACCGCTGAAAACATGCCACCACCATGCTTCACCGTAGGGATGGTGCCAAGTTTCCTCCAGACGTGATGCTTGGCATTCAGGCCAAAGAGTTCCATATTGGTTTCATCAGATCAGAGAACTTGTTTCTCATGGTCTGGGAGTTTTTAGGTGCGTTTTGGCAATCTCCAAGCGGGCTGTCATTGACCTTTTACTGAAGAGTGGCTTCCGTCTGGCCACTCTACCCTACCATAAAGGCCTGATTGGTGAATTGCTGCAGAGATGGTTGTCGTTCTGGAAGGTTCTCCCATCTCCACAGAGGAACTCTAGAGCTCTGTCAGAGTGACCATCGAGTTCTTGGTCACCTCCCTGACCAAGGCTCTTCTCCCCCTATTGCTTAGTTTGGCCAGGCAGCCAGCTCTAGGAAGTCTTTTATTATTATTATTATTATTACTTTTTATTATTTATTACAAAAAAACACAAGGAAGGTGTAACATTAAAGTATTGGAACATGAAGGACAAACAATACAGCATCAAGTCACTATCAAACATGTATCAGTCTTTCCGCAACAGAGCCATCCTTATGTGTGAGGGTGCGTGTGCATGATAATGATATAAAATACAAGTCATAGTTTCCTTTTTTCCCCCTTTTTTCCTTTTTTTTCCCTTTTTCATGATCAGAATCTTGTGAAACCCGAACCCTCCAAGATCCCCCCACTGTTCCCCAATAGCTGTCCCTCAACCATCATTCTCTCTCTCCACAGCAACTCCACTCCCACTTGTCTCCAATTCCACATACCAACCATCAGCTTCCTAATTATTTCCAAACTTCTTCAATTTAAGAATGATGCCACTGTGAGGCCACTGTGTTCTTGGGGACCTTCAATGCTGCAGAATTTTTTTTCTACCCTTCCCCAGATCTGTGCCTCGACACAATCCTGTCTCAGAGCTCTACGGACAATTCCTTCCACCTCATGGCTTAGTTTTTGCTCTGACATCCACTGTCAACTGTGGGACCTTATATAGACAGGTGTGTGCCTTTCCAAATAATTTCCAATCAATTGAATTTACCACTAGTGGACTCCAATCAAGTTGTAGAAACATCAAGGATGATTAATGGAAACAGGATGCACCTGAGCTCAATTTCGAGTCTCATAGAAAAGGGTCTGAAATACTTATGTAAACAAGGTATTTCATTTTTATTTGTAATAAATTTCAAAAACCTGTTTTCACATGTCATGTTGGAGTATTGTGTGTAGGTTGATGAGGAGGATTTTTTAAAAATACATTTCAGAAAAAGGCTGTAATGTCATAAAATGTGGAAAAAGTCAAATGGTCTGAATACTTTCCGAATGCACTGTACTTCAGTCTAAGACTGCCGTCATTGCTATAGATTGTGATAACATCAACATGAGGGGTGTTGTACAAAGCAAAGTAATCAGCGATTGGATCATCTCTAACCAATCAGAGTAGCAAAGCCAATGATGCATTTTCAAACCTCCGCTTTACCCACGTGTATTCAGGCTCTGACCCTGAAGAATGCACAGTGATGTCGAAACATTGGTGGTTTACCCAATAAATTACTGGGAGCTTGTATCTAGAGTGTGTGACTCTCTTTATTTATTTTATAGCCTACAGTTTACACACCATTAGTCATTACCTCGACCAGCTTTTGGGGGTGTGCGTCAGCTCATGCTTTTTATTAGACTGGCTCTGGCCCAACGCATTGGTTTCTGGGACCAATCAGAACGTTTAGAATGTTTTTCCATTCTAGAGATTGTTGTGGAGGTACTCATGTCCAGACTCATTGAAGAAACTAACAAAGAAACTAACGTCTGTGGGCGTGACGCTTGACCGGAGCAAGGAGTTCAGGTAGCCAGGCAAACTGATCAGTGGTTGTCTGGATGTTTGAAAGATGTTTTGGTGTTGGTAGCTTTTACAGTTTTGGCAGTAGAGGTTCCATAATAATAATAATAATAATAATAATAATAATATGAACAGTTTCTAAAGTTGTGCTTTGCTTTTTAAGGCAGCCACATATTTTTTTAATTCAGACATATCCTCTGTCAAAGGGCACAGGGTTACCTGTCAGGTGGGATGAGGGGTGGAGACAGGACTCAAAGACAGGATGAAGCAGTGCATTTAATTATCTCCTTAAAGCTGAACTCGAAAACCAACTCTTCTCATTGAAAACGGCATATGTGACCGATATTAGCAAGTAGGTTAATTTTGGTCATAAAGTCAGAATTCTGTGAGATTTGAGTACAAGGCCTACTTGAGGTTTGGGCTTTGATTTTGACAATACTCACTTGCCTACTAATACGGGATAAACAGCTGCACTCTATCCAATCATACTGCAGAACACACAGACAGTGAGACAGATCTGCCCAGCAGCACAGCAGATCGGACTTTGTTTACTTAAGACAACACATCGCACATTTTATTACTTGAGAAATACTGCACCAAACACCTTTGTTAGATGTAAAATTGTGTGACTAAAACCTTCTTAAATTATTTTAGATTAATTCAGACTATTTTGAGGAAGTGATACTGGCTTCGTTCCTATAAACCCCTTTCTGTGTTTGCAAACATTGCTGCACGAGGGCAAAGACCGCAAGTTGGTGCCAGAACACGGGGGAGTTCTTATAGAAAAAAAGCCTCTATTTACATGTTGCATATGAGTGCATTTCACGCTACTTTTGGATTAAAATTGGATTGTAACGCTCGCATGAATTGCATGCTTAATATAATGTTTGTGTCGTCATTGCAAATCAACTGCATTATACTTAAAAAAAACACTTACATTTCAACCATTAAAATGTCTCTTTGGCTAGCTTTTGCTACAGCAAATATGAGCGTTAGCATTCTAGCTAACACCGGCTGCATCCAAAATTATCATTTTGCAACGATCACAATCAAACATAATCTCAGCAACCGTTCAAGCAAGAATCAAAACATCCTTGTAAGCATATGAAAACCCCCAAAACGTCAATCTAGGTATGTTGAAGGGTGCAGATGGCGATTGCTTTCTTACTGCAGTCAGGAGTCGCTCGCATCTGTCCATGACGTCAGTGTTTCATGTACTGGAATGGGGTTAATGGTGTCTCCTGGGGGACAAACGTCCGTAACTGTCACATTAAACCACACCCCCAAGATTGAAATAAAAAAAAATCTTAATGAGCAACAGAAAAACACGCAGCATTGGTATGTTCAGTCGCTCTTTAATGATGACTGCACAGGTCACAAAGAAACTCAGATATAACTGAACCTTCCAACACCTCTATTAATTTAGGGCAGACAAACAGGCACTGAAAGGGCACTGAAAATGTGACTTAAAGTCAAAGTCAACTTTAAGTTTTGAGTTTACCATTATCTAATTCCTAAGATCATTTATAGAAAACATATCATTTCTATCTGTAATCAACTCCTAATATGTATCGTGGGAAGAAGACAGAATGAAATAGCCTATGTTGAAACGGTTGCGTAATCTGTAAGATGTTTTTGTCTTCTCTGTGTATCTCTAAGCTGCCCTGGGGTATGTCTTTTATGACTAACCTGGGAGATTACACCCTTTGAATCACATAACGCTTACCCAGAATGCAGAAGGCCACTGCCCTTGCTCTGCTCCACGGATCCCCCTTTTGAAGTGCTCTAATCCCTGGCAGCGGGTAAAGGGTTAAAGGCGGCGCTGACCTCACTCTCAACTCTCCAAACTATTGTCAGAGAGACGTCAGAGACTCTCATCCACAACATCAGGCCCAGAAAAGCTAAGTAAGGCCCGCTGGAAAAATACTGTGAAGCTGATTCAACAGAGTAGACTATGAACCAAGAAGAAAATATGGGGAGAAAAATACACACCAACTGCAAGATAGTTTGTAGCTCAGTTGGTAGAGCATGGCACATGCAACACCAGGGTACTGGGTTCGATTCCTGGGGACCACCAATATGAAAATTGCATGCGTGCATGACTGTAAGTTGCGATTGACAAAAGTGTCTTCTATGGCTTTATTTTAAGGCTATTCAACTTCTGTGCATATGATGTTTGATATGCCTTACATTTCTTATTCTCTTCTGACTGAACAAAAAGGCAACAGAAAATACTTAGTGTTTCACAATACAGTGAGAACAGCCATTTTATAAACATGTTAAACCTGGCATGACATCTATCCAAAAGCCAGGAACACTAAGGACCAGTATTAGCAGGATGACGGAGGTTGTTGCAGGAGGCAGGAGAAGGCAGGAGAACCTGCTAAAGTGAAGAGCCAGCCCCAGAGAGAGGGATTCTTTAGCGGAGAGCGATTAGTACTAGACCAATAGAAGACATTGTGTCTCTCTCCTCATGGCTTTAAAGCCCAAAAATGGAGGGAGTCTGTTGCCTTGCTGGGAAAACAGCTAAGTCAATAACCAGTAATGAGATTTTATTTACCCAGCTGGTGGTGAAATGTTAAGACGCCCAGGGACCTAAAGTCATCCAACTGGGCTCGAGGCCCACAGCTAAAACCACATTCTAACCCTGTGCATATTTGTCTGTGAAATTTTCACACAATTATGTAAACAAGCATGCTGAATTGTTCTTTTGGACTGTGACGCAAAGAGAGAGAGAGCGAGAGAGGGGAGAGGGGGGAGATAGAGAGAGGGAGAGCGAGAGGTTGGAGAGAAAGAAATCAAGAAAAAATAAGCTGGGAGACATGCTATTTCTCCCAGGAAGTCTTGGTGACTGACAGGTACCTTGTACGGGGCTGAGAGGGCTCTGTGGGCTCCGAGCAGGGTCTTGATGCTTTCATAAGTGACAAAGAACGTTTAGGGAGTCAGAGTTTAGGGACCATTAGTCAACCAGCATACAGCATTTAATGACACTGACTAAGGGGGGGGGGGGGGGGGGGGGGGTGGAGAGTGAGAACAGTGAAGGAAAAGGGGGAGTCGGGTAGGGCTGGCAATTGCCGAGGGCCTCATGAAACGATATTATCACAATACTTATGTGCCAATTCGATATGTATATGTATTGGGATTCTCACGATTCTATATGTATTGGGATTCCATACTGTGATTTCATTGCAAATCGATATATATTACTGCTGCAGAGGGACAAGAGAGAGCCCTAAGAAAATTAGTTTTGATCAGTCATGGAAATAAAAGTGCAACAAAAAAAATTGCATCCCCATTTAAGGAGGAGATGCAGTACAAACTATGAAGGAAAAATACCGGAATTGCGGTGCAGGCATATCAAACTAGTGCAAAATAATATTGCGATATTGTCAAAACAATAGTGAGTGAGTAGGTAGAGTGAGTAGAATGAGAGAAAAGTGCTTACTTCATTAAGGCAGCAATGTAAAAATCACAACCCATTAAGAATGGAGAATTCAGGTCTTTTCAAATGATGCCCACCTGACCCAGATTGCGATTTATAATGGACTGTTTTTGGATTCCGTGAACCACAACAGTAATTGTGTGATGGCGGGGATTCAGGGCTGTGTTCCAAACAAAATAATGACAAACTTTGTGTGCTTGTTCTAGTTCCTCAATGGCACAACTAGGAGAGAAAGCCCCTTAGTAGCTAGGTTTCTCAAATCAAATCAAATGTATTTGTCACATACACATGGTTAGCAGGTGTTAATGCAAGTGTAGCGAAATGCTTGTGCTTCTAATTCCGACCATGCAGTAATATCTAGCAAGTAATATAACCTAACAATTTCACAACAACTAGGTTATACACAAAGTGTAAAGGAATTAATACAAATATGTACATACAAATATATAAATGAGTGATGGTACAGAACGGCATAGGCAAGATTAAGTAGATGGTATAGAGTACAGTATATACATATGAGATCAGTAATGTAGGGTATTAAAACATTATATAAAGCGGCATTGTTTAAAGTGACTAGTGATACATTACATCAAGATGGCAAGATGCAGTAGATGGTATAGAGTACAGAATATACATATGAGATGAGTAATGTAGGGTATGAGAACATGATATAAAGTGGCTAGTGATAAATTGATTACATCAATTTTTCCATTATTAAAGTCGCTGGAGTTAAGTAAGTGTGTTGGCATCAGCCACTCAATGTTAGCGATGGCTGTTTAACAGTCAGATGGCCTTGAGATAGAAGCTGTTTTTCAGGCTCTCTGTCCCCACTTTGAAGCACCTGTACTGATCTCGCCTTCTGGATGTTAGCAGGGTGAACAGGCAGTGGCTCGGGTGGTTGTTGTCCTTGAGGATCTTTTTGGCCTTCCTGTGACATCGGGTGGTGTAGGTGTCCTGGAGGGCAGGTAGTTTGCACCCGGTGATGCGTTGTGCAGACCTCACTTTCCTCTGGAGAGCCTTCCGGTTTTAGGCGGAGCAGCTGCCGTACCAGGCGGTGCTACAGCCCGACAGGATGCTCTCAATTGTGCATCTGTAAAAGTTTGAGTGTTTTTGGTGACAAGCCGAATTTCTTCAGCCTCCTGAGTTTGAAGAGGCACTGCTGCGCCTTCTTCACCACGCTGTCTGTGTGGGTGGACCATTTCAGTTTGTCCGTGATGTGTACGCAGAGGAACTTAAAACTCTCCACCCTCTCCACTACTGTCCCGTCAATGTAGATAGGGGGCTGCTCCCTCTGCTGTTTCCTGAAGTCCACAATCATTTCCTTTGTTTTGTTGACATTGAGTATGAGGTTATTTTCCTGACACCACACTCCTCCTTGTAGGCCGTCTTGTCGTTGTTGGTAATCAAGCCTACCACTGTAGTGTCGTCTGCAAACTTGATGATTGAGTTGGAGGCGTGCATGGCCACGCAGTCGTGGGTGAACAGGGAGTACAGGAGAGGGCTGAGAAGGCACCCTTGTGGGGACCCAGTGTTGAGGATCAGCGGGGTGGAGATGTTGTTACCTACCCTCACCACCTGTGGGCGGCCCGTCAGGAAGTCCAGGACCCAGTTGCACAGGGCGGGGTCGAGACCCAGGGTCTCAAGCTTAATGACGAGTTTGGAGGGTACTATGGTGTTAAATGCTGAGCTGTAATCGATGAACAGCATTCTTACATACAGTAGGTATTCCTCTTGTCCAGATAGATGGGTTAGGGCAGTGTGCAGTGTGATGGCGACTGCGTTTTGTCTGTGGACCTATTGGGGCGGTAAGCAAATTGGAGTGGGTCTAGGGTGTCAGGTAGGGTGGAGGTGATATGATCCTTGACTAGTCTCTCAAAGCACTTCATGATGATGGAAGTGAGTGCTACAGCGCGGTAGTCATTTAGCTCAGTTACCTTAGCTTTCTTGGGAACAGGAACAATGTTGGCCCTCTTGAAGCATGTGGGAACAGCAGACTGGGATAAGGATGGATTGAATATGTCTGTAAACACACCAGCCAGCTGGTATGCACATGCCCTGAGGACGCGGCTGGGGATGCCGTCTGGGCCTGCAGCCCTGCGAGGGTTAACACGTTTAAATGTTTTACTCACATTGGCTACAGTGAAGGAGAGACCGCAGGTTTTGGTAGCGGGCCCTGTCAGTGGCACTGTATTGTCCTCAAAGCGAGCAAAAAAGTTGTTTAGTCTGTCTGGGAGCAAGGCGTCGTGTGTCTGGGAGCAAGGCGTCGTGATCCGCGGCGGGGCTGGTTTTTATTTTGTAGTCCGTGATTGACTGTAGACCCTGCCACATACCTCTCGTGTCTGAGCCGTTGAATTGCGACTCCACTTTGTCTCTGTACTGACGCTTAGCTTGTTTGATTGCCTTGATATCCAATTGGCGACAGATTTTCATGTGAAAGTTCTAAAATCTGTATCAAGACAATATGCGCATTTTCCCACCAGAGATGTATTTCCATCATATTGACTTGTTGTGGATAAAAGACTGTGCATGATGATTGTGCAAAGTAAAAATAACTTTTGTGGATAAATTCCCCATGTACCGTATAAAAAATAAAAGTGAAATGGGTTTCCATTGCATTTTAAACTCTACTGATGGTTTTGTCACAACAAATGTTGCGTTATGGACGACTGTGTTATCTCGCTCTCTGTGGCTGATGTGAGTAAGACTGCAGCTGGGCCAGACATTTAGGAGGCCGCGGGGCCAGACAGATTACCAGGACATGTACTCAGAGCATACTGTGACATACTGTGACGGCCCTGAATTTGTCTGAACCGTCTGTGCTTCTCCTTCCAATAGTGCGCTTCCCCTTTAATTCCCAATTAAATAGCCAGCATCAGCTGCGCAATAGAGGGTTGTGATGGTGGTGCGAATGAGGAGTGTTCAACTCTTTTGTTGTATTTAAAAGTCAGCTTTGTAGCCTTATCTCAAGTTTAACCAGGATCAGATCCACTCATTTCTTCATTTGGACTACACATCTCAGTTGGTCTCAGCTGTTTCGTTGTGGTCTTCCTCAGCAGGAGATCTGTTGGCGGATTGGATTGCCTGACAGACCACAACTTTTTTGCATACGGTATTTCATTTGTTTGAATGTGATTTATACCGTGCTGATTTGTGGTCAGTTGTAGCTAAAGACTACTGAGATTTGATACTCTTTATGGTTGTGTGGTTGGGTTTAAGCTACACTCCTTTACCGGGCTGGACTCTTTTAGGCCCGAGGTACAGACATTTTCTTGAGGAACCAAAGCTTATGTTTATTTATGTTGGTAATACAACCTACACAAAATAACAGTTGTTTTGAAGTTATTGCCAATGTTTTAAAGGTTTATGAAAAGTGTATTTCCATACTGACTTTTAAATGAGTCCTTTGTATTGGTGTAGACTTGATGGACCAGACAGGACTCATTCCCTCAAACAAAAAGGAGAAATCAATATTTTCTCTGGTAGGCACAACCTACCTGGCACCCCTATAAATAATAACCTCAAGTCAAAACCGTTACAATGCACTGAGCAGCTGGCAAGTCCTGTGTGACTCAGTTAATAGAGCATGGCACTTACAACTCCAGGGATGTGGGTTTGACTCTCATGGGGGACCAGTACGAACAAATATGAAAATGTTTTACTCACTATTGTAAGTCAATTGTACTTTATTTAACTAGGCAAGCCAGTTACAAACAAATTAGTATTTTACAATGACGGCCTACCCCAGACAACGCTGGGACAATTATGCACCACCCTATTGGACTCCCAATTAAAGCCTGGAATTGAACCAGGGTCTGTAGTGACACCTCTAGCACTGAAATACATAGCCTTAGACTGCTGCGCCACTCGAGAGCCTGCTTGGTCAAGCTGGATAAGTGCATCTGTTAAATGACTAAAATGAATGCATCTTGAAAACCACTCCCTGACCCAGTCTGTAATACCTACATGTTTCAAGCAGACCACCATAGTCCCTGTGCCCAATAACGTGAAGGTAACCCATCTAAATGACTATCGCCCATAGCACTCACATTTGTAGCCATGAAATGCTTTGATAGGCTGGTCATGGCTCACATCAGCCTAGACACACTGGACTCACCCATTCACATACCGCCACAACAGATCCACAGATGACGCAATCTCTATTGCACTCCACACTTCCCTTCTGGACAACAGGAACATCTATGCTTTTCATTGACTACAGCTCAGTATTCAATACCATAGTGCCCTCCAACATCATCACTAAGTTCAGGACCCTGGGACTGAACACCTTCCACTGCAACTGGATCTTGGACTTCCTGTCGGGCTGCTCCCAAAAATACCTTTTACCCCCAAGCAATGAGACTGCTGATGAATAGTTATTTAAATAGTTAACCAGATAGACCTTTTTTTCACTAACTTTTTGACTCATCTCATATGTGGCTGCTACTGTTTTAGCTATCCTGTTGCCTAGTCACTTTATCCCTAGTTAGTATGCACATGCTGTATCTACCTCAATCAACTCGTACCCCTGCACATCGACGCAATACTAGTACCCAGTGTATTTCGCCGAGTTATTGTTACTCATTGTGTATTTATTACTCATGTTATTACTTTTCTATTATTTCTCAAATTCTTGACGGTCTAACTGTTGTCTTCAAAGTGTGCACAGTTCCTAAGTAATTTCAATGCACTTTTAGGACTGTCAAGTCTACTCCCACTCCCCTTCCAGGTGAGTCTGATGAGGCGATGGTGTGAGTAAGGATGGTGACAGGTGTGCGTAATAATTAGCAGCCTGGTGACCTCGAGCGCCGGGACCGACGTGGGGCTCCAGGCGCAGGACTCTGACCAGAGGGACGGTCCTGGCAGCCAGGCCAATCGCTTCTGCTGAGGCGCAGGAACACCAGTTGCGACACCCGGACCCGACATCACCTACACTAACAAAACAACAAAAAAACACTCCCTGATGCTTCCCTTTGGTCAGGAGTTATTCTGTAACGTGTCTGCTGGGAGTCGGGAAGCAAGTTCAGGGAGCGTAGTTAATAAATATATTAACATAGAACAACACAAGAAACACGGGTAGTTTACAGCCATGAACAGAAACAATAACGCCTAGAGAAAGAACCACAGGGAGTGACATATATATATATATATATATATATATATATATATGAAAGGTAATCAAGCAGGTGATGGAGTCTGGTGAGGCGCTGGTGCACGTAACGATAGTGACAGGTGTGCGTAATAATGAGCAGCCTGTTGACCTCGAGTGCCGGAGAGGGAGTATACGTGACATGTATTTGTCATGTTATTTCATTACCAGATCATGTTGTGAATAAGCCCACTAGGCTATGTCATTTGTAATTATATACAGAATAATTAATAGGAATAGCATTGGGTGTTGCACAATGGTTCATCCAACACAACTGTGCACAGTCGACTCTGTGTCCAATCCGAGGCACAAAAACATATGAAAACATGAACTCAGTACCTTAGTGAGTTCTCTGTTAAATCTAACGAGGCCCTGGTGTAAATCAAGCAGACAACAACAGATGATCAACATCAATTCACCAGGGATATTAAATCCAAAGTGGATCCAGGCACAACTCTCTTCAGGAGCGTAATGAACGAGACACCAAAATATTCTTGACATTCCTCTCGAATACCTTTTTCCCAGAATTTGGGCTGTTGTTGCATGGCATGCGCTATCACAACAGCTGTTCGTCACTTGACTGTCATTCGGTAAATTCCTTCCTGGATCCGGTGATGATGTGTGAAAATATCATGGCATAATTTATCAGCTGGACACCAAATCAAATGCTCATCCAACAAGTATTATGCATAATTATTGAAGAACCACGTTAATGACAGTATCGATTTAGGTTTTAAGTATCAAAGTAAGGTGACTCTTTCGGTTAGAAGCATTCGATTTTGCAATCACATCATTTGGGATTTGTGTGCCCATTAACTGTTTACCCCATAACATAAGGACTGTCCAACAACTATTATGCATGATATAATATGATGCCATTATATAACATTTATCCAAGGCATTACTTCATGTTGTTACTGTGGAACCTAGAACATTGATACTAATTGAGTACTGTGCCTGCACATGAATGTTCTATGTTTTAACTTTAGTTTGAACGAGTCATGTAAAACTTCTCTGTTCCAAGTATCATTATTACTGTTTGTGTAGTAGTAAGAACCCAAAAATGGCTAGATCCAGGATTCTTACAGGGTTCAAGTTCAATGTCTAATTGAAATGAATAATGCTTAATGTATGATATAACGAAAACTTACACTGCCATAAATGCAAGGACAGAAAAGTAATGTTTTATGTCACACAATGTTGGACAAATCCATCAAGAGATACCAACTATGATAAAGGGTTAAACATAGGTTTGACATCTACTCGTGAATTTTATTGAATATAGCTCTGATCCTCCTTACACTGTAAATGCACGGAATGAGCAGCAGTACAGGGGAATCCATGACAGACCCCTTCCCTTTTTCCACATTTTGTTATGTTACAGCCTTATAAAAATACACACAATACCCCATAATGGCAAAATGTAAACAGGTTTTTAAAAATGTTTGCAAATGTATTAAAGATTTTTTTAAATAATTTATTTACACAAGTATTCAGGCCCTTTGATATGAGACTCGAAATTGAGCTCAGGTTTATCCAGTTTCCATTTATGATCCTTGAGATGTTTTTACAACTTGATTGGAGTCCACCTGTGGTAAATTCAATTGATTGGAGTCCACCTGTGGTAAATTCAATTGATTGGAGTCCACCTGTGGTAAATTCAATTGATTGGAGTCCACCTGTGGTAAATTCAATTGATTGGACATGATTTGGAAAGGCACACACTTGTTATATACGGTCCCACAAGTTGACTGTGCATGTCAGAGAATTTGACAGAATTTGAACAAATTACACTTGAAACATTAATAAACTTTCCCATCAGACGCTCTCCATGCTGGGTAGGCTATTCTAGTTTGTCAACAGGTAGCTTATGTCTGTGGTGTCTTATTGGTGCCAGAGACTCATAATGAGTGACTCATCATTGGGGAAAGAGCCGATGGCAGCTGATGAGACCCCTGCATAGATGCCCCGGAAACTCCCAACCTTTGCGAAGCCCTGCTGTCACTGCATTCTGGTCTTAATGGTGTCCAGGGGGAAGAAGGTGAGGTCCACACATCCCAGCACAGCCCCCACCTAGCATGTAGGCAATTCAGGCAATTCAAAAGCAATTCAGGCAATTCAAAAGCACTGCATAGACCCACACCTAGCAGAGAGCGATGACACACAGAGACAAAAGCTAATCTGCTAAACTCAAGACTCAAGACAGGTCATGCCTAGATGATGGTTAGTTTCTGAGTGTTTTGAAACTTTGCATTTTCCATTGAACATCCTGTTTCAGAGAATCTTGCATGTACAGTTTGGTGTTGGTTTTCCTCCATTTGAAGGGGTAGGTGAGCCAACCTCAGATGCACATCTTTCTGATGGGCCTCCACACTTTCACTTCGTTTGCGAACGGCATTCTCCTGCATTTTCAAACTGTTAATGGTGTGTCTCGATTGTTGTTCCATTTGTCCAGTGAGCTCAGACAACTGTCCCAGTCTGTCTGGGCAGGGTAAAAGGAAGAGGTTGAGGGGAGGGTAATGGTGGAGAGGTTATAGGCGAGCCAGAAGCCTGGGGATGAGGCACAGTGCTCTCCAACTCCATTACACAATCGAGTCCGTCCACAATGAAAGAATTCCGGTCACAAATTCCATTGGGCGTGTCCACATTGACACATTATGGGGTTCCAAATTAAATACATGACTCAACAACTTTGCATGTGTGGTGTATTCATGGGTGCTTTTCTCCATAGGTCCCTGTTCGGGTGCCAGTTCTGTAGTGGTGTTTTTAGAGAGGGGTAAAGAGGAAGATTTTTGTTTGGGGCGCCAGGTGGGTGGCAGTGAACAGAGTAGGAGAGTAGGAGAGAGCTTCCAGACACACATCAGCAGAAGAGACTCCCTCGAGTGTAACCTGTTTGCCAGATAACCAGTGGAAAGAATGGATATGACACACCATGTAAACACAAGTCACAGCACTGGGGTAACCAACCAATATTTCTCATACAATAAAAATGATTAGAGCAACTCAGTGGCAACTTCATAGAGGCAACAGACAAAGAACCCAGTTATCATTAGATGATTTGCAAATATCTGTGTTTCTTCACAGAGTGAAGAGTGAGTTGGGTACATTAGTGTGTGTGTGTGGTCCAAAACATAAAAGCCCTTTAAATGTCCCAAAGCCAATACACAATACATCAATTCAGTTCCAAAAAGAGAAGAAAAATAATAAGCAACATGTGACCGACCACTTCTTTTTGGTCTTGTTGCAAAATTTGAAATTGTGTTTTCTACATTGGATAAAAGTACTGACTCAGAGCTTCAATAATATATACAATGCAGTGCAGTTGAGGGAAAATGAGAAAGTAATGCTGCTTTGAAATTTGATAAACTTGTAACCTCACTTTTGAGAAAATGCCCCTTGAATGTTTTGGTACACCTACTGTACTAAAGAGCTCTTCTTTGTTCACAACTATTCGGCATTGTTCACACCCTCTTAAGCCCCATCCATCTCTTTGAGGATTTACATGTGAGGCAATGTGCCATGTTCTAAACATAGTGATTGTAGCTGAGCTTTCGGTCCATTGACCTTCATCAGAGCATCTAAAAGTGGTAAAAGTAGTAGCCACAAATATGAAAAACTCCAGGTAAAATACACTTTATGATGTTCTATATCCTAATCTGACTTTGGTGCAGGTCATGTTTTCACATTACTGTCTCTGGTAAACACACACTATATATATCAAATGAAAGTTTATTTGTTACATGCACAGGATTTCTGCATCTAATTCATGTGTGTTACTTGCTTTCATTGTATTATTCAAATTATTGAATCAATCAACAGTATGGGCAAACAGGCTATTCGTACAGGGAAAAGGCTGACAATTAAATGTTTTTTTTAATGTTTTTATTTATTGTAGCAGTTATTTGAACAAATTACACTTCAAACATTAATAAACTTGCCCATCAGATGCTCTCCATGCTGGGTAGGCTATTATGGTTTGTCAACAGGTAGCCTATGTCTGTGGTGTCTTAGTGGTGCTAGAGACTCATAATGAGTCGCAGGGGTCCCATCCGAAGGTGTAAATGGTACAGTGAAATGATTACTTGCAAATTTGCAGATAAGTAAGTAAGTAGCCTTGCACAAGCCTTGGCTTGTCCGAGCCAGAGTGGCTCATAGGGCAGGATCCTATCTCCTGTTTCTGTAGGGCGAGGCAGCTTGATGTACAAATACATCCCGTGGACAGGACACTAGTCTATCACAGAACATTACCCCCAATCTATCTCCTTAATGCTGAATGCCAAGCAGAGATGCATCAGGTCTGATTTTTACAGTCTTAAAAATATTTTATAATCACTATTGTCTAGACACGTACACATGTTCATGAAATAAACAGATGGCCGTAATCACCCCCAGACACACCTTTCTAACTTGATGAGTCATGTAAAAGATAGGTTATAACCACCCCCACGTCCATGCCAATCTAAGTGTATGGGTCTTTACAGAAGTAGCAGCAACGTGTGTGGTGTATGTGTGTGCGAGGATAGAGTCATGTGAATGTACATAGAGGCAGTGCAGATAGGGAATCTATATTCAGAGAGACAGTTTCTGTTACTTCTACTTCATGTGAAGTCTATGGCCTCTTTGTTGCAAAACTTCTACATGCAGACCATCTTTGGGAGGAAGGACTTCAGCTTCGTGCAGCAGCTGAAACTTGTCCGAACCCTCCGTGGTGACAACAACACCAGGCTCCAGAGCATCAAAGCTGTAAAACAGGAAATTAGACAAAACATTTAAGAGACAGTACAACCTTGCATAACATCAATTCACCTTCCAAGTTCAGATAATAAGAATAAGCCTATACAATGCAATGTTCACCTGAAGTGCTGGTACTGCTTGATCTGTGGCAGAGGCCTGAAGTACAGGTGTTATTGCCAGCCATAGCTTTCCATCACCACCGTATCATCCTCCAGTCCAACCAGCTGTGGAATTCTGACCCCTGTCACAGTGCTGTCCTTCACCACACCAGCAATCTCTGTTCACTCTGGTCTTTCTGAAGAGTTTCTGATCAGCCCGAAGCACCAGTCAGGGGCAAACTTGGTGTGGCCTGTGATCAAGAAGTGAAGGTCCCGACTGTGGTGAAGCCTGTGCATGATCCTCCAGGCACAACACCAGAGCACAAACTTGTTCTTGTTTTGGCCACTGCAGTTGTCACAATTCAGGTCCACAGTTGTTTCCCCAACTCCATAGATGGTAAATAAATGGTGTATGTAGTGGATGACAGCACAGCTGCCTTTGCTGAATGACATGCCTTCATCAATCAAGTAGTTGACTTGTTGTGGTATTCCTTCACTTCAGAGATCAAACAACCATACTTGCGACAACTGTAGTGAAAATGGAGATGGGTCCTGGTTACATATGGTCAGAAGGATAGTGCACTTAAAATGTTTTTAATTTAATCCAAAACATACAATATACTTTCAGTGAAGCCACTCAAAAACTACATCACACCAGTCATCCAGCAGACTCACATTCAGAGCGACACACAGAAGTATCCAGGGTCAATGCCCTACTCAAGGGCATGTCGACAGATCTCCTACAAGGTCAAAAACGGGGACCTGAACTCTCCAAGATCCTCCCCACAGCTCCCCAATAGCTGCCCCTCAACTATCCGAGACACCTCCCACAGTCTCCCCCCAAGAAAAAATAATACAATTAATTCCATTCCCCACCCCCAAGAACCCCCTGTCACGGATGTCGTCGTGGAAATGACCGGACTAAGGTGCAGCGTCGTGAGCGTACATTTTCCTTTATTTATGTAAATGTCGCCAACAAAACAAGAAACAAAGACCCCGACCGTGACGCTTACTAGGTCTATAGTGCCACTAACATAGTCAAGTACCCACAAAATACAAAGGAAAAAAGGATGCCTAAGTATGATTCCCAATTAGAGACAATGATAGACAGCTGTCCCTGATTGAGAACCATACTCAGTCAAAACATAGAAACAAAAAACATAGAAATAAAGAAACTAGAATGCCCACCCTGGCCTACCCAAAATAGAGTGCCCACAGGCTAATTGATTATTAGAAAACACTTTTGCAATTATGTTAGCACTGCTGAAAACTGTTGTCCTGATTAAAGAAGCAATAAAACTGCCCTTCTTTAGACTAGTTGAGTATCTGGAGCATCAGCATTTGTGGGTTCACTTACAAGTTCAAACTGGCCAGAAACAAAGACCTTTCTTCTGAAACTCGTCAGTCTATTCTTGTTCTGGAGAAATGAACATGTGAGAAATTGCCAAGAAACTGAAGATCTCGTACAACACTGTGTACTACTCCCTTCACAGAACAGCGCAAACTAGCTCTAACCAGAATAGAATGAGGAGTGGGAGGCCCCAATGCACAACTAAGCAAGAGCACAAATACATTAGTGTCTAGTTTGAGAAACAGATGCCTCACAAGTCCTCAACTGGCAACTTTTATTAAATAGTACCCGCAAAACATCAGTCTCAATGTCAACAGTGAAAAGGCGACTCCGGGATGTTGGCCTCTTCACCTCATGATGTCATCTATTTTGTGAAGTGCACCAGTCCCTCCTGCAGCACAACACCCCCACAACATGATACTACCACCCCTGTGCTTCACAGTTGGGATGGTGTTCTTCAGCTTGCAAGCCTCCCCCTTTTTCCTCCAAACATAATGATGGTCATTATGGCCAAACAGTTATATTTTTGTTTCATCAGACCAGAGGACATTTCTCCAAAAAGTACAATCTTTGTCCCCATGTGCAGTTGCAAACTATAGTCTGGCTTTGTTATGGCGGTTTTGGAGCAGTGGCTTCTTACTTGCTGAGCGGCCTTTCAGGTTATGTCGATATACAGTAGGACTCATTTTACTGTGGATATAGATACTTTTGTACCTGTTTCCTCCAGCATCTTCACAGGGTCATTTGCTGTTGTTCTGGGATTAATTTGCACTTTTCACACCAAAGTACATTCATCTCTAGGAGACAGAATGCGTCTCCTTACTGAGCGGTATGATGGCTGTGTCGTCCCATGGTGTTTATACTTGCATACTATTGTTCATACAGTTGAACGTGGTACCTTTAGGCGTTTGGAAATTGCTGCCAAGGATTTACCAGACGTGTTGTCTACAAACATTTTTCTGAGGTCTTGGCTGATTTCTTTTGTATCCAATGTCAAGCAAAGAGGGACTGAGTTTGAAGGTAGGCCTTGAAATACATCCACAGGTACACATCCAATTGACTCAAATGTCAAATAGCCTATCAGAAACTTCTAAAGCCATGACATCATTTTCTGGAATTTCCCAAGCTGTATAAAGGCACAGTCAACTTGACCCACTGGAATTGTGATAGTGAATTATGTGAAATAGTCTGTAAACGGTTGGAAAAATTACTTGTGTCATGCACAAAGTAGATGTCCTAACCAACTTGCCAAAACTATAGTTTAAATTGTTATGGCTGCAATCCCGCTAACGGGATCGATATGACAACTACCAGTGAAAATAGAGGGCACCAAATTCAAACCACAGAAATCTCAATTACAATTCCTAAAACATACATGTGTTTTATAACATTTTAAAGTTAATCTTGTTGTTAATCCCACCAAAGTGTCCGATTTCAAATATGCTTTTCAGCGAAAGCACTACAAACGATTATGTTAGGTCTCCACCAAACCACAATAAGCACAGCCATTTTCCAGCGAAATATAGCATTCACAAAAAGCAGAAATAGAGAAAATCAATCACTAACCTTGAATTATCTTCATCAGATGACACTCATAAGACTTCATGTTACACAATACATGCATGTTTTGTTTGATAAAGTTCAAATTTATATTTAAAAAATCTGAGTTTACATTGGCGTATTAGATTCACTAGTTTCAAAAACATCAAGTGATTTTGCATAGCCACATCGTTTCAACAGAAATACCCATCATAAATGTAGATGATAATACAAGTTATACACATGGAATTATAGATATACCTCTCCTTAATGCAACCGCTGTGTCAGATTTCAAAAAAAGTTTACGGAAAAAGCAACCCATGCAATAATCTGAGACGGAGCTCAGAACAGTAGCCAAATTAGCCGCCATGTTGTAGTCAACAGAAACCAGAAAATACGTAAATGTTTCCTTACCTTTGACGAACTTCATCAGAATGCAGTCCTAGGAATCCCAGGTCCACAATAAATGCTTGATTTGTTTGAAAATGTCCGTTATGTCCAATTAGCTACTTTGGTTAGCGTGTTTGGTAAACAATTCCAAAGTCAAAGCGCGTCCACTATAACGTGACGAAATGTCCAAAAGTTCCGTAACAGTCAGTAGAAACATGTCAAACGATGTACTGAATCAATCTTTAAAATGTTGTTTACATATATCTTGAATAACGTTCCAACTGGAGAATTAGAATGACTTCAGATGACCGGTGGAACGCAGGTCCTTCCCCTGTGAACGCGCATGGTGAAAGCATGGTCAACTCGTGGCAGTGGTGACTATTTCCTGTCTCATTCGACCCCCTTTACTTTGGGAACGTTATTTTTCCAAACATAAAAATAGTGCCCCCTAGCTTCAAGAGGTTAATAGCTAGCATGTCGATGGCCATAACAAATAAACAAGGGTGTCAGCTGTCACTATATCTAACTCCTCTTGACAATTCAAAACTCTCAGGAGTATCAGGAATCAAGGTAAGACCCAAGTGCAGACTGTGTGAAGTAACCATGTTTATTGTAACCACAGGGGCAGGCAAACCACAGATCCAGGCAAGCAGGGGTCGATAATCCAGAGCAGATGCCAAGGTACAGGACGGCAGGAAGGATCAGGTCAGGCAGAGGTCGATAATCCAGAGGTGGAGCAAAGGTACAAGATGGCAGGCAGTCCCAGAGTCAGAGACAGGCAGTGGTCAGGCGGGTGGGTACAGGGTCAGGACACGCAAATGTCAAAAACCATGGATAATGCTGGTAGGCTTGAATAAACCTGACGAACAGACAAAACACAGATATAAATACACGTGGGATAATGGGGAAGATGGGTGACACCTGAAGGGGTCTCGGCTTTGGAGATAGTAGCCGTGGCATGCCAGCACCTCAGGCTTGACCTCCTTGGATGCTGGTCGGTGCAGCGGAAGCGAAGTGGCCCGGGTCTTACTGAACTCCTCCCGGAGGTCCTGGTACTTTGCATGCAGAGCAGGTGGAAAGGTCCGGGCAATTTCCAAGCCCCAGGAAGATGTCCTGGGGTAGGCAGAGCTGACATAAGGCAATGAGTGTGGCAGGATTGGCTACAGCCCACGATGGCACCAGTAGCCCAGTCAATGGAGAGATTGTGTCACTGGAGCCAAGAGAATCCTGGAACCTGCGGAAACTCAACTAGCAGGAATTGGATCGTCTCACTGTGGTTCCCCGACACTCGTAGGTTTACGGGGGTGGTCTGGTGGGTGACCTGGCCTATAGAGCGCCCATCCAGCGCTCTAACACCCATGGGAATGGAGAGGGGTTGAGTGGGGATGCCTGGCCCCCCGAGTCGATGAGTACCTGGAGAGACTTGGACTAGTCGCCCCACAGCAGGCTGGCATGGAGGGGGGGGCGATTAAGGGGAGAACAACAATTATCTTTAAGACCCACCAGAGTACTCACTCCAACAATTGAGCTGGGTCTCTTGAAGGGACAGGTAGACACATAATGACCTGTAGTACTGCAATACAGACAACCCTGGGTGTTCAGTCTGCGTACGCGTTCAGCTGGAGACAGCCTAGCCCTGCATCGGCTTAAGAGGCAATTGTCTTCGGAGCCTCATGGAGGAACTTGGGTAAGCTCGGATCCTCTCTGGGACTTCCGGAGTTTATCAGATGCAAGATGGGATCCTTGAGTGAGCGATTGGGACCGCAATCAGACCTCTTCCCCCTCTTAGGTTCCCGTAACCGTCCATCGATCCGGATAGTTAAGGCAATGAGTAAGTCGAGATCTATCGGTAGTTCAAGGGCTGCAAGCTTTTCTTTACCCCCGCCGATAATCCGTGCAGAAATGTGTCGAACAGCGCTTCCGGATTCCAGGTACCCTCTGCTGCCGGCATGCGGAACTCCACCGCATAGTCTTCCACAATGAGGGAGCCTGCCAAAGCTGGAGTAACTTCCGGGCAGCCTCTCTCCCAGACACTGCAGCCTCAAAAACCTCTCATCTCCGCCATGAATACCTCCAGATTGAGGCAGACGGTGGATTGTTGCTCCCACACCGCCGTGGCCCAGGGGAGTGCCCTCCCGGACATCAGCGTAATAATGTACAATATCTTCGAGCGGTCCGATGGGAACGGAGAAGGCTGCAGCTCGAAGACGAGGGAGCACTGGGAGAGAAAGGCCCGGCAGGTTCTGGAATCTCCATCGTAGCGCTCCAGGGGAAGTAAGCAAGGTTCCCGGGAAACCGGGGTGACGACGTTGCTACCAACAGGGTTACTGAGGGGCTGGGAGGTTCCCGTCGTGGTAGGCTGCCTAGTAGGTAACTCACGGAATTGTTCCTGCAAAGCGCTAAATGCTAGGCCGCGACGGTCGGTCACATCCTGGAACCCTTCCATCAGACCAAGATGCAACTCCTCGTGTCTACCAATGAGGACTCCTTGGGAGGAGATGGCATTGCGGAGCTGGTTCAAGTCTGCTGGATCAGTCATGGTCAGTTCGTACTATCAGGAATCAAGGTAAGACCCAAGTGCAGACTGTGTGAAGTAATAATGTTAATTGTAACCACAGGGGCAGGCAAATGAAAGGTCCAGGCAGGCAGGGGTCGATAATCCAGAGCAGAGGCCAAGGTACAGGATGGCAGGCAGGCTCAGGTCAGGCAGAGGTCGATAATCCAGAGGTGGATCAAAGGTACAAGATGGCCGGCAGGCCCAGGGTTAGGGTTAGAGACAGGCAGTGGTCAGGCGGGTGGGTACAGGGTCAGGACAGGCAAAGGTCAAAAACCAGGAGGATGAGAAAAAAAGAGAGACTAGGGACAAACAAATGCTAAGACAAAACGCTGGTAGGCTTGAACAAACAAGATGAACTGGCAAAAGATAGACAGAAAACACAGGAATAAATACAAGTGGGATAATGGGGAAGATGGGCGACACCTGCAGGGGGGTGGAGACAAGCACAAGGACAGGTGAAACAGATCAGTGAATGACACTGAGAAGTAGCCATTATTTACTATTTTTCACCTGGGGCTGGTATACATTACTTTACCCATTTTATAAGAGAATAACCGACATTGAAAATATCCAGGCATTTATAAATAAAATTCAGACTTACTTTATCAAATGCCTTTTTAAAATTCGTAAATACCAGGCCTGGCTTCTTAGATGTTCTATTATTTCTAGTAGTTGTCGCATATTATCTCCAATGTACTGTCCATGTAAAAAAAACTGTCTGATCAGGATGAACAATGCCTGGTAAAATAATTTTAATTCAGAGTGCTATGCATTTTGCTACTATTTTTGTATTACAACAATGAGTGTAAGGGGCCTCCAGTGTTTTAGATAGACTGGATCTTTATATTTGCCATCTGGGTCTTGTTTAAATAATAGTGAAATCAGACCTTCCTGTTGAGTACCTGACAGAGTGCCATTTCTATAGGAGTAGTTAAAACAATCTAACAATGGAGATTTTAGTATATCAAAAAAGGCTTGATATACCTCTACCGGTATGCCATCAAGCCCTGGGGTTTCTCTAGACTGAAAGGATTTAATAGCCTCAAAAAGATCTTCCTCTGTAATTTGGTGTTTACACTGACCCTTCTGTACATTTATTAATTTTCCATTTTCATTATTATTTGGAAATAATTCCTTACCGTAATCTTCATTCAGTGGGAGAGGATGAGACGGAAAAGAGAACATCTGTTTAAATACATTTTGTAAATAATTTGGAGAATCATAGATGACTCTGCCTTCAGTAACAAGTTTCTGCAAATTATTTTTGTTAGCGTTCCTGTGTTGGAGATTCAGGAAGAATTTTTGCATTTTTCTCCATATTCCATCTAGTTTGCTTTATTTTTGTACAAGTCTTGAATAAGTCCCTTTAGTTATTTTTGAAATAGATTACATTAGATCGTTCTGGAATAAGTCCCTCTAGTTATTTTTGTAATAGATTAGATTAATCGTTCTTGAATAAATCCCTCTAGTTATTTCTATAAGAGATTACATTGGAGCGTTCTTCAATAAGTCCCTCTATACATTTTTGTAATAGTTTACATTAGAGTGTTCTGGAGTAAGTCCCTCTAGTTCTTTTTGTTTTTCCTCTAACTTATTTTGGATCTCTGTAGTATCGTTTTTATTGCTATCTACCTGTACTAGTAGTTCATGTATTTCCCTTGTTAGTCTTGTCTCTTTAGCCAGAAACTGTCATTTTATTATTGACAAATATTTAATAGAATGACCTCTGAAGGTACACTTAAAGGTATCCCAAACAACAAGGGGATTTGCTGAATCTATATTATACTGGAAAAATTATGTTATAAATTATTTGTCTTAGTTAAAAATAAGTTGTCCTCCAGTAAACTTTGATTAAATTTCCAATATCCCCATCCACGTGGAAAGAGTTGTGGCCAATTAGATGATGATCCGATCGCATTCGGTCTCCTATTAAAACTTTTTTTTATATATATATTTTATTTTTGCATTTTCCAATTAAGAACATTCAAAACAAAAGTGAAAAGATATTAGACAACAATAGGACAAAGTGACAGTAACTGACAAGCGTAGCAAAAAAATAAAAAATAATACTAATTATATATACAAACATACAATAAGAAAAAAATAATAACGAGACATTGGATCACCTGCCGTAGGCTACATATTATACATTACGTGTGAAACATTATGTGAGGATTACATATACAGTGCCTTGCGAAAGGATTCGGCCCCCTTGAACTTTGCGACCTTTTGCCACATTTCAGGCTTCAAACATAAAGATATAAAACTGTATTTTTTTGTGAAGAATCAACAACAAATGGGACACAATCATGAAGTGGAACGACATTTATTGGATATTTCAAACTTTTTTAACAAATCAAAAACTGAAAAATTGGCCGTGCAAAATTATTCAGCCCCCTTAAGATAATACTTTGTACCGCCACCTTTTGCTGCGATTACAGCTGTAAGTCGCTTGGGGTATGTCTCTATCAGTTTTGCACATCGAGAGACTGAAATTTTTTCCCATTCCTCCTTGCAAAACAGCTCGAGCTCAGTGAGGTTGGATGGAGAGCATTTGTGAACAGCAGTTTTCAGTTCTTTCCACAGATTCTCGATTGGATTCAGGTCTGGACTTTGACTTGGCCATTCTAACACCTGGATATGTTTATTTTTGAACCATTCCATTGTAGATTTTGGTCAGCGGATAGGGAAAGATTGAAACGGATATAGAAATCTGGGCAGGACATTCATTTTAATTACATTGATTCTACCCAGTAGAGTGAGAGGTAAGTCCATCCATTTACAAAGGTCAAGCTCTACCTTTTGCAACAAACTGGCCAGATTGAGTTTAGAGGTTGTTCAAATTACCATCCACCATTATGCCCAAATATGTGAAGCCCATAGGCGACCATCTAAAAGGAAACTTGTGCTTGATGGTATGATGGTCAAAGACAGACAACAGTAAGATTTCACTTTTATCAAAATTGACCTTATATCCAGAGAAAGAACTATAACACTGTAGTAGGATCTGCAAGTGAGAGAGGGAGTGTTCTGGATTTGTTAGAAATAAGATAAGGTCGTCCGCAAAGAGTGATCATTTATGGGTGTGGGGGCCCACCTCGAAGCCATGTATGTCAGGGCACGTTCTAATAGCCTCAGCCAACGGTTCGATGGCGAGGGCAAAGAGGTGGGGCTAATTGGGCAACCTTGTCTGTTCCCCCTATAAAGAGGGAAAGAGGAGGAAGTAATCCCATTGGATAGCAATCCTAGCTTTAGGAGATTTGTAGAGTGATTTTATCAAATTTACAAACACGGTACCTAAACCGAACTTTTCCAAGACGCGAAAGAGGTATGGCCATTCAACCCTATCAAAGGCCTTTTCAGGGGAAGACATGACTCCAGTCTCTTAGATAGCATCTTGGTGACCAGCTTACAATCTTTGTTAAGGAGAGAGAGTGGTCTATAGGAGGCGCACTTTAGCGGGTTTTTCCCTTTCTTGTGGATTACAGTAATCACTGCTTGAGAGAAGGACTGGAAAGCAGTTGTCTTCTCTGGCTTTTTTAAGTACCTCCATAAGGTAGGGGACCAACAGCTCCCTAAATTCTTTATAGAACTCTGGAGGGAAGCCATCCTCCCCAGGAGATTTATTAGAAGGTAAGGATTTAATGGCCTCCAACAATTCAGGAACTGAGAAGTGTTCACTCAGGCGCTCGCTGTCTTCCCCTGACAGGCATGGGAGGTTGAGAGAGGAGAGAAAGGAGTCGATCTCTGATAGATCATCGCTTGATTGGGAAGTGTAGAGGTCTTCATAGTATTTCTTTAAAGTATTATTAATTTCAGTAGGGTCCTCTTACTTTCCTCTGCTTTCAGTTGCCATGCCAATACTTTGTGAGCTTTCTCTCCAAGCTCGTAATAACGCTGTTTTGATTTAGTGATGGCCCTCTCAGCTTGTTATGTGTTCAGAATATTATATTTAAGTTTTTTCTTTACCAAAAGCCTGTATAGATCTTTAGTCGGGCCTCTTTGGTAGGTTTTCTCTAGCTCGGAGATTTCAGATTCAAGGGCACTCAGTTCCGCACCGTGTTTTCTCTTCAGCCCTTTAGTATAGGAAATAATCTGTCCCCTCAGATAGAACTTCGATGTGACCCAAAGAATGAAGCTGTCAGGAGCAGAGGGTTTGTTTGTCAAAGTAAAAATATTGATCTGCTCTTTGATGAATGCACAAAATTCAGGTTGCTTTAGGAGTGTAGAATTTAGTCTCCATCTATATGCTCCATTTACCTTGGTAGGAATGGAGATTGATAATACCAGAGGAGAATGGTCACTAAGCAATATGGGGAGATACTCGACATCTAACACTCTATGAAACAGTTGTGTCGAAAGTAAAAAGTTATCTATGCGTGTGTGTGTCTTGTGTGGGTGTGAATAGAAAGAGTAGTCCCTATCCTGTGGGTGCAACTGTCTCCAGATGTCTAGTAAATTGAGATCTTTCATGAATGACATGGTGAGCTTGCCGGCTTTGGTAAGAAGTGAGGGTTTATCAGAAGACCTTTCAAGAACTGTATCTAAGCACAAATTAAAATCTCCTCCAACCAGTAGCCATCCTGGTGGTGCTTGAGCGACCTGAAGGAAGACATTCTGTATAAACATATGGTCATCGAAGTTAGGAGCATAAATATTCAATAGGGTCCAAGACTCTGAAAACATATGCCCCTGCACCAAAACAAACCTGCCAGAGGGATCAGAGATGGTGTTGTTGACGCAGAAGGGGATGTGTCTACTTATCAACATTGCAGTTCCTCTTGCTTTGGAGTTAAAAGAGGATGCAAAAACTTGTCCTACCCATTCCCTCTTCAATGTCTTGTGTTCACTGGCTGTAAGATGTGTTTCTTGTAAAAACACAATGTCAGCCTTTAATTTCTTAAGACTCTTTAGACTCTTTTCCTTTTAATCGGGCTGTTAAGACCTTTTACGTTGAATGTGACATATTTTAGTGGATTAAGCATAGGTTGGGTTTCTAATATGTAACTGAATATAAATCTATCATATACAGATAATTAGGAAATGTTTCAACTTTGGTTTGAGCACAAAAGTGACCTGTGTGTCTCTTTAGGAAGGAAACAATAAACATAGAAAAAAGGAAGAAAAAAATAATAAAAATCCCACCCACTCAGACTAAAACAACAATCCCAATAATCAAACATGAATACACTTGTAGAGATACGTTGCTGCTCGCTTTCCATCTTGCTCTTACTAGCTAAACCTTGGCGTAAACTAAAACCTGCGAGCTCTCTAAGTTGAAAACAAACGTTGTGAATAGATATTTATGGCCGAATATTTACTGCCCACGGTAAGGGATGCTTGAGTCTCTTTTCGAAAGATTAACATAAATGAGGGGGAAAGCAGTGGGCCTAAGCCCACTTATTGCTTCGCCCAGTAGATATGGACTAAACAAAAATATACTCTCCTGTAAATGTAATAGAACTCACCCCGGAAAGATACGGTTAGTTGAAAATGTACAAATCAATTATAGTGACCGGGAGATACCAGCAGTTCAATCCGGATAAGAGAAAACAAACGAACTGCATTTCATCCCCCAGAGAGACCGTCCTGGCTCAGACGTTGCTCAGTTCTTTGAGAAAAGTGTGCACTTCTCCCGGTGTGTTGAAGAGATGGCTTCGGCCTTTGTACTGAACTTTCATCCGCGCAGGTTGGATGAGGTAGCCGGTGATGTTCTTCTCCTTCAGTGCTTTGGCGGCAGGTCTGAACTGCTTGCAACGTCTGGCGAGATAAGCGCTCATATCTGGGAAAAGCCTGACCCTCTTTCCATCCATGGTGATGTCCCCTTTGGCTCTTGCGAGTTGCAGTATCTTCTCTCTGTCTTGGAAACGGAGGAACCTGATCAGGACGGCCCGTGGGGGCTCATCTGGCCGGGGTTTCGGCGCTGATGTTCTGTGGGTGCGTTCGATTTCCAGCGGCTTGGTGAAGTTGATTATGCCTAGGACCTCCGGGATCCATTGAGTGAAGAAACGGACCGTGTCACGGCCCTCGCTGTCCTCTTTCAATCCCACCACACGGATATTACTACGTCTACTCTGGTTCTCCATCTGGTCTACCTTGTTTTGAGGTAGGCATTGTCCTTTTGCAGTTGTATCAGAACCTGGTCATGTCGAGCGATGGTATCTTCAACTGTGCTAATGCGCAACTCAGCCTCAGTCGTTCTCAAAAGGAGATCATTCATGGAGGATTTCAGGTCGTCAATGGAAGAATGGAGTTCAGCCGATTTCTCATCAATTTTCATAGAAAGACCTCTGTTACCATCCTGAATTTCCCGGAGGAGAGTAGCCAGCATGTCGGCAGGCTCGCAAGAGGCGATTGGAACCATACCAGGCCAAACACATAGAAATATAAACACAAGAACAAAACAGAATGCCCACCTCAACTCACGCCCTGACCAACCTAAAATAGAAACATACAAAAGGAACTAAGGTCAGGACGTGACAAAAGTAGTCAAGACAAATATCTTGATTAAGTCTCCTCCATGTATATCTCACTAGGTCGGTGTTTTTTAGTCTCCAAATATCCACTATTTCTAATGTGTCCATAATATTTGTAATTTCCTTAACGATAGTTTGTAGAGTGATTTCCTTTACGGGCCATTGATGTACTTAACACTGTGTTATAGTCTCCCACCCACAATGATTTGACCATTTGTTTCCTGTAAGTTCAATAAATGTGTATAAATATTTTCGAAGAAGTATGGATCATCATGATTTGGACCATATATATTAATGAGCCAAATCTCTTTTTCGTCCACTTTCATATTCAAAAGGATCCACCTTCCTTGCAAATCATTCCTGACTATTTGCACATTCAGATCTACATTTTTGTAAATTAATTTCATCACACCTTTTGAGTTCCTTTGTCCATGACAGAAAATAATTTCACCACTCCATTCCCTTTTCCACGCAACTTCATCTAAGGATGTAGAGTGAGTTTCCTGTAAACAGTATATGTTACATTCCTTTTCTTTTAGCCATGTAAAGACTGGTCTTCTTTTTTGATCTACTAAACCATGACAATTATTACTGGCTATACTTATTTCACCCCTTACCATAACTAGATACTATTCTCAGTCTTAATTTACCATAATTAGTGCTTGTAAAGTTACTGCCATCAGAGGTATTATGACGGTCAAAATTAGAGCTTTCAAATGTCTGATATTTAGAATTCAAGAAGTAGGATCCCTCCATTTTACAGGATTTTCAAACCTCACACCCAGACAAGCCGGGTAATGCACATGTAATGCGCATAATGCACACGTATGTAGAGGGGGGGTACTGTCACATCTGCTCCTGCTACACCCTCTGGTAATCATCCGGTGTCTTCTAGACCTGCAGTTACTCCACCTGTACACTCTCTCCCTCTCTGTGATTGTGGTTGGAGACAGGGGTGCTGGAGTCAGAGGAAATCCCTACCAGCTGCAACTCGTTCCATAATCAAGACCTCTACAAATACTCAGTCCTGCTACTTCCACTCTGCCAGATCGTAATCTCTGCTCAGTCAATTCATGATTCTAGCCATTTATGATTATTCAAGATGCTGTGCCTTTCCCTGCCTGACACCGTTTCTCCTCTCATTACAGTTACCACTCTGTCTCTGGCTCCTGTCTCCTGGTCCACATCTCACCACCCAACAACCTTGCTCTGGATTTTACACACCACCACTACCTTGGATTCCCCTCAGGACCTGTTTACCCTGTTCTACTCAGCCAACTCCAACCTCAGTCTCCACATCTGGTTTTTCTGTAACTCATCCAAGCTTCCCCAGATCTGCACTCCATATCTCCCTGTGTAACAATAAATATGTGGTTCATTCATCCCTGTCTCCTCATCTGAGTCTGCTCTTGGGTTCCCCTGTGCCGCTCCGCGTAACAGTAGGTTCTAGCAATATTTGTTTTATTCCGTTGCCTGTGAGCCAATGCCACAGATGTTAGAAAATTGAGACAAGATATTATGTGTGAGGTAAATCTGAGTAGGTTGATGTGTATGATATTGGATGTAATTTAGTGAGGGTGTGTACAATGTCTGTATAAGAGTAAGACTAATGTGTGATGTCCAAATAAATAATATCCCCACCAATTTGCATGGTTGAGTGTCTGTGTGTAACATGTAGTGCGTACAGCCTTAATATTCATGATGATAATTGTAATTCATATATCACCATCGTTGCATCACAATTACCTTTAACATCATTGAAAATCACATCCCAGCCTTTCCATAGCAATTGACATTTCACATGATCATGAAAGAGACCTTGCATTACTCTACAGACGGCTTCACTACAGTACAAATGTATCCCGTACAATATGTTATTATTCCCCAATGTCCCAATTCTGACATCTCCCCCTTGCTTGTTACATATAAACATGTAAAAAAAGACAGAAAAGATAGACAAACAAATTAAATTATAGAACAGTTCTCGACAATAGAGAGAGGGAGAGAAGAAAGCGAGATCAAGTGTGTGTGTGTATGTATAAGTCCGTCTGTGTAAGCAAGCATGTAATTGAGTACATGTGTGTTCATATCCACTACATAGTGTTCAGATATTTTTACAGTTCCCATACTTTCTTTTTTTTGTAACCTGAAGTCCCTGTAGAATTTAGTACAGCCACGGTGTTATGGCGCTGTCTCGGAATAGCTGTCCATCTATAAAGAGTTTGTCCACGACTAGAAAGAACACACCTGCAAACAACAAGAAAGAACATATGATAAATGAAAATGTATTGTTAAGTCCCTGTCAGTCTGTCTTTACACATGCCTGCTTCCCATTTAGCTGTTGAGCAAAATAGTAATAAATCCTGATGTCTGCTACGCTACAGGACTGTTTTTCTAGCACAGACTGAAATACGTTCCGTGATTCGTTCAATGGCATTGAGGAGTATACCATTTCAGTCACCAGCTTCATCAATAAGTGCATCAATGACTTCGTCCCCACAGTGACCTGTACGTACATATCCCAACCAGAAGCCATGGATTACAGGCAACATCCACACTGAGCTAAAGGCTAGAGCTGCCGCTTTCAAGGAGAGGGACACTAATATGGAAGCTTATAAGAAATCCCTCTATGCCCTCAGACAAACCATCAAACGGGAAACGCATCAATACAGGACTAAGATTGAACACTACTACAATTTTGGGGGGGTATTTAAAAAAAAAACATTTAACCTTTATTTAACTAGGAAAGTCAGTTAAGAACAAATTCTTATTTACAATGACGAACTACACCGGCCAAACCCAGATGATGCTGGGCCAATTGTGCGCCGCTCTATGGTACTCCCATTCACAGCCGGTTGTGATACAGCCTAGATTCAAACCAGAGTGTCTGTAGTGACGCCTCTAGCACTGAGATGCAGTGTCTTAGACCGCTGGGCAACTCGCAGGCCTTGCAAACTATTACAGACTGCAAAGGGAAACCCATCCACGAGCTGCCCAGTGACGCAAGCCTACCAGAAGAGCAACACTGAAGCATGCAGGAGAGCACCAGCTGTTCCGGGCGACTGTGTGATCATGCTCTCCATAGCAGATGTGATTAAGACCTTTAAACAGGTCAACATTCACAAGGCCACGGGGCCAGACTGATTACCAGAGAGCAAGTGTCTTCACTGACATTTTCAACCTCTCCCTGACCGACTCTGTAATCCCTACATGCTTCAAGTAGACCACCATAGTCCCTGTGCCCAGGAATGCGCAGGTAACCTTCCTCAAATCAAATGTATTTGTCACATACACATGGTTAGCAGATGTTAATGTGAGTATAGCGAAATGCTTGTGCTTCTAGTTCCGACAATGCAGTAATAACCAACGAGTAATCTAACCTAACAATTCCAAAACTACTACCTTACAAGTGTAAAGGGATAAAGAATATGTACATAAAGATATATGAATGAGTGATGTTACAGAACGGCATAGGCAAGATGGAGTTGATGGTATAGAGTACAGTATATACATATGAGATGAGTAATGTAGGGTATGTAAACAAAGTGGCATAGTTTAAAGTGGCTAGTGATACATGTTTTACATAAAGATGCAGTAGATGATATAGAGTACAGTACAGTGCCTTGCGAAAGTATTCGGCCCCCTTGAACTTTGCGACCTTTTGCCACATTTCAGGCTTCAAACGTAAAGATATAAAACTGTATTTTTTTGTGAAGAATCAACAACAAGTGGGACACAATCATGAAGTGGAACGACATTTATTGGATATTTCAAACTTTTTTAACAAATCAAAAACTGAAAAAGAAGTTCAGTGAGGATCTCTGAATGATCCAATGTTGACCTAAATGACTAATGATGATAAATACAATCCACCTGTGTGTAATCAAGTCTCCGTATAAATGCACCTGCACTGTGATAGTCTCAGAAGTCCGTTAAAAGCACAGAGAGCATCATGAAGAACAAGGAACACACCAGGCAGGTCCGAGATACTGTTGTGAAGAAGTTTAAAGCCGGATTTGGATACAAAAAGATTTCCCAAGCTTTAATCATCCCAAGGAGCACTGTGCAAGCGATAATATTGAAATGGAAGGATTATCAGACCACTGCAAATCTACCAAGACCTGGCCGTCCCTCTAAACTTTCAGCTCATACAAGGAGAAGACTGATCAGAGATGCAGCCAAGAGGCCTATGATCACTCTGGATGAACTGCAGAGATCTACAGCTGAGGTGGGAGACTCTGTCCATAGGACAACAATCAGTCGTATATTGCACAAATCTGGCCTTTATGGAAGAGTGGCAAGAAGAAAGACATTTCTTAAAGATATCCATAAAAAGTGTTGTTTAAAGTTTGCCACAAGCCACCTGGGAGACACACCAAACATGTGGAAGAAGGTGCTCTGGTCAGATGAAACCAAAATTGAACTTTTTGGCAACAATGCAAAACGTTATGTTTGGCGTAAAAGCAACACAGCTGAACACACCATCCCCACTGTCAAACATGGTGGTGGCAGCATCATGGTTTGGGCCTGCTTTTCTTCAGCAGGGACAGGGAAGATGGTGAAAATTGATGGGAAGATGGATGGAGCCAAATACAGGACCATTCTGGAAGAAAACCTGATGGGGTCAAAAGACCTGAGACTGGAACGGAGATTTGTCTTCCAACAAGACAATGATCCAAAACATAAAGCAAAATCTACAATGGAATGGTTCAAAAATAAACATATCCAGGTGTTAGAATGGCCATGTCAAAGTCCAGACCTGAATCCAATCGAGAATCTGTGGAAAGAACTGAAAACTGCTGTTCACAAATGCTCTCCATCCAACCTCACTGAGCTCGAGCTGTTTTGCAAGGAGGAATGAGAAAAAATTTCAGTCTCTCGATGTACAAAACTGATAGAGACATACCCCAAGCGACTTACAGCTGTAATCGCAGCAAAAGGTGGCGCTACAAAGTATTAACTTAAGGGGGCTGAATAATTTTGCACGCCCAATTTTTCAGTTTTTGATTTGTTAAAAAAGTTTGAAATATCCAATAAATGTCGTTCCACTTCATGATTGTGTCCCACTTGTTGTTGATTCTTCACAAAAAAATACAGTTTTATATCTTTATGTTTGAAGCCTGAAATGTGGCAAAAGGTCGCAAAGTTCAAGGGGGCCGAATACTTTCGCAAGGCACTGTACCTCTTGTGTCTGAGCCGTTGAATTGCGACTCTACTTTGTCTCTATACTGAAGCTTAGCTTGTTTGATTGCCTTACGGAGGGAATAGCTACACTGTTTGTATTCGGTCATGTTTCCGGTCACCTTGCCCTGGTTAAAAGCAGTGGTTTGCGCTTTCAGTTTCACGCGAATGCTGCCATCAATACACGGTTTCTGGTTTGGGAATGTTATCGTTGCTATGGGTCTGACATCGTCAATGCACTTTCTAATGAACTCTCTCACCGAATCAGCGTATTCGTCAATGTTGTTGTTGGATGCAATGCGGAACATATCCCAATCCACGTGATCGAAGCAGTCTTGAAGCATGGAATCAGATTGGTCGGACCAGCGTTGAACAGACCTGAGTGCGGGAGCCTCTTGTTTTAGTTTCTGTCTGTAGGCTGGGAGCAACAAAATGGAGTCGTGGTCAGCTTTTCCAAAAGGAGGGCGGGGGAGGGCCTTATATGCGTCGCGGAAGTTAGAATAACAATGATCTAGTGTTTTACCAGCCCTGGTTGCGCAATCGATATGCTGATACAATTTAGGGAGTCTTGTATTCAGATTAGCCTTGTTAAAATCCCCAGCTACAATGAATGCAGCCTCAGGATATGTGGTTTCCAGTTTGCATAGAGTCAAATAAAGTTGGTTCAGGGTCATCGATGTGTCTGCTTGGGGGGGAATATATACAGCTGTGATTATAATCGAAGAGAATTCCCTTGGTAGATAATGCGGTCGACATTTGATTGTGAGGAATTCTAAGTTAGGTGAACAGAAGGACTTGAATTCCTGTATGTTGTTATGATCACACCACGTCTCGTTAATCATAAGGCATACCCCCCCGCCCCTCTTCTTACCAGAAAGATGGTTGTTTCTGTCCTAAATGACTACCGCCCGTAACACTCACATCTGTAACCTTGAAGTGATTTGAAAGGCTGGTCATTGCTCACATCAACACCATCTTACCGGAAACCCCAGACCCACTCCAATTCGCATTCCGCCCCAACAAATCCACAGATAACGCAATCTCAATCACACTCCACACTGCCCTTTCCCACCCGGACAAAAGGAACACCTATGTGAGAATGTTTTTCATTGACTACAGTTCAGCGTTCAACACCATAGTGCCCACAAAGTTCATGACTAGCTAAGTACCCTGGGACTAAACACCTCCCTCTGCAACTGGTTCCTGGACTTCCTGACGGGCCGCCCCCAGAAGGTAAGGGTGGGCAACAACATCTGCAACGCTGATCCTCAACACCAGGGCCCCTCAGGGGTGTGTGCTTTGTCCCCTCCTGTACTCCCCACGACTGCGTGGCCACGCACGACTCCAACACCATCATTATGTTTGCTGATGACACAACAGTGGTAAGCCTGATCACCGACAACAATGAGACAGCCTATAGGGAGGAAGTCAGAGACCTGGCAGTGTGTTGCCAGGACAACAACCTCTCCCTCAATGTGATAAAGATCAAGGAGATGATCGTGGACTACAGGAAAAGGAGGGCCGAACAGGCCCACATTAACATCGACAGGGCTGTAGTGGAGCGGGTCGAGAGTTTCAAGTTCCTTGGTGTCCACATCACCAACAAACTATCATGGAACAAACACACCAATACAGTCGTGAAGAGGGCACGACAACACCTT
The DNA here is from genome assembly GCF_057628025.1 of Oncorhynchus mykiss. Lineage (NCBI taxonomy): Eukaryota > Metazoa > Chordata > Actinopteri > Salmoniformes > Salmonidae > Oncorhynchus > Oncorhynchus mykiss. The sequence goes on from NC_143028.1 coordinate 44,939,866, forward strand.
TTCCCCCTCAGGAGGTTTGGCATGGATCCCCAGATCCTCAAAAAGTTATACAGCTCCATCATCGAGAGCATCCTGACCAGTTGCATCACTGCCTGGTATGGCAACTGCTCAGCATCCATAAGGTCCTACAGATGGTACTGCGTACGACACAATTCATCACTGGGGCCAAGCTTCCTGCCATCCAGGACGTCTATACCAGGCAGTGTCAAAAGAAGGCCCAAATAATTGTCAAAGACTCCAGTCACTCAAGCCATAGACTCTTCTATCTGCTACCACACGGCAAGCGGTAACAGAGCGCTAAGTCTAGGTCCAAAAGGCTCCTTAATGGCTTCTACCCCAAGCCATAAGACTACTGAACAATTAATCAAATGGCCACCTGTACTATTTACATTCAGACCCCTTCACTTTTTCCACATTTTGTTACGTTATAGCCTTATTCTAAAATTGAAGCCACTCCTGCCTTGTCTTGGTTGTGTACTTAGAGTCGTTTTCTGTTGGAAGGTGAACCTTCGCCCCAGTGCTTCTACACCTGCATTGCTTGCTGTTTGGGGTTTTAGGCTGGGTTTCTGTACAGCACTTTGAGATATCAGCTGATGTACGAAGGGTTATATAAATCAATTTGATTTTGAATTCCTTCTCCCTGATGGCTTGGTTTTTGCTCTGACATGCGCTGTCAACTGTGGGACCTATATAGACTGGTGTGGGCCCTTCCAAATCATGTCTAATCAATTGGATTTACCACAGGTAGACTCCAATCAAGTTGTAGAAACATCTCAAAGATAATTAATGGAAACAGGAGTCTCATTGCAAAGGGTCTGAATACTTGTGGAAATAAGGTATTTCTGTTTTTAATTTGTAATACATTTGCAAAAATGTCTACAAATCTGTTTTTGCTTTGTCATTATGGGGTATTGTGTGTAGATGAGTGAGAAAAATACATCATTTAATACATTTTAGAGTAAGGATGTAACATAACAAAATGTGAAAAAGGGAAGGGGTCTGAATACTTTCAGAATGCAGTGTAGTTGTTGATGAAGTTCACAACTCGCTGCAAATCCTCATGCTTCAGGTGTAACCTGTGCTTAGTTGGGTCGGCTCTCTTTTTAATGGGAGGAATTAGACCATTCTCCTTATATGTCTGGCGGAGGAGAGTAAAGCGTGTTCTGCTGATGCTGAAAGAAACATTCCAGATAAAAAGTATTTGGTCATTCATAGATGAGGCTTACCCAGACACACTAGTCTAAATTGATGGGTCATGTGAAAGAGAGGCTAAAACCATCCCCCAGCAACACCTAGCTAAGTGGATGGGTCTCTATTGTCTAGACCTGTTCACACGTTTATGAAATACAATTGATGGCCGTAATCACCCCCAAACACACCTGACTAAGTTGACTGGTCATGTAATCATCTAGCGAAGTGGAGTCTTTTGTAACTTAAACATGTATCTTGCTAGCTAGTTGAACAAAGGACAATAATCCCAACCCATACATTAGCAATACACATGGATTGTCATAGCTAGCCACCATGCATTATGTAGTATGAATATGCCGGTAGCTTAAGCTAACCAACTAGGTTCAATGTTAACTAGCTAGTAGGAGCCTGTAACTAGCAATGAAACAGATTTCTAAGATATTAATAATATTACTTCATAAAGAATACACGTAGCTAACGTGCCAGCCAGCTAACAGTACTCTTTAACTTGTAATTAAAATGACTTTCTGACAAAATTAAAGCCGTATAATATCTGAAAATGTAGCTAGACTCTTAACCGTATACGTGGATGAACGCTCCAGGACAGACTGGAACCCCTATGTCCTTTTTGTTGTTTGCGTTTTGTTTGTACATCTTGCTTGGGCCGTTGTGTCAAGTCACTCCGGTTCACACTGACTGTGTGCAATGCCATAAGAATCATCAGATTCTTCTCCCTCTGTCACGGATGTCATGATTGCTCTTAGTATGAAGATTTTGATACAACATCCTTCTGTGTTCTCTTTTCGACTCCCTCCACATTTGCAACCAAACGTCAGAAATGTCTTTATCTTGTTCTCATACTCCAATTTCAGTAGGTTTTCCAGTTATTTTAAAACTCGGTCAACTTCTTCCGTGACAAACTATTGATGTTAGTTTTTTCCCCCCACCAATGTCATCAGAAGACTCTACAATGTCTGTTTCAATTCAAATGTTTTTATTTACGTCAGGGATTTTTTCATCATCTGATTCATTCCAGGAAGTAGTCCATCACAACTTTTTCCCATTGATCTTTGTCGATAGTGCCTGCTAAACTCAGGGCAGCAATGTTGTTGAGAGCTGTAGCAACACTTTTGCAGTTCTCTATGGCTATATCTTTCAAAAAAGCTGAGGAAGACTAGACTACATGGCATGCTACATGTCACGGTTTTCTGTATGTGAAAGAGAATCAGACCAAAATGTGGCGTGGCTATTGCGATCCATGTTTAATGAAGTTGAAGCAACACGAATCCAATACAAAACTATAAACGTAGCGAAAACCGAAACAGCCTAATACTGGTGCACATACACACGACAGAAAAAGGACAATCACCCATAAAACCCAACACCAAACAGGCTACCTAAATATGGTTCCCAATCAGAGACAATGACGAACACCTGCCTCTGATTGAGAACCATATCAGGCCAAACATAGAACTAGACAAACTAGACATGTAACATAGAATGCCCACCCAGCTCACACCCTGACCAACCAAAACATAGAAATATACAAAGTAAACTATGGTCAGGGTGTGACACTACATGGCAGACCAACTCATCTCTCGTCATGTCCAGCCCATCCATTATCTCAGCCAATCATGGCTAGCGGGAAGATTCCTATCTTTTTCTGTGGCTAAACCAAATAGGCAAGTAATTTAACAATTGTATTTGTATTTACAGATTGCATACAAGTTTGTTATTAATGCACACGAAAGTTCATGTTCAAGAAGGAATTTCTGCAAAAAAATGAATTTTGATGATTAACATTACCCTGGTTTCAAGCTAAATAAGACTAAGAGCAGTATGATATAACATGGAGGAAAATAAATGATTTACTACTGGCGAAGTGTTGAATTCTCTTTTTTCCATGTTAGCTGTTCAAAGTCTTCTATTGTCAGCGTTCACGCCGCCGTTCTCAGTATGAATGACTAAAGAGCACGTTTGATGCTTCACTGCAGTCAAAACATACTTATCAAGGATGCTGCCATCTTTGTTGAATGTATTTCGGTGTGACACAAAATTGCTCGACATCTCGTGAAGTGATTTATTTGAGGACCCAGATGGTCCATGCTAAACCATGGATCCTGCGGTTGCCATAGCAGTCTGCTGTGCTGATGCGTGTCCATGTCCGGGTGAGTACGTTCCTTTGGCACACCAGCTTAGTTATTTATGGGCTCCTGTCACCCAGGCAGCACTGCCTATTAGATGGGGGCAGGAGAAGGGCTACAACCCTTTACTCAGCCTGGAACCAATGATGTCTACAATGACTGTGCCCGGCACGCTCGGTTTGAATCTCCATACCCCCCATCCATTTTCTTGATGTATTGCTTAGAGTGATTCCATTGGGCGAGAGCCCAAGGAATGAACTTGGATCTGTAATAGGCCTGAGGACAGAAGCCGTTCTGATATTTTTTATTTCCCTCTCTCTTTCATGCTATTCATTAGATGGAGAAGGGGTTTAGATACACTCTTAGCTGGTCGAAACAGGGTTGTTTAGGGACAGTTTGAAATTATTTTTTTTGGGGGGGGCTGGTCCAACTCAAGGTATCATAACAAAAATGCACCCCCCTCAAAAACGTACAAAAATATTTTTATGACATATTGTAAAAATATGTATATTTTGTAACATATTATACTTTTTGTAAATTCATATGAAATGGGTGATAGACATCCTCAAATTAATACATACCAAATGGAATGTCTCAGATTTACGTGCAGAAAAATACGAAATGCTCTGAGACCAGGTTGAAAATACATATACAATTACATATACAGACACATTGCAGAGATACAGACAAAAACTGTTCACATTAGCAAGCTTCTGACATTCTTTTCAAAAAGAGGTTATGGTTGGTATGGCTTTGAGTTGCTGTGGTAGTTTGTACCACTCAACAACATTGGTATATAAAAATGTGTTCTTACCAGATAGACTCTTATATTTAAAACAGTGAATATTAGAATCTATGGCTCTGGTATTATGCTGGTGGACATCTTTAACAAATGAAAAATACAGTGCATTCAGGAAAGTATTCAGACCCCTTGACTTTTTCCACATTTTGTTACATTACACCCTGATCAAATTGTTTTTTCAAGAACATTCAGAGAATTGTCCCAAAGCCACTCCTGCGTTCCCTTGGCTGTGTGCTTAGGGTTGTTGTCCTGTTGGAAGGTGAACCTTTGAATCAAATCAAATCAAATTTTATCAGTCACATGCGTAGTATACAACAGGTGTAGTAGACCTTATAGTGAAATGCTTAATTATGAGCCCCTAACCAACAATGCAGTTTTTAAAAATACGGATAAGAATAAGAAATAAAAGTAACAAGTACAGTGCCTTGCGAAATTATTCGGCCCCCTTGAACTTTGCGACCTTTTGCCACATTTCAGGCTTCAAACATAAAGATATAAAACTGTATTTTTTTGTGAAGAATCAACAACAAGTGGGACACAATCATGAAGTGGAACAACATTTATTGGATATTTCAAACTTTTTTAACAAATCAATAACTGAAAAATTGGGCGTGCAAAATTATTCAGACCCTTTACTTTCAGTGCAGCATACTCTCTCCAGAAGTTCAGTGAGGATCTCTGAATGATCCAATGTTGACCTAAATGACTAATGATGATAAATACAATCCACCTGTGTGTAATCAAGTCTCCGTATAAATGCACCTGCACTGTGATAGTCTCAGAGGTCCGTTAAAAGCACAGAGAGCATCATGAAGAACAAGGAACACACCAGGCAGGTCCGAGATACTGTTGTGAAGAAGTTTAAAGCCAGATTTGGATACAAAAAGATTTCCCAAGCTTTAAACATCCCAAGGAGCACTGTGCAAGCGATAATATTGAAATGGAAGGAGTATCAGACCACTGCAAATCTACCAAGACCTGGCCGTCCCTTTAAACTTTCAGCTCATACAAGGAGAAGACTGATCAGAGATGCAGCCAAGAGGCCCATGATCACTCTGGATGAACTGCAGAGATCTACAGCTGAGGTGGGAGACTCTGTCCATAGGACAACAATCCTAGTCGTATATTGCACAAATCTGGCCTTTATGGAAGAGTGGCAAGAAGAAAGCCATTTCTTAAAGATATCCATAAAAAGTGTTGTTTAAAGTTTGCCACAAGCCACCTGGGAGACACACCAAACATGTGGAAGAAGGTGCTTTGGTCAGATGAAACCAAAATTGAACTTTTTGGCAACAATGCAAAACGTTATGTTTGGCGTAAAAGCAACACAGCTGAACACACCATCCCCACTGTCAAACATGGTGTCCAGACCTGAATCCAATCGAGAATCTGTGTAAAGAACTGAAAACTGCTGTTCACAAATGCTCTCCATCCAACCTCACTGAGCTCAAGCTGTTTTGCTAGGAGGAATGGGAAAAAATGTCAGTCTCTCGATGTGCAAAACTGATAGAGACATACCCCAAGCGACTTACAGCTGTAATCGCAGCAAAAGGTGGCGCTACAAAGTATTAACTTAAGGGGGCTGAATAATTTTGCACGCCCAATTTTTCAGTTTTTGATTTGTTAAAAAAGTTTGAAATATCCAATAAATGTCGTTCCACTTCATGATTGTGTCCCACTTGTTGTTGATTCTTCACAAAAAAATACAGTTTTATATCTTTATGTTTGAAGCCTGAAATGTGGCAAAAGGTCGCAAAGTTCAAGGGGGCCAAATACTTTCGCAAGGCACTGTAATTAAAGAGCAGCAGTAAAATAACAATAGCGAGACTATATACAGGGGGGTGCCGGTACAGATTCAATGGGCAGGGGCACTGGTTAGTTGAGGTAATATGTACATGTAGGTGGAGTTATTAAAGTGACTATGGGTAGATGATAACAACATAAAGTAGCAGTGGTCTGAGGTCCTGCTCTGGAGCAGGTTTTCATCAAGGATCTCGCGCTACTTTTCTCTGTTAATCTTTCCCTTGATCCTGACTAGTCTCCCAGTCCCAGCTGCTGAAAAAAAATCCACACAGCATGATGTTGCCACCACCATGCTTCACCATAGGGATGGTGCCAGACGGGATGCTTGGCATTCAGGCCAAAGAGTTCAATCTTATCTTTCTTTCATCAGACCAGAGAATCTTGTTTCTCATGGTCTAAGAGTCCCTTTAAGTATCTTTTGGCAAACTCCAAGCGGGCTGTCATGTTCCTTTTACTGAGGAGTGGCTTCCGTCTGGCTCTCTACCGTAAAGGCCTGATTGGTGGAGGGCTGCAGAGATGGCTGTCCTTCTGGAAGGTTCACCCATCACCACAGACGAACTCTGAAGCTCTGTCAGAGTGACCATCGGGTTCTTGGTCACCTCCCTGACCAAGGCACTTCTCCCCCAATTGCTCAGTTTGGCTGGTCGGCCAGCTCTAGGAAGAGTCTTGGTGCTTCCAAACTTCTTCCATTTAAGAATGATGGGCCACTGTGTTCTTGGGGACCTTCAATGCTGCAGAAATCTTTTGGTACCCTTGCCCAGATATGTGCCTCGACAAAATCCTGTCTTGGAGTTCTACGGACAATTCCTTCGACCTCATGGCTTGGTTCTTGCTCTGATTTGCACAGTCAACTGTGGGACCTTATATAGACAGATGTGTGCCTTTCCAAATCATGTCCAATCAATTGACTTTACCACAGGTGGACTCCAATCATGTTATAGAAATATCTCAAGGATGATCAATGGAAACAATTTTGAGTCTCATAGCAAAGGGTCTGAATAATTATGTAAATAAGGTATTTTTGTTTTTTATTACGGGATATTGTGTGTGTATGTTGATGAAGGTTATTGAATCAATTTTAGAATAAGGTTGTAATGTAGCAAAATGTGGACAAAGTGAAGGGGTCTGAACACCTTCCTCATGTGTGATAATTCTGTGGACCACATCAAGTTGAATTAATATATTTTTAAAATTCCACAGATAGCCAGCCTAGATGTTTAAAATGTTGGACATCCAGATGTGTGTGAGGGGGGAGTACAATTCTTACAAGCTTGTTGTGGCTGGTCTGTAGCTTATTCTTTCGATGTTTGCGGCTGCTGGTGAACCATGATGTGCAGGCCTAATCAAAGTGACACTGGACTAATGCACTTTTTTATTTTTACCTTTATTTAACTAGGCAAGTCAGTTAAGAACAAATTCTTATTTTCAATGACGGCCTAGGAACAGTGGGTTAACTGCCTGTTCAGGGGCAGAACGACAGATTTGTACCTTGTCAGCTCGGGGGTTTGAACTTGCAACCTCCCGGTTACTAACCACTAGGCTACCCTGCCGCCCCAGAGTCTTAGGGTGTATAGGTAGGTTTCCATCCAATTGGAGACAGATTTTCATGCTAGTATTCTAAAATCTGCATAAAAAAGGGAAACACAAACAAATATTTGCAATTACAATGGGGATACAAAGAACTCGCAATCGGCGGGAGGTAAGCCTAGGGGACACTCGCCTAGTGCCTCTTACCCACTCAAACAAACACCTTTATGGTTTACTTGGGCTACTGCACATAGTTTTTTAAGCCTACTGCAAACCTGCCACCAACATCACCTGCTAGACTCTGAAATGGAACCCCCTGGGAAAAAGGAACAGAGGGAGACCCAGAAAACTTGTTGGATTGGCATCCAGGCAGAGATGACTGAGAGCGGCCTGCCTAAACTGGTGTGATCTGGAAAAACTTGCCCCAAACCGAGTGAGGTGGACATTTGTCAATGGCCTGTGCTCCTTATAGGAGGCAAGGGCTAAAGTCAAGCAACTTGCACATTGCGCCATCATTATTCACTGATTTTACTCCACACCATTTCCTTTTCTAGTAGTAAAGCCTAGGCCTATCAGATGCCTTAAAGGCTTTCATTGAAATATTTCATATTGATAAACAATAGTTTTAGTTGTTTTGGGAGGAAGGGTAGCATGTTATAATGCAGTCATGAAACCGTTTTAGCCTATTTAAGACTGTATTCCTCTCTCAGGACTAGGGTTTTGTTTCTCAGCTCAGTCAATATAAGGTGCATTAATTTGGCCTGTATTGATTTCTGTGGCTGTGCGGTTCAGAGTTGTTTGCATTATCCTGTCTGATTCCTCATGTGAAGTAATGTATCACCCTGTCATGCATTGTCCTTGTCTTTGGCTACATCCTTGTAGTTTGTTTAGTTTCTTCCCCCTAAGCAGACCCAGAAAATTATGTTCCCCAGGCCCAGACTAGGCTATCTTCATTGGATAGGACATTTCCCTGGATAGGAAGGATACAAAAACTGAATGTAGAGACTAAATAGACTTTATAGCAATGCAACACAGTTTGTAAAGTAACTTTCCAAGGCCTCTGAAAAAAATGTCACCTGAGCTAACCTGGGTTATGTTGAGTACAACAGAACAGTGTGCAACGTTGAATTCAACGGAAACGCTAGGCCTACTGTACTGAATGACCAGATGAAAGGTGTTGTGATTATGGGGGCCCAGAGGGCGATTACCATATGGTTTGCTGCACGAGTTTTGAGGTTTCAGATTGTCACACCCATATTGATCAGGCCACACCACCCAAACGTGAGTAAATGTACCTCGAAGGCTATTGAAGAACGATGAGCATCGTTTTGGGGAAACGTGTTGTTCAGTAGCCTACAAACCATCATGCAATATAAGAAACGTTGAAGCAAACGGTACTCACCCCTGATCATTCCTGTCATGTTTTGCTCACATAGTATTGTACATTTCCATATCATAGCCTATATTCAGTAGTGTTATATTGCTGTCAGAATCTCACTGTGTTTCAATCTGAGCTGGCACACTCAACTACAAACTACCACCACAATCATACCTGGACCAGAACCTGAAACTTTGAATAAAACTGTTGGAGGGAATATGTGAATGTGCAGATTGACATGGCTGAGTAGTAGAGCTGGAGTGTGTTTCCCCGTGTTCAGGTCAATCAGAGGCATCTCGACTAAGGGCAGATTTGCAGGGAGCAGCATTGATCTTGACCTGCTCTGAGTATGATCTCAGAGATAAAAGGCAGGAGACGAGAAGGGAACTTATTCCCTGTCAGCCTCCAGTCAGCAGAGGGCAATTCTGCCCTGCAGGCTGTCTTTGAAAAAGTGAAGGGCAAAGCACGGAGGATTAAGGCAGGCAGGGGAGATACACGGGCAGAAGAACTGTTTATTGCAATAACGTTAAGTCGTTTTCTATATGGTGGAGGCGTCGTTATTGAGCGTCAGCCAGGGTGCACCTCCTGGTCAAAAGGTTACCGAGGTAACACCTTAGCTATCCAAGTGAAGTGATGAAAGGCCGCTCAGAGTGCTGCCAAAGTTTTCAAGATCTCAAATAGTTTCCCCCACCCCTGACTTTGTGTTGTTGTGTTGTCGTTAAAGGCCAGATTGTTGGTGAATTTTTTTCCCCCCAGTTTGAATTGACTTTTATTATTCTCTGGTTTTGAGATAGCTCCTCTGGACAGAGTCACTGTACGTGGGTCATTAACATCCCGCTTGTTTTTTTCTTCTTCTGCGGAACAGGCAATTAGAGAGAGCACCATCTGTAATGGCCATTAATTGTGAGCTGAGAGGAACACACATCTCCGCTCGGTGACACACACTCAGATTATTCATGAGACAGGGGGTCGAGTTGTGCTCTAACTTCAGCTAAAACATAATTTCTGTTCATTAACTTTGCTAACATTTGCATCACCAGGACAGAGAAACAGCAGTGGAGGGTGGGGTGACTAAGGGGCTTTCACATAGCTTGTTGGTTGTTTACATTCTGTTGGACAATACAAGTGCATGTGTGTGTTTGGGGAGAGAGAAAAAAAATGAGAGATAGGTAATGAGATCAAAAACTGCAGTATTATAATTTAGTACCTTTTGACCTCGAAATTGTAATTCAGTCAGTCGACAAGTTACAGTATATGACTGGCAGGCAAACAAGTTTCTTGTGAAACTATGATACAGTATCAGTAGCAGGCTATCACACCTGGGCCATCATCGCGTCCTTTAAACTTTTCTTTCCATCAAGGCCTCTGCACCTGCCTGTCTGTTTTTTGCGCATGACAGCCCCCCGTCCATGTCATCTCCCTTTCCTTGTCCCTGGTCCCTGGTCGATGCCTGGCTGAAATATGAGTTGCCTGTAGCATATTGATCCCTTTCCTCACCCCTGCCTAAATATAGATATATCACAGGCAGAGCAATGTTCTCCAGATAGCTCCTCTGCATCCGTGCCAATGGGCTAGTGGCTGCTATCGATTGTCATGATGAATTTCACTTCTACAGACGCTGATGGATTTTCTGCTCCCATTCTTTTTATGTCATTGTTTTCTTGGTGCGATCGGGTCGGCTAAGGAAAGAGGTGTTACTGACCAGGTTCTGATGGCTATCGATTGGTTGAGAGGTTTGTAATCACTGTAGTCTTGTAGCTGTCGAGGCCAGAGTGCCCCGTCTGGAGCACACACTCCACACTCAGATGAGCATCCAACAAGACCTCATAGAATTAGAGGATAGTGTAGTGTACTGTAGGACTACATTGAATATGTGCCTTATCTGATTCATCTCAATACCATGAAAATAGTTTTCCCATACAGTAGAATCATCCTTTATTTTGGCTTGCTTGATGCACACGGAGGAAAACCTTTATTTTAATTTCATAAACATTGTATTGTGTTTATGTATAAATCTTTCATCATTGAATATTTAGAGGAAATGAAGAAGTGTCCATGCAAGTGTGAATACTAGTGATCCAAACCAGGAAGAAACCAACATTGACTGGCCAGAGGAGTGAGGCTGACCGGTGCCATCAGAGGTCAAAAACACAGTCACCGTCACCTGAGCTGGAGTGACTTTCACATTGTTTATCAGAAAGGAGAGAGTATCTATTCATCACAACTAGCCTGGGTGACTTCCCTCTCCTGGAATATTTAATTGAGTTGCTTTTTTATTCCATTGCCTCACATTCGGAGATGGCAGTTGCATTTGTCATGCTCTTCAAGGATGGACTGCAGGCAATGTCTCCTCACAAAGTGCCTGTGAATGAATCATAAAAACACTGCTGCTACATTCCGTACTTGCTGATAAATCATTCCACCAAGGCACTTACATGAATAGGTAACCTATGGTAGGTCTTTTTATCATTCTAAACAAAGAAAAACAGAAAATATCCTTTATATACCACATTCAGGCATTTTACTTTTGTATTTGTGAAGACCTCAGTTCTCAGTCCACTCCACAGAGTGTAATATCATACTTGGCTCTGGTTCGTTACAGCGCTTCAGTAATTGGCCGTGTGTCTACAGAATGTTAACATGTAAATGACTTAGTAAGGCATGATAGCTAGAAATGAAGATAGATTTCCACCCAGTACTAAGTGGTGGGCACACACAGAACTGCGCACTCAGCCAATCAAATCCCCTCATGACCCCTGTTTATACCCAAATAAGCCATTGGGTACAGTGAACACTGCAAGACATGACTTATATTGAGTTATAATTATCTTAAAATGTGTGTTTTTGTGTGTTTTTTTGTAACAAGCTATATTATCTGATGTCATTGCCAGATAATTTCCCTTATTTCAACCTAAAAAAAAAACTTAATACAAGTAATGTATCTTATTTCAAGATATTTAGAAGATGAGCTGTGTCGGATGTTTCTCTGCTCTTCCATACCTCCGGCCTACTAAATATTTCAGCTTTTGTTTTTATTTTCATTGTTGTTGTTTTTTTTTGTTTTTTTTGGGGGGGGGGGGGTTCCTGTGAAGCACATTACGTTGCATTCCATGTCTGAAATGTGCTGTATAAATAAAGCTTGATTTGATGATACTCTCTGTACTGTATAACACCATACGGCACCAGACACACAGTTCCTGTTGTGCTGCATCATCTTTCAGAGCCTCCCCTGAGCTGTCAGTCAGTCAAGCAGAAATGAGGATGCATGGATGCATGGATATGTGTTCTATGGCTGTCTATGTGTATCCCCCAAGCCCTAGCTGATCTTGTTTAACTGAGCTGAGCCTCGCTCATCCTGGACTACAGCAACATATCACTGTCTGTCTCTGCCACCATGGTGACAAATCTGCCTGCCAATCTATGTTCCAAGCCTGATTGCCTTCTAGCAGGTGATGCTCCACCACTTTAACACTCCACCAAACCTTGAGCAATACCTTCTACAGAGAAAATACTTCTCAAATTTGCTCACAGTTAGCAGTGTCTGCTATTCCTTTACAGATCATTCTAGAGATCCTGTGTTAGGAGGTGGATGATCAAAGCTAAGGTGACTGACCTATATCAGCACTGCAGCTCGGTGTGGTTTATTTATGGACCACACAGAGCTATACTGTACAGCCTGGCCTGAGGCTTCTAATGCTACTATCTTCAGAGATTAGATGTGTTATATCACTGGACAGGAGTCAGTCAATGAGTAGCCTTGCTCGCCAAGCTTACAGCTTACCACATACATGCACGGACACGGCTGCAGCGTGGCGGCAAGTCAATGTTCTATGCTGACAGTGGCCACAGCCTGCAGAAAGTGACCACATGTGTAAAAGGAGATTTAATCCACCCTCCAGTCAACCCCCCCTCCCCAGTCAGTTCCTACACATAGATCAATAGCAGGAGTCCCTGTCTTGGTGAGAATGAATTGTCTTTGAGTGGTTCTCATGGCAAAGCTATACAGATCGATGTGGCTCTGCTACAGACACTCCTCAAGCAGGGGAGAGAGAGGGGAGAGCCACTGCTGCTCTCCTGGGGGGATGTCACTGACTGTCATCGACTGTATGGGTCAATAAAGATGGAAAACCCTGTATTTCTGTGAAATATGCACAAACATGCCTTGCAATACAATCCTCTTTTTGGTGTCGGTCAGTCTTAATAGGAATATGGACTATCTGAGATTCCTCTCACAGGGTCATGTGACACAGCCCTCTGTAACGTGAGTCTCAGCATAACACACATACTTGCAAATTAGTCTTTGTACAAGTATAGCAATAATATAACATTGTATTTGATAGTAGGCTATTTGATTAAATAGTGATTTAATCTGTCAAATTGAAATGTTCCTTGTTGCTAACATAATATTCAGTACTGTATAAACTTGTCTTTTTTCCATGCTGGATAATGCAGGTATGATATTAGAGTACAGGTGACTTTGGTGAGACAGTGTTACTGTACACGATAAGATTGAGATACGATTACACTGCCCCCATGTGGACGCAGAGCTACAAGGATTTGATCGTCAGTTACTGTACAATTATTACATCTCAGCATGAAAAAATTGTCAATTTTTTACACCAAATACAGTTTACAATGTCCCACTTGCTGGACAGGATAATATGTTATTTAAGCCTTGCTAGGCTAATGATGACATAACGACCTTGCAGATTGCAAAGACTCAGAGCAGAGCTAAGGGAGAAATCGACTTTTAGATAAAAAAAAAAAAAAATGAAATTATTTGAACCATAAATGATCTTATATTGCCATCTAGTGGCATGGAACACACAGGGAAATTGTACTAATTGTACTAAATAAAGCATTTTCTATAGTGACATTGGGAGCCCCAATCAATTTACAGGTGTTCTCAATCAGAGATTGTTCAAAGGAAACTATGTTCTTTGAAACTGTTAATAATAACATAGAATTTACACACAGAGAGAAAGATAACAGATGATGTGGTCTGCAACAGACTGTGTGGTTAAAGGATTGGCCACAACAATAGAGGAAGTCAGCATCGGATACAATGGAAGTGTGTGTGTGTGTGTGTGTGTGTGTGTGTGTGTGTGTGTGTGTGTGTGTGTGTGTGTGTGTGTGTGTGTGTGTGTGTGTGAGTGTGTGTGTACATGGCTGGGAAAAGACATTCATTGTCCAGTTGTTATAACATAATAAAAAATCAATCATCCCATATACTGCATCAACTGTAACAAATTAACAAGTTGTCTGTTGACCTTCAACAAAAGACACAGGTAAAGCTGTGTCTTTAAAACCCAAGTGACGCATGTGCTTTCCTTGTGATAATAACCCATTTGTGTGCTAATTTCACAAGTTTTTTACGATACTTGCCTCCATAAATATAAATAGAGACGTCACGGCTCTCATTCACAAATCACAATAGTACAGTTCTCTCAGCTTATTCTAGCCTTCTGATAGAGTGATATCTCTCTGTACAATAAGCTGCATAATGACTTACCATATCATGTCCATGTCATGCAGATCAGGGTGATTTAGCCTACCTTTTTACTCATGCCATAGATACTTATTCTCACGCCATTGTTGACATTCTGTCATTCTGTCTGTATCTTATGACATTGTTGACGATATTGCTCACATCAAAGGATCGTAACCTGAACTTTTGCAGAAATCCTACATTGCCTGATGGTGTACAGGCCTCTCAGACATCTCAAGTCAGATTTACCTGGTTGCCGTCTCTGTTAAACTATAACGTTCCACTCCTTCAAATAACCGTCATAACCGTTTAACATTGTTTTGAAGGAACAGCTGACTGAAGATAGAATGGCTGGGGATTTGTGCGGTTGAGTCAGTTTCTGCTGTATAATGGACTCTTATTGCTCCTTGCAAAGGAGTCTTCGGTTGCCTAGGCACAATGCAGCAGCACAGCAGCACGCATAGAAATAGAATGAATAGAATGGGCTTGGAACTTCTTACCCTGGCAGTATGATTGGTAAACTCATGGGTACACTCGCAATGGATACCTGGTATTGTGATGCAATCATTTCCATGGTAATGTAGATTGTTCAAATGATGTTAACTGATGTGGATCATGCAGTGAGATCTATTTTTCTTGAAGTCAGTTGAGTTGAATTAACAAATCACAGCACATATTTTAGCACGTATTTTACTGCCTGCTTTGCTTCTGTGGGTACATTCGCAATGGCCACCATTATGCCATAATTGACTTGAATGGGGACGCCCGTTTTATTCATTCTATTTCTATGGCAGCACATGGAGTCGGGAGCGGGGGAGAGGAGAATATATGCCCCCCTCAAATAAAATGGTGAGAAAGTTATAGAGAGTTAAAGATCATACCCCTCCAACCTCGTATCATTATCGATAACAGGGGAGGTTAGTACAAGGTGTGAATTACGGGGGTGTCGGGGGGACTTACATTGAATGCAACAAAAGTACAACTTTGAGGGGTGTCACTAATTTGTATACTATTTGCCTAAAATGTAGTAGTGAATGTTTTACAGTGGTAAATATGAAAGTAATAGCTTTCAAATAAAACAAACACCCCTACATCTCTATCATGGTCTAAACCATTTATTTCTATGTGGCGGCACTGTCCACTCAGTAGTGCTGAATTTCCTTGATAAAAAATGTCCTTTATTCCAATGCATTAGTTTTATCTGTTGACTTATCATTGCTTGCTTTTGTCAGTCAGCTGTTTCGAGCGCTCATTGCTTTGTTTTCAGGTACAGGTACTGGTGACTGGTGTCCCTGCCATCCATGGCCAGAGGTAGTAGACCATTTATTCAGCCCCCTTAAGTTAATACTTTGTAGCGCCACCTTTTGCTGCGATTACAGCTGTAAGTCGCTTGGGGTATGTCTCTATCAGTTTTGCACATCGAGAGACTGACATTTTTTGGATTCAGGTCTGGACTTTGACTTGGCCATTCTAACACCTGGATATGTTTATTTTTGAACCATTCCATTGTAGATTTTGCTTTATGTTTTGGATCATTGTCTTGTTGGAAGACAAATCTCCGTCCCAGTCTCAGGTCTTTTGCAGACTCCATCAGATTTTCTTCCAGAATGGTCCTGTATTTGGCTCCATCCATCTTCCCATCAATTTTAACCATCTTCCCTGTCCCTGCTGAAGAAAAGCAGGCCCAAACCATGATGCTGCCACCACCATGTTTGACAGTGGGGATGGTGTGTTCAGCTGTGTTGCTTTTATGCCAAACATAACGTTTTGCATTGTTGCCAAAAAGTTCAATTTTGGTTTCATCTGACCAGAGCACCTTCTTCCACATGTTTGGTGTGTCTCCCAGGTGGCTTGTGGCAAACTTTAAACAACACTTTTTATGGATATCTTTAAGAAATGGCTTTCTTCTTGCCACTCTTCCATAAAGGCCAGATTTGTGCAATATACGACTAGGATTGTTGTCCTATGGACAGAGTCTCCCACCTCAGCTGTAGATCTCTGCAGTTCATCCAGAGTGATCATGGGCCTCTTGGCTGCATCTCTGATCAGTCTTCTCCTTGTATGAGCTGAAAGTTTAGAGGGACGGCCAGGTCTTGGTAGATTTGCAGTGGTCTGATACTCCTTCCATTTCAATATTATCGCTTGCACAGTGCTCCTTGGGATGTTTAAAGCTTGGGAAATCTTTTTGTATCCAAATCCGGCTTTAAACTTCTTCACAACAGTATCTCGGACCTGCCTGGTGTGTTCCTTGTTCTTCATGATGCTCTCTGCGCTTTTAACGGATCTCTGAGACTATCACAGTGCAGGTGCATTTATACGGAGACTTGATTACACACAGGTGGATTGTATTTATCATCAATAGTCATTTAGGTCAACATTGGATCATTCAGAGATCCTCACTGAACTTCTGGAGCGAGTTTGCTGCACTGAAAGTAAAGGGGCTGAATAATTTTGCTTCGGCTGAGAGAGTAGGCTACCAGCAGTGGAGGGTAAGCACAAGTAAACACTATTTACCCACCTTTATCAGAAAAATACATTGAAAGGGAGCATTCATTTTCTTTTTTACTGTGATCGTCAGAGTTTACCCACCAATTATTTTGACCATTACATCACTGGCTACCGGTAGGCCTATTAGAAGTTCATGGTAATACACATTTTAGCCTAGTCTAGTAAGTTGTCCATGTGTGTTAAGGTGACCATCCCATTTTCCCCAGGACACTTTCAGAACTATTTCAGGTGCCCCAACTTTTCAGGCTACAAATAAAGTCAATTAGTCAGCAAGACGCATCAAGCAATGTAGGCCTAATCAATGGCAATGGCTGAATGTCATGAGGCACACTGTTTGGTGTTTTGTAACAGATGTCTATTTCCATTCATCAAATGGCACTTGTATAGGCTACATGCAGTTTGGATGCTGGAATTATTTTGGAGTGGACGAACATGCACAGGTAGCCTACTTTTTGAAGTGATTTGTTTAACAATCAGATTGTAATGGAGATGCAGGGAGTCAGGAACCAGGTGCAGTTGGTGAATTCAATAGGAACAAACATGGAGTGAATACAAAAACAGGAGTAGTGTCTAAACATGAAAACAGGAAACAATACAATGTAATGGATGATACAATGGAGCGCTAGATAAAGGGGAAGTAATCACGGTGTGATGAAGTCCATGTTTGCCTCATGACGGGGCGCAGGTGTGTGTAATGATGGTTGCCAGGTAGGTGTAATGATGGGTTGCCGGTGATGTCGAGCACCGGAGCAGGAAAAGACTTGATAGTACCCCCTCCCCCCCACGGCTCCAGACACAGGACGACACCGGCCAGGGGAACCGCCCTGAGGGCGAAGAGCATGCCAGTCCGGTCAGCGAATGTGGAAATCTCAGATGATGTTGGGATCTAGAATGTTGTCCACCGGAACCCAACACCGCTCCTCTGGACCATACCCCTCCCAGTCCACCAGGTACTGGAGCCGACACCCACAACGTCGGGAGTCCAGGAGGGATCTGACAGGATAGGCGGGGCTTCCCTAGATGGCCAGGGGAGGTGGAGGGGTGTCGTGAGGTTCGGCACCAGGGGACCAGGAAGTACCAGCCTGAGGAGGGAAATGTGAAAAGAGGGTGAGATCCAGTAGTTAGTGGGAAGCTGTAATTGGTATGTTACCTCATTGAAATCATAGTAATTTCAGATATAGACTGTGATAAACAAAAGGTTATTTTATTTGCCCAGCTATCCACCTTCTTGACAATTCCCTGTCAGAAGAAGTGTAGGTTGATTTTGGCAATCATGCACTTCCCTCCAAAATGGCCAGCATGCATCTCGGTCAGCACAGCCTGCTTCTCCTCATTAGAAAAAAATCACCCTCCTGTGTGGCTGGCCATCCTTCCTCCATAGGTACATGTGCTTGCCTAACAAGTTGGAAGAGAAGAGTTGTTGAAATACTCAAGTCTAAGTACGTAGGCCATCATTGTAAATAAAACAATTGTTCTTAAAACCTATTGTGACTAGGGGGCAGTATTTTCATTTTTTTTTAAATAACGTTCCCGTAGTAAACGGGATATTTTGTCAGGACAAGATGCTAGAATATGCATATAATTGACAGCTTAGGATAGAAAACACTCTAAAGTTTCCAAAACTGTAAAAATATTGTCTGTGAGTATAACAGAACTGATGTTGCAGGCGAAAGCCTGAGAAAAATCCAATCCGGAAGTGCCTCATGTTTTGAAAGTGTTGTGTTCCAATGCGTCCCTATTGAGCAGTGAATGGGCTATCAACAAGATTACTCTTTCTCCGTATTCCCGAAGGTGTCTACAGCATTGTGACGTAGTTTTACCCATTTGTGTTGAAGAATACCCGTAAGCGGCTACATTGAGCAAGTGGTCACCTGATGGCTCCCAGAGTGACTCTCGGTAAAATACAGAGGTAGCCATTATTCCAATCGGTCCTACTGAAAAACGAATTGTCCCAACGGATATATTATCGAATAGATATTTGAAAAACACCTTGAGGATTGATTATAAACAACGTTTGCCATGTTTCTGTCAATATTATGGAGCTAATTTGGAATATTTTTCGGCGTTTTTGTGACTGCAATTTCCGGGCGATTTCTCAGCCAAACGTGAAGAACAAACGGAGCTATTTCGCCAACAAAAATAATATTTTTGGAAAAAAGGAACATTTGCTATCTAACTGGGAGTCTCGTGAGTGAAAACATCCGAAGCTCATCAAAGGTAAACAATTTAACTTGATTGCTTTTCTGATTTCCGTGACCAAGTTACCTGCTGCTAGCTGGACAAAATGCTATGCTAAGCTATCGATAAACTTACACAAATGCTTGTCTAGCTTTGGCTGTAAAGCATATTTTGAAAATCTGAGATAACAGGGTGATTAACAAAAGGCTAAGCTGTGTCTCAATATATTTAATTTGTGATTTTCATGAATAGGAATATTTTCTAGGAATATTTATGTCCGTTGCGTTATGCTAATTTGTGTCAGTCGATGATTACGCTCCCGCATGCGGGATGGGTAGTCACTAGATTAACTGACTTGCCTAGTTAAATAAATAAAAATAAAATACATTTGCACTGCTGTCTCTGTTTCTCTCTCTCTGTCTGCCACTCTCTTCCCACCTCTTCCACTTTCAACCCCCCCCCCCCCCCCCCCCCCCCGCCCCCAACCTCTGTGTCTGTTTAGACACCTAGTTAAGGGCATTTGGAATTACCATAATTGCTTACACCTATCCATTTGATTAATCAGGTTTAATTTACAGCTAGATACCTCCATATGACAGGCATATAACTATATCAGCAGTGCTGGGCAGCCTGGCACCCTCGAGCACCAGGTAGGGAGAGCGGGAGCAGGCGTGACAGTAACACCCTCCTCTAGGGGCACCACCCAGCGTCCCACCAGGGCGAGCCTGACGGGCCGGCCCGAAGCATCGGTGCTGGACAAGCCGGCTGGGGCGTAGAAGCCCGACGAACCGGCAGAGGCTTGGAAGCCTGGCGAATCAGCTGAGGCGTGGGAGCCTGACGATCCGGTTGAGGCGTGAAAGCCTGATGATCTCGCTGAGGCGTGGGAGCCTGATGATCTGGCTGAAGCGTAAAACCCTGACGATCCGGCAGAGGCCTACCATGGGATGGAAGCCTGCTGAGCCAACCGGGGCAAGGAAACCCCTACCGCTCTGAAGTGGGGAACAGAGCTGGGGAACAGACAGATATAGGGGAGTTAATAACACAGGTGATTGAGTCCAGGTGAGTCCAATGAATCGCAGATGCGCGTGACGAGGGAAACAGGTGTGCGTAATGATGGTGACAGGAGTGCGTAGTGCTGTGCAGCCTGGTGTCCTCGAGCGCCAGGGGGGAAGAGCGGGAGCAGGCATGACATTAAGGCGTGACATTAAGTGTCCCTGCGTAAGATTTTCCACAACACTAGTCTAATAAACTGTCTCCTGTAGAAAATAACTATGTCGTTGGTGATCGGGAGCTCCTGGTGGTGAAGTTGGCATTAGAAGAGTGGAGACTCTGGCTGGAGGGCGCCATTTACCTGTTTCTCATCCTCACCAACCATTGGAACCTGGAGTACATATGGACAGTGAGGCGGCTGAACCTGTACCATGCAAGGTGAGCACTTTCCTTTACCAGATTCAACTGAACATCAAAGCCTATGCCCTGTCCCGTCTCCACGATTCGGGAGAGGTTCCGGTCCTGAGTGCGCCCATCATACCGCTCTCCCGAATTGTGCCCCTGTGCTTTGGGACATACGCCAGGCTCTGGAGAGGGAACCCGTTGCATGTCCATGTTGCATGTCCATTCCTAGTTAAATGTCAACTCCCCGTTCCTGCTTCTCTTCTGCAGCTTCGTTCCTTACACTTAATATGAATCTTTGTTTATTTGTCAGCGCGTGGAGAGGTTCCAACCAACTCAATGCACCATAGTACACATGTCAATCAGGAGCTCTGCTTGGGACGTCCCAGCAGTCTTGCATATTGCTATACACAGACAAGTTATATTTGCATGATTTAGCATAATTCATGAATCATTAACATTTTGTTTCATAACATGTGACAGACCAATACCTCACAAGGCTTCTTCTCTCTAAGCTGAGACCTTGAAACTGAGATATCTTTCATTCTCAAAACAAGGCTACTTCCAAATTGCAGATACTGATGAGGATGAGGACAGTCAGTCACTTGCACGAACACAGAAATTGGTTTATAGAACAGCACATGAACAGAACACAGACATTAGTTATAAGAAAACCACAAACATAAAAATTCCCATTACAGTGGTATGCACATGGATACATGTGCATACTGTGTTAGGGTTTTGTGGATTACCTTGACGTTGTGACAGGATGGCCCTCACAGCCACTTCTGAGGCGTCCACCTACACCATGAAGAGCAGTGTAGGATCTGGGTGTTTCAGCAAAATGGCAGAGGTGAAAAGCCCCTTCAGAAGACGGAAGGCCTCATCGGCTGCAGGATTCCACACCAACATATGGGGACTACCTTTGAGAAGAGAGAGGAGAGGCAATGGAACTTAAGTTTCTAATGAAGCAGCGCTAGAAGTTGGCAAACTCCAAAAAACGTTGTAGTCCCTTTATGGTGGTTGGGACTGGCCATGACCTGACTGCATCTACCTTCCTCTCCTCCAGAACCACTCCCTGTGGGCTGATCCGATATCCCAAGAAGGAGACAGCAGCTTGATGGAACTGGTACTTCTCCGCTTTGAAGTACAACTGGTTCTCCAGGAGGCGTTCCAGGACTACCCGGACATGGGTGATGTGATCCACCAAGGTGGCCTAGTAGATCAGGATGTTGACGATATATACACGACCACCTGTCCTGAAACACCTTGTTCACGAATGCCTGGAACCCTGATGGAGCATTGGCTAATCAATAAGGCATCCCCAAGTATTCGTAGTGCCCAGACACTGTGCTGAAGGCAGTCTTCCATTCATCCCACTCCCGGATGAGGATCATATAGTAGCAATCCACAGGACCACGCGGGGCTGTTCAATGGCGGCCGGCACCAACGGAAGGGGTAGTGGTACTTGGTGGTGATGGCATTAATACCTATGTAGTCAATACATGGACGAAGACCCCCCTCCTTCTTGGCCACGAAGAAGAAACCTGCTGACGCAGGGGAAATGGATGAGCGGATGAAATCCTGTTGGGAGAGCCTCCTGGATGTACTCATCCAGGAGGCTGTACGGTGAGTGATGCTGTGATGTGTGTGACTGTCCCAGATTCCAATGGTTTGTTATCCAGTGCTTGAACGGAGAGGAGAGCGGGTATGATGTTATGTTCAGGGAGGCGTCAAGGGCCTGGTCAATAAAATTCCCTACGACACCAGAGTCCACAAGAGCTGTAGAAACAACAGATGAGCGACAGACAACTAGTGTAATCGGTACTAGAAAGGGTTTGGTGGAGAATGATGATGAGGGAATAGTCACACCTACCTCGGATGAACACGAATGATTACAGGGCAGTCCCTCTGCTCTAGTGGCTCCTGGGTTGGGACGTAGAGGGAACCATTGAAGCTCGTGCCCCTCTTGACCACAATAAGCTGGATGCTGCCACTGTACAGAAGGTGAGGGTGTACTCTGCAGTGGTCTGGTCCTCCTGCCGTAGTTAGAGTAGACCCCCCCCCCCCCCCCCCCACCCCCTCAGAGCCATGAACCTCCCATAGGAACCCAGTTCCTCCGCTCTTCTCTCCCAGACAGCCGTAGCCCACTCCAACGCCCGGAGAATAACCGGAGTAACCTTGGACCTCTCAGTGGTGGGGGCTCCCGTTTGATGAGCAAAATAGAGGGAGCACTGGAGGAGGAATCCACGGCATTTGTATGGAGTCCCGTCACATTTGTTTCGGAAGGGAGAAAGGGTCATCGCTGACCTGGGCAGACACTGAAATGGGCTGGGGTGCTGGCTCACTGGGTAGACTCGTGGTAGAAGAACTACCGCTCGTTGGGGGTGATGCCCCTTGAGGAAGATCTAGATGTTGAAGAATGCAGAGGACCTCACCCATCATCCCCAGTTGCGCCAGCTCGTTGTGTTGTTGGCAAAGTAGGTACCCCTGTTTGCCGACCATCTGAGAGATTTCTCAGTTGGCTGCTGCCTTCATTCTGTGAGGTAGTGTTCTGTAACGGAGACACATGGAGTCAGGAAGCAGGTGCAGTCGGTGAGTTTAATTGGAATGAACTTGGCTTGAATACAAAAACAGGAGTAGTGTCTAAACATGAATACAGGAAACAAAACTACATAATGGGTGATACAATGGAGCGCTAGATAAAGGGGAAGTAATCACAGAGTGATGAAGTCCATGTGTGCCTCATGCTGAGGCGCAGGTGTGCGTCATGATGGTTGCCAGGTGTTCGTAATGATGGTTGCCAGGTAGGTGTAATGATGGGTTGCCAGGACCGGTGGTTAGTAGACCAGTGACGTTCAGTACCTGAGCAGGGGAGCGGGAGTAGACGTAATACAGATAGAAATACAACGACTGGTTATGTTCATGCTGCATTAAAAGCCAATTCATTTTTACCGTTTAAATGATGTTCATTCATATATTCATATATTGTGCCCATGGCCTGAGAAAATGGAAGTTCAATATAGGTAGATATAGAAGGCTAATGTTAACTAGCTAACGTTGCCAATGAAAGGAAGTTAGGCTAGCTAGCAAGCATGTTAGCCAGGACAACAACAAAATAAAAGTGTATACTGTATGACAGAGTGATAGACCGTTTCGTCAACATGAAAGAGGTAGGCGTTGGCATTTCTCTACATGTAGGTGGAGTCAACATGTTTCTCTACATGCACGAGCACACACACACACACACACACACACACACACACACACACACACACACACACACACACACAGCAATCAGAAACTTGCTTGACCATGCTGTAGACCATGTTTGTTACATGCAATATGCTTTGTGGTCTTCACCAGACAGAGGTTGCTCTCCGGTTTTCTGATAAACAAAGGTGTGGTTGAATTTATTCTGCCACTGTGTCTTCTTATTGTCTCTGCCTTTAGGCATATATATCACGGTTGCAAGGCATATGAACTAGCAGGTTATAGAGCAAACAATGTAATTATCACAACACATGGGTTGTAATATAGCCTTTTCTTTTCTAGCTTGGCTTCCCCGGTTATTTTAACCAAGCACCTCTACTGAAGTGTAAACATGGTATAATCCATGGATGAGAATATTTCAGTTTGACACTAATACACCCTAGTGTATTACCTCATAGTGTAATACTGAGGTAATTGAATTGGTCTCCATTTTGCTCCTCACCTCCGAGAGAGAGAGAGATCTGTTTAATGTTGAGAGTGAGACATCAATGCCAGCTTGACAGTTAGTAATTAACTTGTTGAGGTTTATGCATTTCAAAAACTTAATGTATAGTTTGTATCTGCCATTTTACATGTAAAGTTAGTCAAGTTAAGATGGCAGATGCAGGGCGGCGTCAGATTCTGATTAAATTCTCATGCTCAAAACATTGCTTCAAGTGATCAATTTTCAACATTTCCCAGAAAATAAAAGTGCCAGTGTGTGGGAGAATAATTATTACTTGCAAATGTGCAATTTTTACCCCATCTGCCTAGCTGCATCAGCTCCTTCTCTGCTCTGGAAAATGAGTTTCTATTGATCTGAGATTAGATTGTTTACCCAGCAGCAGAGTGAAAATCTACAGTGCATTCAGAAAGTATTCAGACCCCTTGACTTTTTCAACATTTTGTTACATTACAGCCTTATTATAAAATGTAATAAATCTTTCTTTTACTCATTAATCTACACACCCCATAATGACAAAGTGAAAACAGTTTATTTTATAAAAAGAAAATGTAAAAAAATACCTTATGTACATACTGGAAGTATTCAGAACCTTTGCTATTGAGCTCAGGTGCATCCTGTTTCCAGCGATCATCCTTGAGATGTTTCTACAACTTCATTGGAATACACCTGTGCTAAATTCAATTGATTGGACATAATTTGGAAAGGCACACACTTACCTATATAAGGTCCCACAGTTGACAGTGCAGGTCAGAGCAAGGTTGAAGAAATTGTCTGTAGAGCTCCGAGACAGGATTGTGTCAACACACAGATCTGGGGAAGGGTGCCAAAAAATGTCTGCACCATTGAAGGTTCCCAAGAACACAGTGGCCTCCGTCATTCTTAAATGGAAGAAGATTGGAACCACCAAGACTCTTCCTAGAGCTGGGCGCCCGGCCAAACTGAGCAATCGGGGGAGAAGGGTCAGGAAAGTGACCAGAAACCCGATGTTCACTCTGACAGAGTTCCAGAGTTCCTCTGTGGAGATGGGAGAACCTTCCAGAAGGACAACATTCTCTGCAGCACTTCACCAATCAGGTCTTTAAGGCAGAGTGGCCAGACGGAAGCCACTCTAATTGTAAAAGGCACATGACAACCCTCTTGGTGTTTGCCAAAATGAACCTAAAGATTCTCAGACCATGAGAAACAATGGTCTGAGGAAACCAAGATTGAACTATTTGGCCTGAAGGCCAAGTGTCATGTCTGGAGGAAACCTGGCATCATCCCAAAGGTGAAGCATGGTGGTGACAGCATCAGGATGTTTTTCAGCGGCAGGGACTGGGAAACTAGTCAGGATCAAGGGAAAAATGAACAGAGCAAAATATAGAGAGATCCTTGATGAAAACCTGCTCCAGAGCGCTCAGACCTCAGACTGAGGTTCACCTTCCAGCAGGACAATGACTCTAAACACAGAGCCAAGACAACGCAGGAGTTGCTTTGGGACAAGTCTCTGAATGCCCATCATAGCCCGGACTTGAACCCGATCGAACATCTCCGTAGAAAACTGGAATAAGCTGTGCAGCAACGCTCCCCATCCAACCTGCCAGAGCTTGAGAGGATCTGCAGAGAGGAATGGGAGAAACTCCCCAAACACACGTGTGCCAAACTTGTAGCGTCATACCCAAGAAGACTCGAGGCTGTAATCGCTGCCGAAGGTGCTTCACCAAAGTACTGAGTAAAGGGTCTGAATACTTATGTAAATGTCCTATTTCGTTGTTGTTTATATATATATATATATACACATTTGCCAAATGTTCTAAAAATCTCTGTTTGCTTTGTCATTATGGGGTATTGTGTTTAGATTCATGAGGGGGAAAACACAATTGAATCCACCATAGATTAATGCTCTAGCGTAACAAAATGTGGAAAAAGTCAAGGGGTCTGAATACTTTCTGAATACACTGTATATGGGTGTCCCAAAGGGGATCTGTTGCCCCCCCGTACCCTAGTGTTCCCTCCCATTTGCATGATCCCAACTCTTCTTTCAATATTCAAAATAACGTGTTGGTGAAGACTTCATCATGCTCTGTTGGCATATGGTACGCCTCACTTCATTTTAGGCTTTAGACAAACACACAGACCCAGGAGGTGGCATATTAAGTCTGCATCACGGGGCCATCGGCCACCTTTGAGAATGGGCAGGTCCAACTTTACATCCAACCCAGTGAGGTACATTGCAGCTGATCTTACTGAACTAGCTCCATCGTGGGGAAATACAATGGCACCATTCCCTCGTCTCATGTTGGTCTCCTTCACTGTCTTATGTGTAATGTGGTCTTAAAAATGTTTTTTTTTCAAGGCCAACGAGAGTCAAAATTATTCTATGAGTTAGAATAACAGAAATGTTTATCAGGAGCCATGTTCTACAGTTACGGAGACCCACAATATGTAGATCTGTATTATAGTCAGCAGATGGCAGCATGTTGATTGTATTGTAGCATGGCTTCTGTATATTCCCATATGAGAAAATGAGTGCTTGCTATTCTGCAGCAAATTGTATCTCCCCCTCAAGCCCACCTTAAGTGATCTGGAACGATTATGTCTATTTTTGCTGATTGTTTGATGGACATTGATAGATGCATCAATTGAGCATTTGTCTATACCGTATTTTAAGTGTCAGTTGTAATGTCCATCCGCTCCTGATCTTTGGATTGACTGGTTTCACTGGGATTGTGTTCGTGTGTATTTCGTTCCTTGAAAGTTGTGAGAACATAATATTTTGGTTTCACATTGGTTCTGGGAATGAAGCCATAAGATTCCAGATGGGTTTTTTTACATTCTAAGAACGTGAGTGAAAATTTCGCCTGTTCTGGGAACTTACATTTTTAGGTTGCAAGGAGGTTCTGAGAACATTTTACTATGGTAGTTTTCATGCAGATTTTAATGGTCTGAGAATGGAAATTCAAAGTTATTTGAATGTAATTAAATAACATTCTGAGAACATTCTCTAAAATGTTGTAAATGTTCTGAACAAAATTAGGTTATTTGGAGGTTTTTAAATATCTTCCTTAAAACTTTCACTGAATGTTTCAATAAGATTTTTAATAACATTGCTAGCTTGGTTTGGGTTAATTGTTTTAAATTGCAAGCACAGATAGGACACATGGAAATTCAAGCATTAAACATCCAAACACATTTATTTGTTCATACCTATGAACTTCTGTGCTCTTTCTATGGAATTAGTCCACTGTGCCACCAGGATGGAGCTAGCATGCCATGTTTTTTAAAACTCATACAAAGCTGTTGATTCAAACAGACCCCATTTCAAAGGAAACAAGCACTCATCAAGTTTAGGTCAAGGGTAGGCCCCTTTTTTTTCAATTTTTGCCAAAAATGACATACCCAAATCTAACTGCCTGTAGCTCAGGACCTGAAGCAAGGATATGCATATTCTTGATAACCATTTGAAAGGAAACACTTTGAAGATTGTGGAAATGTGAAAGGAATGTAGGAGAATATAACACATTAGATCTGGTAAAAGATAATACAAAGAAAAAAACATTTTTTGTTGTTGCCTTTTTTTGTATCATCATCTTTGAAATGCAACAGAAAGGCCGTAATGTGTGATTCCAAATTTAGATTTTGGCCACCAGGTGACAGCAGTGTTTGTGCAAACTTTAGACTGATCCAATGGACAATTTAATTACTGTTCAAAATGTTGTATCACGACTGCACAAATGTGCCTAATTGGTTTATTAATAACTTTTCACGTTTTTAATTATTTTTATTTCACCTTTATTTAACCAGGTAGGCAAGTTGAGATAAGTTCTCATTTACAATTGTGTTAATAACGGTTAATAACTGCACTCTCCTCAAACCAAAGCATGGTATTCTTTCACTGTAATAGCTACTGCATATTAGACAGTGCAGTTAGATTAACAAGAATGTAAGCTTTCTGCCAATATCAGATATGTCTATGTCCTGGGAAATTCTCTTGTTACTTACCACCTCATGCTAATCGCATTAGCCTACGTTAGCTCAACCGTTCCGTGGGGGACCCACCGATCCTGTAGAGGTTTTAATGGGCGATGCCAACACACCTGAACAAACTTAACAAGATATATGATAGAGAGAGTTTTGTTGACGCTGAGAACAGAATGTATATGTTTTTAAATAGCATTCTTAGAAAAAAATTTTTTACATCACTAATGTTTTCTTGTTGTTTTTATTTGTCTTAATGTTCTGATAGAACAATGAAGAAACCTGCAGAAAATGTTTTGCTGAAGTACTGAAATTCCCACAGAAGAACGTTGTTTCTTAACGTTCTCTGAACTTTCTGAAAACATTACTTTAAATAGAACTGTGAGGAATTCTGCAGAATACATTATGCTGAAGTACCCAAAATCACACAGAAGAACATTGTTTCTTAACATTTTCTGAACTTTTTAAGAACATCCCCTATGTCAAACTAGTTGGAGAACATTCCTAGAACATTACTAACATTTAAATTAAATGTAACCATGTTTGAAATTTTAGGAGACGTTCTATTATAGTAATGAAATACTAAGATTTTTTAGTTTTTTTTTGTCAAGTTCATTAAATGTGCTGAATATTCCAAAGCCAAGCAACTGTCCTGCACCATTACCAGAAAGTTGTGGGAAGGTTGTATGCAAAATGACCATAGGACAACCAAGCTTTAAGAAACAAACGGTTCTCAGAACGTTATGTGTTAGCTGGGATGACTGTCATTTCTCTTTCCCACCCTCGACTCTGTGTCCTTACTCTGTTGTTCTTCCACTGTTAAAAGGGCATAGACAAATAATTGTGACGGAGAAAGAGCATCCATCCATCCAGGAGGCACCTTGAGTGTGATGGAGTGAGGAAGGAAGGGGGTGAGAGAGAGAGAGAGAGAGAGAGAGAGAGAGAGAGAGAGAGAGAGAGAGAGAGAGAGAGAGAGAGAGAGAGAGAGAGAGGAACGGGTGGCTTAAGAAAGGAGCAGTAAAAGAGTAAAGAAGCAATCTGAGTGTGGCTATCGACCGCTCTGCTGAGGATAGAGAGGCGGGGGGGGGGGGGTAGAAAGAGAGAGAGAGAGAAATGGGAGAGAAAGAGACAGATTGCAAGCGAGAGGGAGAGCGAGCAGCTGTATAGGTTTTCAGATAAAAACCTGAGATCCTCGGTCCTGGCTCCCAGGCCTTGTCGAAACCTCATGCCAAACAGTGTTAAGGTCAGTTTATGAGAACACGTAAGTGGAATGGTTTTCAGCGGTGGCACTGCGCAAGACTGAGGACAAAAGCATCATGGAAATGTTCTGTATGTTTTGTAAAATACGTTCTGTGAAAGGTTACGTATGATGTAACCCTCTACATCCATATTCCGTCAAAGCATTGAAGTCGGCACTTTAATCTCTGCCGAAGTTTAGTAGTCTTCTTGTATCTTTCTATGACTGTCAAAATATATTCCTGACTAGATGGCTTCCCAGAGAGCTCAAAAACAGTCTCAGTGAAAGTGATATTTGAAGGAGAGATTAGGAAGCTGTCGGCATAACTACATGAATTGAGTTTCCCTGCAGGACGGGGTAATACAGTCTTTCATATTGCCATGGTGATAAGCCCTGACCAAGTCAAAACTCAGACGTATCGCAGTGGGCTCAGCTTCTCAACTTTACTTTCCACTTTTCAATCTACACACATGCACACGCACGTGCACACATACGCACATGCACGCACACACACACACACACACTCACACACACTCATACTTCAAAAATACGTCTGAGTCAGGCATAGCAAGTGTGCCATTGGCAATAGAGTGTGAGCCAGACGGCAGAACACAGACCACAGCATGTCACATCATAGCTCAGAGTCAGCACAGCACGGTACTGCATAGTGACAGAGGACTACGAGAACAAAGTATGACACCCCAAAAAGAAATAGAGTTTTTCCCAACCTACAGAGGCATAGCTCATTCGGCGTTTATGCTTAACTGACTGCTAACTGAGTTGGATCATTTTGTTTCCGGAGTTATATAAAGGTATAATGGCAGGAGTGTGTGTGTGTGTGTGTGTGTGTGTGTGTGTGTGTGTGTGTGTGTGTGTGTGTGTGTGTGTGTGTGTGTGTGTGTGTGTGTGTGTGTGTGTGTGTGTGTGTGCGTGCGTGCGTGCGTGCGCGTGTGCGTGTGCGCGCGCGTGTGTGTGTGTGTCTTCTGGTGAGGATGTTTGTTGGAGCACCATGGAGTTTAACATTTAGAAAAATACTCCAGCATAAAATATTCAGCCACAGCTGCACCAGTGGGTTAACACACTCCTCTCCTTTTATAAATACATGCCTTTGTTATGCCAAAACATTACTCAAGTCATACAGTAGGCTCTCTGACCACAAATGAACTTTTACAAGCAAGGCTGATGATATACCAGAATTATTATTCAGAAATCATTCATTGGAGACTCATGTTCTGTTCAAGTAGCCAAAAGTGATGGCTGTTCGACATACTGTAGAAAACAAGTCTCAAGAGCAACCAAATATTGTCCAAAGGCAGAGCCTGCAGCCTATCTATCATGGTGAAGGGAGATGAATATTGCATGCCACAATGGTGTTGTTGCCAATTAATAAAAACTGACAACAAACTATTTTCACAACAGCTGACCTGTAACATACTCTCTCTTGTGTATATGAAAGTAATTGCTTTTGATACTGATAACCAGCTACAACAAGGCTGGAGTGTACGGGACCGTATGGAAGGCCTGTATATGAATGTTGCTTTATCAAGTACAGCCTAGGGCGACAATTTTACTCAGCTTGACAGAAATGCGCACATCGCATAGACACACTGTTCAGTGTTCAAATCTACATGAATCACTGGACTGTAGTAAGGACAGTTCTTACATATAAGTTCAACTGTGGTAGTTTCTGGGAATGTTAGCACATTTGCTGTCAACATTTCACCCTTACTCACTATTGTCATCAGAATACTGTACTTGAACATGATTAAAACAGACTTCTAATGTGTGCTGCTGCACATTTTACACCGAACCCGTGGTTGATATATGATATGCTCTAAACCATTTGAAGGCCTTTTGTTGAGGACTGTTTTGAATTATTGTTCACTTCCTGACTCACTCTCCTGTTTAAGACCTGTGCTCGCTATACAGACTCCTATGTGAAACTCTATCCAGCTCGGAGACAGGGAACTGAACTGGGGAATACTAACCGGCTGGCCCTCCCTGGGCTGTGGCCTTCACCCTACCTGCTGAGAGACCCCTCACTCTTACTCTGACCCTCCCTGGGCCGTGGCCTTCACCCTGCCTGCTGAGAGACCCCTCAATCTTACTCTGACCCTCCCTGGGCCGTGGCCTTCACCCTGCCTGCTGAGAGACCCCTCAATCTTACTCTGACCCTCCCTGGGCCGTGGCCTTCATCCTGTCTGCTGAGAGACCCCTCACTCTTACTCTGACCCTCCCTGGGCCGTGGCCTTCACCCTGCCTGCTGAGAGACCCCTCACTCTTACTCTGACCCTCCCTGGGCCGTGGCCTTCATCCTGCCTGCTGAGAGACCCCTCACTCTTACTCTGACCCTCCCTGGGCCGTGGCCTTCAACCTGCCTGCTGAGAGATCCCTCACTCTTACTCTGACCCTCCCTGGGCCGTGGCCTTCACCCTGACTGCTGAGAGACCCCTCACTCTCACTCTGACCCTCCCTGGGCCGTGGCCTTCACCCTGCCTGCTGAGAGACCCCTCACTCTTACTCTGACCCTCCCTGGGCCGTGGCCTTCACCCTGTCTGCTGAGAGACCCCTCACTCTTACTCTGACCCTCCCTGGGCCGTGGCCTT
The DNA here is from genome assembly GCF_057628025.1 of Oncorhynchus mykiss. Taxonomy (NCBI): domain Eukaryota; kingdom Metazoa; phylum Chordata; class Actinopteri; order Salmoniformes; family Salmonidae; genus Oncorhynchus; species Oncorhynchus mykiss. The sequence goes on from NC_143028.1 coordinate 44,971,795, forward strand.
CACCCTGCCTGCTGAGAGACCCCTCACTCTTACTCTGACCCTCCCTGGGCTGTGGCCTTCACCCTACCTGCTGAGAGACCCCTCACTCTTACTCTGACCCTACCTGGGCTGTGGCCTTCACCCTACTTGCTGAGAGACCCCTCACTCTTACTTTGACCCTCCCTGGGCTGTGGCCTTCACCCTGCCTGCTGAGAGACCTCTCACTCTTACTCTGACCCTCCCTGGGTCGTGGCCTTCACCCTGCCTGCTGAGAGATTCCTCACTCTTACTGCGCCCTCCTGGCGCAGAGCCAGAGGCATTATTCAACACTACTCCAGAAAAGAGTGCCTTAGAGAATCTCAAGGAGCACATGAACACGAAAAGAGAAATTAGCATACATTAAAGTGCTAGCGTGTGTCATCTTAACTGTGTGGGAGGGATGATGTATATCTAAGACTGGCTTAAGACTGGGTTGGTGCTAGTGGAGATGATTGAAAAGGATCGGTTGCTGTATTATGAACTGAACAATGGAAATGAAATATGCTCCATTTAGAGAAATGAAAATAAGAATAAATACTGGGCTATCTTTAATGCTACTTGTTTGCATTATACAACATTGTTCTTTTGGATACGGATACAAGAAGGATTAAGGAATCCCTTATACGATTACGTCTCCATGCAACAACAACAAAAAACACCACACAACAACAACTGCCCAGACAGTGAGCGCATGACTAGCATCCCCTTGCTATGGCAACCAGATCCTCTAATCACTCCACAGTTCAGAACACAATGACAGGCTCTGTGCAGCGTTGCAGTCTTTCAATTGCTGGAATACCACAGTGTTCAGTCAGATGAGTTGTTTTAGAGATGGGTTCATGCCTACCTCTCCTCTCCTCTCCTCTCCTCTCCTCTCCTCTCCTCTCCTCTCCTCTCCTCTCCTCTCCTCTCCTCTCCTCTCCTCTCCTCTCCTCTCCTCTCCTCTCCTCTCCTCTCCTCTCCTCTCCTCTCCTCTCCTCTCCTCTCCTCTCCTCTCCTCTCCTCTCCTCTCTTCTCTTCTCTTCTCTTCTCTTCTCCTCTCTTCTCTTCTCTTATCCTCTCTTCTCTTCTCTTCTCTTCTCTTCTCTTCTCCTCTCCTCTCCTCCCCTCTCCTGCATGCTTTCACCATTACGCACATTGTATACACCAAGTATGATATTGACAACAGGCATTTATGACCCATGACCTCCTCCCCTCTCCTCCTCTCGCCTTTCCTCATTCTTTCTCTCTCTTTTGCTCACAATCTATCTTTCCTCACTCTGTCCCTTTCTCCTTGCTCTTTTGTTTTCCTATTTTTCTCTTGCTCTCTCTGCTCTTCTCCTCTCCTCTCTCTCCCTCTCTCTGCTCCTCTCTCTCTCCCCGTCTCACTCTCTCCTCCTCTCCTCTCCTCTCCTCTCCTCTCCTCTCCTCTCCTCTCCTCTCCTCTCCTCTCCTCTCCTCTCCTCTCCTCTCTCCTGCATGCTTTCACCATTACGCACATTGTATACACCAAGTATGATATTGTAATTCACAGGTCATGATCAGTCTCTACCACATCAAGGCCACTATCCCCCTTGATTGCTATAAATCTAGTGAGTTTAAGAATGAAGTGCAGAACAGATGTAACACAGTATCAGTTTCAGCAGCATTACAATAATGACCTTTGTTCTGAAGGAGTCCATTCCCCTCAGAGCAGAGTGGGCTCTGAGAAGAGAAACAGAGAGAGGAACCACCTGCACCTCGCTTAGAAAGAGAGGATCATATGCTGCCCGCCCTGGACTGACTTTTATACATAGGGAAGTCTAGCATGTGTCAGGTTTCCACACATAACAGGACAAATGTGTTCCATTAGTGTTCCCCTCCTCTTTCCTCCAAACAGCCCATTCACACTCTCTCTCTACGAGCCAAGGGTTTCCACTTCCCATGCTAGAGGCCCATATACTCACAGGGCTTCCCTCGCTGGCTGCTTTATAGGTGGTGCGTTATGAAAACAGAATGATTTTAGTCATGTTTTATCTTTTAGATTGATCATATCAGTGTTGGGATTTAAAACAGGGATCCCTTTAAACGCCTGCCCAAGGCCTCATGGTCTAACTCATAAGAAACGGCAGTTAGTGCCATATAAATAGCTATTGGGACCACTCTGTTTGGTGTGTTTGGATAGCGTCCATACTCCGCTGGTTTCCCCATGCACTCCAGAGGGAGGTGGAGAAGCCGTGTGTGTGCCTTCTCTGCTTGACTAAACATGGAACAGTGGTCCACTGGACAGGAGAGAGAAAAAACGTGAGACTTTGGAATGTTGAGAACAGGTCATTTTAGTAGAAACAGAAACATTTTAAGCGTTGTACATCAAAACAAACACCAGCAACTAACACAGAGTAAACTTACAATGAGTCGTGTACCCCAGAAATTGACAGAGTAGCCTACACCTACAATAAGCTGTGTTTCCCATTCCTCTCCAAAATCAGACGATCCAAACAAACAGTCATCAAGAAAATGCTGGCTCGCTGCAGTGAAGTGTATACCAATCAGAACAGTGTTGTGGTGGGGGATGAGGTCATGCTTGGTAGGGTAAGGAATGCACCAAGGCCACTGTGTCTCCCCCCATTGTGTACTTTGGCAGTTGTCATGCCACTCCAAACAGTAAGGTCAAGCAAACAAAAGAGCACCTGGACAAAGAGTCAAACAATGGTTTCCTTTTTAAATCCACTGTGAATCAGGTATTTCAAGGTTGACAGAGAGAGCAGCACAGAGAGAGAGACCGAGAGAGAAGAGAATAGACAAGGAGACTTATAGTAAAGTCATACCTCTCTCACAGTATGGCATCTGTCTGGGCAATCTAGCACAGTCTGGTTTGTATGTCATAAGGAACACAAAAGCTCCTTGTGCTAGCTACATTTAGAATGTCTCTAACACATATGCACATACTGTAATGTTGAAAAGAACTCTGAAGTCACAACATGGTGGATTTCATTATTCCAACTCAAAAACAGCTTCACTTTCCATAGAGTATGCCTATACATTTCACATTCTTCAGAATGAAACAATTACCAATCCACCATTATGATTTAATGGAACAAAACTCGAATCATTAAATGTGTATATGTCGCATGTCAGGCCACTCTCTACTGGGCTATTCTTCTGTGAGCTGTTTGGTGCAGCTGTCCCACTGTCAGAGTTGGAAGCATGCCATGGCGCACGGAGAGTGGCCCGTCTTGCATGTGGTCAGGGAAAGCATCTTTAAGTAATCCCATCTGAAATCGGAGCGACTGGGAGGACTCATATACAGTAGCCCTACCTCTGACACAAACAATCAGGTCAGACACAATCTGCCTCTGTCTCACTGTCTCACCTCTATCTTCATTTTGTTTTACATTGTGTTTGTGTGGACCCAAAGTAAATGAGGATTCAAATAAACACACAGAAATAATTCCATCGACATCAGTGCATGAAATGCACAAAGGTTCGAGACAGACGCACTGTATACTGTAGTATATCTCCAGTTAGGATTTCTAGAGATGTGGAATGAAATAATTTAAGGGTGAAATCCTAACTTGATATATTCTACAGTATACAGTATGTCTGGTTTAGAGTTTTGGTTAACTTATTTCTTGCTTATTCTTCTCTTATTTCTGGAATTTTACAACCAGGATTTCTGTAGAAAAAAATATCTGGAATTTTGGGAAAGTTAGCAGAATTTTTCAACCTTATCTTAGACACAATTTGTTGGCAATGCATCTTCATATTTGTGGTAGTTTGCTGAGGCTGGCTGAGTGGGCGAGTTGAGCACTCAGGATCCTGAACCAGCAAGCCATCCTGTGCTCTCTTCTCTCTATCTCCTCTTTCTTTCTTTCCTCTTATTTTCTTTTCCTTCCTGTTCATCTCTCTCTCTCTCTCTCAATTTCCGACACACAAATGGTTTGCATTTTAACCTCCTGGCTTTTGGCATATTTTAGAGGACAGTGTGGTCTTAATTCCCTGTAACCTAATAACCCTTTTCATATAAAATATCACTTCCAACATTCAGTGATTCTACAGAAGGAATATATTTTATTGCTTTGGGGATTAGCCAGGATTTTAATTGTGCTGATATGATTTGGGATTGTTCAATATGCTGTGTACAGCGTTTTCTTTGGCTGCATTTCCAATCTGGTCTCTGGCACTGTTTTAACTTCATGTTGCTCTGGTTATTGTTTCATACAATTCAGGCCAAAACATAACCTACATACTGGTGACCTGCACTGAACTGCAGAATAGTATATTGGTAAAGAAAAAAAGAAGACCATCAATGACATAGCCTCTCATCGCCGATGGTATGACAGAAATCCTAAATATGGGAGATAATCTGATGGCCTTTTTGAGAGAGCCATTCATCTGTAATCTGGCAGGGTAACACTGAACTTTGCAGCTCTACTTTAGTTAAAACTAAGGATGTCTCTCTCTCTCTCTCTCTCTCTCTCTGAGGATATTATAATGAGTAAGTCTTTATCGGGTCATAGAGGAAAAGAAGATTAAAAAGACATGTAAGCATAAAACAGACCTCTTTTACAGAGCCCCTATAAAGTGCTTAGCACAGAAACATTATGGTTACAGTAGGTCGGTGAATATCTGTCAGACTAGTTGGGAGTGTGTTACAATACAGGGGCTTAATGGTTACAGTAGGTCGGTGAATATCTGTCAGACTCGTTGGGAGTGTGTTACAGTACAGGGGCTTAATGGTTACAGTAGGTCGGTGAATATCTGTCAGACTCGTTGGGAGTGTGTTACAATACAGGGGCTTAATGGTTACAGTAGGTCGGTGAATATCTGTCAGACTAGTTGGGAGTGTGTTACAATACAGGGGCTTAATGGTTATAGTGACACTATTCTAGAGAAAAACAGATAATCCAGCCACAGAAGGAAGACAGTGTAAGGATATACAGATTGTGTTATTCAGACCCATCTCTGCTGCAGGGACGTATCACACAGCTATAACACCGTTGTGATTAGGAGGCCATCCCTGGGCAGTGCACTATAGCCTCCATAATATGAAAGTATTTTATGTGATTTCACTAAACTACTGTCACCTTCCCTCCGTCATTCTATAAAGCACTCCAATGAAACACTTTTTTTTTTATTGCTACAAACTTGAATGAAACAGCTGCTGGTGGAAGAGTATGGCCAAATGCATTCATGAAGGTTACTTGACATGATCTGTAGCTATACTGTTTTGTAGCCTACTGTGCATGATCTTAAACAGACTATTTGGTGACCAGTTTGTGTCATTAGAATACCAGCATAAGCTGAGCATGTGAGAAAGTGAAAACCTGATATTACTGTGAAGGAGACAGGTTGTCTTTAAGATGGATCCGGTGAAAGGTCAAACACTACTTCTTTCGGCAGCAATGGGCCATTATCACACAATCGTCCTCTCTTTCTCTCCCCTGCTTCACCTCTAATTAAAATAGTTATCCTACTTTCTCCTACTTTCTCTCGCTCTATTTTTCTCTCTCACTCTCTTCCCTCCTCCCAGGCCCTGCCATCCAACTTTAACAGCACATTAAGGTATGTTCAGAAGGGTGTGGACTAAGAGAGAGATGAGGAGGAGGAACAATGCACCTACACTACACCCAGAGAGAGCCCTACAGTATGCTGTTGATGGCTCACTAAAACACTGCTGCAATGACAGTTGTCCCCACTGGGCACTTTACAGATGAGCTGTGGTCATAATTTCCTTGACTGAGTATGATGTCTTAATGACGGATGGGTCTGTTGCTGTCTACAGTGAATATGTAAATTGCTACTGGGTTGTTCCACGAAATGAGTGCCTTTTGCCTCCCTTTGATATTTTAAGTATAAATTGTGTACCAATATTGAATTTTAAGTGCCCTTCAAAATAGGCCACATGGATAATTCAATAAATATATATTTTTTTATATGAACAAAGGCTTGCTAAAGTGCCAAAATTCTGCATTTTGACATGAGTAGCTGTTTCTACACTTTATGGCAATTTCCTGCTGTTTTGTGGTGGAAAACTGTGTGGGTCGAGCTGCTACTGCCTTATCTATCCTGTTGCCTAGTCACTTTACCATGAAATCTCCATAGATTAACTTTGGCAGTAAAAGGGCCTTACTGAAGAGCTCAGTGACTTTCAACGTGGCACCGTCTTAAAAGATGCCACCTTTCCAACAAGTCAGTTCGTCAAATTTCTGTCCTGCTAGAGCTACCCCAGTCAACTGCAAGTGCTGTCAAACTGTAAGTGCTGTGAAGTGGAAATGTCTAGGAGCAACAACGGTTCAGCCGTGAAGTGGTAGGCCACACAAGCTTACAGAACGGGACCGCCGAGTGCTAAAGTTCGTAATGCTTAAAAATCATCCGTCCTCGGTTGCAACACTCACTACCGAGTTCCAAACTGCCTCTGGAAGCAACGTCAGCACAATAACTGTTAGTCGGGAGCTTCATGAAATGAGTTTCCATGGCCGAGCAGTCGCACACAAGCCTAAGATCACTATGTGCAATGCTAAGCGTCGGCTGGAGTGGTGTAAAGCTCGCCACCATTGGACTCTGGAACAGTGGAAACGCGTTCTCTGGAGTGACGAATCACGTGTCACCATCTGGCAGTCCATTGGACGAATCTGGGTTTGGCAGATGCGAGGAGAACGCTACCTGCCCAAATGCATAGCTCCAACTGTAAAGTTTGGTGGAGGAGGAATAATGGTCTGGGACTGTTCTTCGTGGTTCAGGCTAGGCCCAGTGAAGGGAAATCTTAATGCTACAACATACAGTGGCATTCTATACAATTCTGTGCTTCCAACTCTGTGGCAACAGTTTGGAGAAGGCCCTTTCCTTTTCCAGCATGACAATGCCCCAGTGCACAAAGCGAGGTCCATACAGAAATGGTTTGTTCGAGATCGAACTTGACTGGCCTCCATAGAGCTCTGACTTCAACCCCATCGAACACCTTTGGGATGTATTGGAACGCCGACTGCGAGCCAGGCCTAATCGTCCAACATCAGTGTCCGACTTCACTAATGCTCTTGTGGCTGAATGGAAGCAAGTCCCAGGAGCAATGTTCCAACATCTAGTGGAACGGTTTCCCAGAATAGTAAAGGCTGTTATAGTAGCAAAGTGGGGGATCAACTTCATATTAATGCCCATGACTTTGGAATGAGATGTTCGACAAGCAGGTGTCCACATACTTTAGGTCAGGTAGTGTATCATTGCTTATTGCAGTATATCATTACGAGTCAAAGTATGTTACCTAAACATTATTCATAGTCAGGAAAAAACATTACTATCTTAGACAAAATGGCAGACATATTGCTGAGAGAGAGAGAGAGAGAGAGAGAGAGAGAGAAGGATTTCACTGGAAGGCTGAGGCACAGCTCAGGAATAGGCCTGGAAAAAGTTGATCTGTTTAATGTTGAGAGTGAGACATCATTGCCAGCTTGACAGTTAGTAATGAACTTGTTGAGGTTTATACATTTCAAAAACTTAATGTATAGTTTATATCTGCCATTTTACATGTAAAGTTAGTAAAGTTAAGACGGCAGATGCAGGGCGGCGTCAGATTCTGATTAAGTTCTCATGCTCAAAACATTGCTTCAAGTGATCAATTTTCAACATTTCCCAGAAAATAAAAGTGATGGATATAGAGGAGGAAATAAAACTTGGGAGTATGGCCCTGCTGTCTGTTTGATTTGAGTGACACAATGTGACAGGAAGCATGCACTGGCTCTGCCTGACCCCTACTAGAGGTCACAGTACATCTGACTGGCAGTGGCACACCAGCTAGGCCTACAAACAGTATAGTATGTCACATCAAATCTACTCTTAAGGGACAAAGCAAACTGCACCGATTGTCTGTCTGCCCTTCATTTAGCGTTTATCTTCCATTCATTCTCTGCGGTGTGCCACTGGAGACTGAATTGCCACATTCTCTGCTGTTTCTGCATGGTGAATCGGTATGCCATCGGTAAAGAGCGATTTCTACTCTGAACCAATCAGAGAGCATGAGAGGGGATGCCAAAAGGCAACCAACAAGTAGAAAAAAATAGGTCACTTTTACCGGTGACATTATCCACTCTTTTGCAGCTTGCTAAATGAGCTTCATATGCAATGTATAGGATCATGGTAGCTAGCTAAGTGTACAGACACAATCCTCAAAACACTAAATGATTCCTCAAAGCAAGCTTGACACCAAGCCCAGAGCCCTGGGTTTAAACACCACCCTCTACAACTGGATCCTGGACTTCCTGAAAGGCAGACCACAGGCTGTGAGGATTGGCAACAACACCTCCTCCACACTGACTGCTAACACATCGGCCCCCCTGGGGTGTGTCCTCAGCCCTCTGCTCTACTCCCTGTTCACCCATGACAGTGTGCCTTTGCACGACACCAACTTCATCATCAAGTTGATTACACCACAGTTGTAGGCCTGATAACCAACAATGATGAGTCAGCCTATAGGGAGGAGGTAAGTGAAGTGGCATTGTGGTGCCAGGACAAAAACCTCTCCCTCAACGTCAGAAAAAAAAGGAGTTGATCGTTGACTTCAAGAAGCAGAGGAGGGAACATGCCCTGATCCACATCAACAGGACTACCATAAAGAGTCCGCAGTTTCAAGTTCCTCGGGGACCACATCACTGAGGACTTGACATGTACCAACAACACCGCCACTCTTGTCAAGAGGGAGCAACAGCATCTCTACTTCCTAAGGCAGCTGAAAAGATTCTGCATGCCACTCGGGTCATCTCCAAATACTACCGCTGCACCATCGAGAGCGTCCTGACCGGTTGTATCGCGGCCTGGTATGGGAATTGCTCTGTCTACGTCCGCAAAGCCCTCCAGCAGGTGGTGAAGATGGCCCAGTACATCACTGGGACCGTGCTCCCACCCATCCAAGACATCTACTCGAAACGGTGCCTGAGGAAGGCCCGCAGCATCATCAAGGACTTTACACACCCCAGCACCAGCTGTTAACTCCCTTACCGTCGGGCAGACAGTATTGGATCATGAGATCTGATACCAACAGGCTCAGAGACAGTTTCTATCTACAACCCACCAGACTGATGAACACTTGAACTGGACTGAGTACCTGCTCTGATTCTCCACACCTTAACACACACACACACACACACACACACACACCTCAACTGCTGCTACCAGACTCGTATTATGCTTGCTAAATACTACACAATTTAAACACTTGTCCCACAATCATCCTTTCCCCAAAACAAGTATTTGTTTTTACTCTAAAAGTATTTTACTCTAAATTGCCTTCTTGTATTATACGTATGTTAAGATATAATACATGTTTATTATATTCTACTGAGACATTTATTTAATGTTAGTATTCTTTCATTTGATTATTTCTTATTGTGGGACTCCTCTCCTCCTGTCCTCTCCCTAATGACCATGGAACTGACTGGTGAGGTGATAACAACATCACTTACAGCATATGATGAGGACTATCATCTATCTAGATCAGGGGTCACCAAGGAGAGGCATTGAGGATGACCACATTACAGTCATGTAATGGGTCACTTATTATTGCCATCTGCTTACCTCTATATGATCATCACTCTGAAAGTAGGTATAAAAGCAATAGGAAGTGAAACATAGCTGATGTATTGGTAGGCTGTACGGCATCAGTGATGCTGCATCGAACAACATCCGGTTGACGTAACACTATTTAGATAAATTCAGAGTGGGAATGTATTGTTTAACTCTATGGCCCTGGGCTTAATAAACTGTTCCTGCGTGTGATTGGTTGATCTGAGAAGAAGTTACAAGATTTGGGCTTAAAAACACTCATTCTGTTACCCAGTCCCATCCAGGCCAATGGTTTGCCTCCTATGGGACAAAGAATACTTTGAATGTTATTTTTAGGTTTGGAAAAGCTCATCTGCTTTTCCTAGGTGAGAAGGCAGCCCATCTGATCCCATCAAACAGCATGCTCCCTTTCCCTGTGCCTCAGCCCAGCTGTCTAATGCTCTCTCTCTCTCTCTCTCTCTCTCTCTCTCTCTCTCTCTCTCTCTCTCTCTCTCTCTCTCTCTCTCTCTCTCTCTCTCTCTCTCTCTCTCTCTCTCTCTCTCTCTCTCTCTCTCTCTCTCTCTCTCTCTCTCTCTCTCTCTCTCTCTCTCTCTCTCTCTCTCTCTCTCTCTCTCTCTCTCTCTCTCTCTCTCTCTCTCTCTCTCTCTCTCTCTCTCTCTCTCTCTCTCTCTCTCTCTCTCTCTCTCTCTCTCCTCTCTCTCTCTCTCTCTCTCTCTCTCTCTCTCTCTCTCTCTCTCTCTCTCTCGGCATGGGAAACATGTTAACATTGCCAAAGCAAGTGAGGTAGATAATATACAAAAGTGAAATAAACAATAAAAATTAACAGTAACCATTACAAATACAGAAGTTTCAAAACAATAAAGACATCACAAATGCCATATATATATATATATATATATATACAGTGTTGTAACAATGTACAAATGGGAAAATAATATCTCTCTCTCTCGCCTATGATGAGAGGGGGGAAGAGGGATGTGAGTGATGATGATGATGGTGTGGTGGTGATGAAAAAAACTGATGACGTGGACAGTTAGCACAATTATGTTAAATATAGGCTATCGTAACATATTGTTGAAGGTCCTGTAATTGAGCGAATACTATGTGTTTTAAACATCTGTGTGTGTTTGACTCACATGAAGGACTACACATACCAGAGCTCCATATTAGCAGGGCACAGAGGGGAGTGCCTGTCTGTCTAGTGGTTTGAGGGGAAGTTCCAGTGAGAATGAAGAATGTGCTACAGAAAGAACCCAAACTATTAGAATCCAAAAAAAGAATACATATATTTCACCTGGCAAAGTGGCAAGTTTTAATCTGATCTGCATTACATTGAAAACCAGTAAAAGACAATTAAAAACCGGGCCCAGAGTGGAGGTGTAGCGTAATGATTTAAAGGTGTAGAGACTAAAGAAAGATTGACTGAATGATAAATATAATATTTATTACATTTGCTTCATGCTTTGATTTAGATATGGCAGCTTATTTCCTCCTCATTGGTATCAATTTATTGAAATGCAATTAAACCTAAGAATATGATTTTTAAACAATAGTTCTGGTCAAAGTCAATATTATCCGTCCTTTAGTTTACTGTGTTTTCAAATAGCATGTTAGTCGTTGACGGTCGCGGCACTAGGACCCTGTAATAGGTGCAGCAGGATATCCCTCTGGACTCCGTAGGGAAACCGGACGCATGCGCTCATTTTACTAGCAGCACCTCTCGATCCGTACAGCACGCGGAGTGGGATAAAATATAACAAAACGTTGTACCTGCTTAAAGGAGCCGTGGTCTGTGTGGGACCACCAACCAACTCACCGCGTTTTCAAAGAAAACCTCCATTGCTTGGATCTTGAACGGAAAATATTGAAAGTGTTTTTTATAAAGAAGGAACTGAGAAACGACTTTAACAAGTGGATACTGTAGGTTAGTGGTACTTTGGCAGACGCCGAAGAGATATATACAAGAGATTACTCGGCAAGGAAGATGAGAAAAACAATACCTGCAAATTAGGACCAGCTGCTCAGGACTTCTACAGAAGTGGTCCATTGGACAAGAATGGCTTGATTTTTTTTTTTGCGTGAATGATGGGCAGATTTTGACAGCAGCACTCATGCTTCACGGAAAGAAAAAGAAAGTTTGTTGCGTCTGATTTGGATATTATATTCTGAGACACGTTGTGTTGTCTATATTGCTATAAATCGGCGAGACCACCTGTTTGGTGTCGGATATTCATCATGTCCAAAGTGATCCAAAAGAAGAATCACTGGACCACTAAAGTTAACGAGTGCGCGGTCCTCAAAGACGCTCGCGGTGACTTAAATGTGCAATTGCTCGGTGGTGCGGAGAACGGAGAGTTCGCCTACATCGGACAAGTTAACGATGGTATCGTGGTTTACAAAAATGGAAAATTAACAGAGGGGGCGTTGATATTGGAAGTAGAGAACCTCTCGATCTCTGGGTTGCCCCTGTATGATGTACAGACAGTGATAAAGAATTGCAGTGGTCCCATCAGATTGAGAACGGTCAGACAAGGTAAGAGATGACACTGAAGCAGCAGCAGCAAAGCGTCCCAGAGCGCCTCATTCGTCCACACTGAGTGATGTATGAAAGTGGACAAGGCACTAAAATGTTATGTAATAAATATGTACTAAATCATTTCCCACTTTTCAGAATCCCATTCAAGGTTTTAGTTCCGTCAGATATATAAATACTCATACATTGTGAGTGATTTATGTATGTTGAATTGCCCTTTTCCCCTTAAAACAACACTCACATGCCTTGCATTTCAGCAGTTAAATTACTTATGATTGGAGTGTACCATACCGACGCTGTAGGTGATATCTTGGCTGTCGCCTACCCATTAGGCTTAAGGCACGTATTGATAGTTGACTACATCCCAACCTCTGCTCATACCATAGCAGGAAGATGACAACATTAACAGAAGCATACAAACAGCAGCTCTGACCAGTGTGAACTGTTCATGGTCAACTTGACTCATCCTGGCCTTGTAGTTTGACACTAAGCCAATGTGACACAAACCCAGTGTGTCTGGCAGGCTTGTATGAATGCTCAGAGCTATGATGTAGTGCCTGTGCCACTCTGGGATCGGACTGATTTTAAAACGTTTCTTTGTGGTTGAAAGAGGGGGGGGGGGGATCACAAAAATATATATTTTTTCCCACATCTATTTGTTTATAAACCCTGAGCACATAGGCCTACTTCATTGGCCCAAATAAGGAGCCACTGGATGGGCAACCTGCGGACTACCTACTTTCTTGTCAGTTTCATACAACAAATTCCCAACTCAACACACAGTCCATGCCGCATGGTTCTAGTTATGGTTGATGAATCCCCTCTGTCTAGGCTAATGGGAAGAAGGTGGCCATCCTGCCCATGCTCATAATGACTTGAGACAATATCAGGAAGCTGGCCAATCAGCTCCCACTCCAGTCCCAGTGCTCCACCAGGCTCATTTCCAGATCCTGTTTGGAGGGATGGAGGAGGGGATGCCGTGGCGATAGTCACATGACTATATGCCATTTCAGGTTTTAAAAATTCATGCTGTCTAGGAAATGTTCTCCCTAATCAGGAAAATATGTTTGGCAACAAGGGCCATCTGTATCCTATGTTCAGTTTAAATGTCCTAATTTAGCTCAAATTAATGTCTATTTTATTTAACTAGGCAAGTCAGTGAAGAACAAATTCTTATTTACAATGATGGCCTAGGAACAGTGGGCTAACTGCCTTGTTCAGGGGCAGGTATACAGATTTTCACCTTGTCAGCTCGGGGATTCGATCCAGCAACCTTTCGGTTACTGGCCCAACGCTCTAACCACTAAGCTACCTACCGTGGCTGTCATTTTCATAGTTTGATGACTGTGAAGGCAAAAGGCGGTGCTGATTAGGCTATTGTCCATCAGGTGGTAAACTTTTCTGCATCCTCAGTCAAGTTCAGGGTACAGGCTGGGCATAGCATGTTTTTGGTGCCGATTGTGGCTTTTTAACGGCCACAGTACGTTGTTTTGTAGGGGGATTGACTACAGCACACACATTACTGAGCTGCCACCGGGTGCCACATGCCATTATATGGCCATGCTGCTGTATTGACACAGTAGCTCTGGGAGAGTCATTAACTGGATTATGTAATATGTGCGTAGTTTCGACATGTATTCCCACACTCCCTGCTTTGTTGAAAGGACTCTTGCTGTATATCATAAAGAGAGAGACATGTTTTTGATTGACATTTCCTATTTAATACATTTAGTCTCAGTCTGTTGGGTAATCTAGTCTGAACACTAAACAGTTTTTGAGTGAACTTGGTTGCAGATTATTATCATGTCTGGAATTATGATAAAAAATAATCTATTCGGGTAGTTCTACCCTGGTCTAAATTTCCTCTAACCCCCCCCCCCCCCCCCCCCCCCCCACACACACACACACGAAGGCTTTAACATGGAAGCGGATTAGTGTACCTCAAGGCTCCCATAGTTAATGGACCCATGTGTTATTTAGCAAGTCCTCGTGTGTGTTTGCTGTGGGATCAGTGCATGGCGCTCCATGGGGCTGGGCCGATCAGACCAGGCAGCATGAAACACAGCATCAAGGTCAGGGGTCAGTGAGGAGGTATTTAGTGTCTGGATCACATCAGAGCACAGCATAACTCCATGTGATGCTGTTAATCCCCTCCTAATATACTACACTGGGCTGACTGAGTCAGTTATTCAGCCAGGGATCAGTCCGAAGGAAAGGCAAAGACAAGTTAATTTACAGTGGTATTCAAATTTTTAAAGTTTCACCAACATGTGTGGCTAGCCTGAAACTTTGCAGGCTCAGCAGATTTAAACTCTGTTGTAAATCCAAAAGGAAGAAGTTAAAACTTTTTAAAATTGTGGTGCGATTATAGCCAGCTGGTCCTGTGGCTCAGATTTATGGCAGTGTGGGTGGTAGGTCGAGAATCTCTTTTTCAGTGGGTGTGTATTCATGGATGCCAAGGGAAGCCAGGCTTCCCCAAAAATGTACCAAGAATAAATCTATAATTATAATATCTCTGTTTCATAATTTACCTTTAATTCGCAAGAGGCTGAATACAATATATATACAATATATATACAAAAGTATGTGGACACCCCTTCATATTAATGGATTTGGCTATTTCAGCCACACCTGCGACAGGTGTATAAAACTGCATGGTTATGTGCAATCATTGGCAGTAGAATGGTCTTATTGAAGAGCTCAGTGACTTTCAATGTGGAACCATCATAGGATGGCACCTTTCCAACAAGTCAGTTTGTCAAATGTCTGTCCTGCTAGAGCTTCCCCGGTCAACTGTAAGTGCTGTAATTGTAAAGTGGAAACGTCTAGGAGCAACAACAGCTCAGCCGTGAAGTGGTAGGCCACACAAGCTCACAGAACGGGACTGCAGAGTGCTAATTTGTAAAAATTGTCTGTCATCGGTTGCAACACTCACTACCGAGTTCCGAACTGCCTCTGTGGAAGCAATGTCAGCACAATAACTGTTCGTCTGGAGCTTCATGAAATGGGTTTCCTTGGCCCAGCAGCCGCACACAAGCCTAAGATCACCATGCTCAATGCCAAGCGTCTGCTGGAGTGGTGTAAATCTTGCCGCCATTGGAAACGCGTTCTCTGGAGTGATGAATCACGCTTCACCATCTGGCAGTCTGACAGATGAATCTGGGTTTGGTGAATGCCAGGAGAAAGCTACCTGCATAGTGCCAACTGTAACATTTGGTGGAAGAGGAATAATGGTCTGGGGCTGTTTTTCATGGTTCAGGCTAGGCCCCTTAGTTCTAGTGAAGGGAAATCTTAACGCTACAGCATACAATAACATTCTAGATGATTATGTGCTTCCAACTTTGTGGAAACAGTCTGGGGAAGGCCCTTTCCTCTTTCAGCATGACAATGCCCCTGTGCCCTATTTTTATTTAACTAGGCACAAAGCGAGGTCCATACAGAAATGGTTTGTCGAGATCGGTGTGGAAGAACTTGACTGGCCTGCAAAGAGTCCTGACCCCGACCCCAGTGAACACCTTTGGGATAAATTGGAACGCCGACTGCGGGCCAGGCCTAATCCCCCAACATCAGTGCCACGACCTCACTAATGCTCTTGTGGCTGAATGGAAGCAAGTCCCCGCAGCAATGTTCCAACATCTAGTGGAAAGCCTTCCCAGAAGAGTGGAGGCTGTTAAAGCAGCAAAGGGGGACCAACTCCATACTAATGGCCATGATTTTGGATTGAGATGTTCGGCAAGCAGACTACATGACCAAAAGTATATCTTACCGGACAAAGCATCTGAGCGAGCGAAACAGCGCCTCTCTGTATCTATCTGGCCAAAAAGAGTAAGACATTGTTGTCGCCCGTAGCATTGAATGCATGGGAAGCCAGCGGGCATATGGCTTCCCTTTTTATAAAAAAAAAAAAAAAAAACTGCATAAGCAATGTGTGCATTTTCCCACCAGAGATGTTTCCATCAAATTGACTTGTTGCAGATACAAAGCTGTGCGTGATGACGTAGTGCACATAAAAACACATTAATCTTATGTAATGGATAAAAAAAATCAAAGTTGAATGGGTTTTCATCACATTTTCAACTCTACTGGTGGTTTTCTAACCAAAAATATTGTGTTTTATATAGCGAGTGTAGCCCACTCTGGTATTGACACATGCACTCTAGCCAACCGCGCACTCTAGACAACTCAATCTGTGCGCTGTTGGCTAGAGCACACGTATAGCCTATTGGCCCTTTCCTAAAGTAGCCATGGATGGAGATAGGGATTTGGACTTGTGGTTTTACTTAATTCTCCATTCTGGCCAAAGATTATAACGGAGATTCTGATCCAACCAGAAATGAATACATTGTGCCCCTGGCCTGAGAGGATGGAAGTTCAATATGTAGCTAGATGTAGAAGGCTAATGTTAACTACCTGGCTCAATGTGGCCCGTGAAAGGAAGTTAGGCTAGCATACATTTTAGCCAGGTAGCCTAGGACACAGACAATCACAACCATGGACAGCCACATCATATTCAGCTTACGTTGATTGGACTATATTGTTTTTGCTATCTTTTAGTTGTCACTGTATTAAATTAAGCAGAGGTGGAATAGTGGAGGCAGCTCCTGTTTTCTTTGCGACCTGCGGTAACTCTCCGGTGTGTTCTCAATTGTTGTTTAGTGGTCCCGAAAATGTTGGAAACATTAACTTGCTTGACCATGCTGTAGACCATGTTTGTTACATGCAATATGCTTTGTGGTCTTCACCAGACAGAGGTTGCTCTCCGGTTTTCTGATAAACAAAGGTGTGGTTGAATTTATTCTGCAGCTGTGTCTTATTGTCTCGGCCTTCTGCCTGTACAGTATATCACGGTGTCAAGGCATATGAACTAACAGGTTATAGAGCAAACAAAGCAATTATCACAACACAGGTTGTAATATGACCTTTTTATTCTGACTTGGCTTCACCAGTGGTATATAAAAAAAAAAAACATTTAGTATATCTATATATTTTTTTCCCTACGTGTTGCTACTGTTCTCCTTCTGTCTTTGCATGTGGACGCATTTATATCCTTTTCCTCTGTGTGAACCCCCACAGCCCCCCCATCTTTTGTATTCTCTGACACAGTTGACCAGCTCAACTTCCCCTATGTGTTCAGACACCATCTCTGGGGTTAATTTACCTGTGTTAGTTACAAAGGAAGTGCTCCAGCTGCTTCCGCTGTGCTCCAGGCTCTTTCTGCCTGCCTGTCTGGCTGGAAGGTGTTGTGCCCTTCAGATCCATTCTAATTGTGATCCCATGATGTTCAGAACTCCTGTCAACAGCCTCTTCGTCATCATGGTCATTCCTCAAGGAGGATACAGTCGGTGACATTCTTTAATTTCTCCAACCCCCCCCCCCCCCCCCCTCTTGATTTCCTGTCAGGCGATGAAGTCGCACACGTCTTGTTGAGTGGCTGAGATTTGGATTTAGAGCTTCTAGATATTTCTCCCAGTTCTCAGTCTTCACTTCCCATCTCTTTAACACATCCCAAGCAGTGGATCATTTGACAAATCTACTCCTAAGGCCTCTGCTTATTTCCACATTGTCAATGTGGCTGTCATATTAGCATAATCCCATATGTAGGAAGTGTTTTTCAGGCACAGTCGTGTGCAGTACCACAGTATATATGGCGTCTAATGGCTGAGGGGTTTGGGAATGAGCTTACTGTGAAGCCTTTGACTGCTATGGTAAGTTTGATTTAAATCCGTCCCGTTGCAGTGACATCGGAAGAGAATTGCATTCCACAGTCATTCTGCAATCCCACACGGTGTTCATTAGAAGGTTCAGTTGACCGTTATACAAAGTTGTGTTCTTCACATCCAACGCATGCAGGAATCTGATCATCATTGCATTTGATTTTGATTTGATCAGCCTGGAGCTGAGCGGGGCAGAGGGTGACTCATGCTGGTGTGCCAAAGCCCTCTGTCAGTTTTGCTGTTGTTTTCGCAAATTAGATGCAGTATTGCTCCAACGGGCATACTGCTACCAGGAAGTCAATTTATATGAGCAGAAGTAGATGTTAATAGTCTTGGCGGCATAGAAGTCAAGAATCTTCCATGTTCAAATTAAATACTAATAAGCAGGAGCCCATAAACTCACACATACCTTATCTCTGCTATTGTCATAAAATATGAAAACAGCTTTGGAATCTAAAATATTAATTTGCTTTGATTATTTTAACTTGTATTTAGTCAGTCTATCCTCTGTTCACTGGAGATGCTTTTTTCTTTACCTTTTTAATTATACTTAGACCAGACCAGTGCCCTGGGGTCCGATTACACATCTCATTAGCTTCTGCTGGTGCCCACCCATCTCTCTCTCTCACACACACACACACACACACACACACACACTTCTTGGGGATTTGAGGACAGGCCGTCCTGATTAAGAGGATTATATAGACATGGTTGTGTTTTCCACAATAGCCAGCAGACTACACACACACACTCTGGGGTCGTGTGTTTCTGTTTGGTCTGGAAGCCCAAGGCATGGCATACACACACACACACTCTCTGGGGTGGTGTGTTTCTGTTGGGTCTGGAAGCCCATGGCGTGCGCACACACACACACACTCTGGGGTGGTGTGTTTCTGTTGGGTCTGGAAGCCCATGGTGCGTGCACACACACACACACTCTGGGGTGGTGTGTTTCTGTTGGGTCTGGAAGCCCATGGCATACACACACACACACTCTGGGGTGGTGTGTTTCTGTTGGGTCTGGAAGCCCATGGCGCGCACACACACACACACTCTGGGGTGGTGTGTTTCTGTTGGGTCTGGAAGCCCATGGCGCGCACACACACACACACACACACACACACACACACACACACACACACACACACACACACACACACACACACACACTCTGGGGTGGTGTGTTTCTGTTGGGTCTGGAAGCCCATGGCATACACACACACACACACACACACTCTGGGGTGGTGTGTTTCTGTTGGGTCTGGAAGCCCATGGCATACACACACACACACACACACACACACACACACACACACACACACACTCTCTCTCTGGGGTGGTGTGGATCTGGAAGCCCATGGCATACATATACACACACACACACACACACACACTCTGGGGTGGTGTGTTTCTGTTGGGTCTGGAAGCCCATGGCATACACACACACACACACACACACTCTCTCTCTGGGGTGGTGTGGATCTGGAAGCCCATGGCATACATATACACACACACACACACACACTCTCTCTCTGGGGTGGTGTGGGTCTGGAAGCCCATGGCATACACACAAACACACTCTCTCTGGGGTGGTGTGGGTCTGGAAGCCCATGGCATACACACACACTCTCTCTGGGGTGGTGTGGATCTGGAAGCCCATGGCATACATACACACACACACACACTCTGGGGTGGTGTGGATCTGGATGCCCATGGCATACATACACACACACACTCTCTCTCTCTCTGGGGCGGTGTGTTTCTGTGGGTCTGGAAGCCCATGGCATACACACACTCTCTCTGGGGTGGTGTGTTTCTGTGGGTCTGGAAGCCCATGGCACGCACACACACATACACACACTCTCTCTGGGGTGGTGTGGATCTGGAAGCCCATGGCATACACACACACACACACACTCACACACACTCACTCACACACTCTCTCTCTCTCTCTCTCTCTCTCTCTCTCTCTCTCTCTCTCTCTCTCTCTCTCTCTCTCTCTCTCTCTGGGGTGGTGTGTTTCTGTGGGTCTGGAAGTCCATGGCACACACACACACATGCTCTCTCTCTGGGGTGGTGTGTTTCTGTGGGTCTGGAAGCCCATGGCGCGCGCGCACACACACACACACACTCTCTCTCTCTGGGGTGGTGTGTTTCTGTGGGTCTGGATGCCCAAGGCATGGCATACACACACACTCTCTCTGGGGTGGTGTGTTTCTGTGGGTCTGGATGCCCAAGGATTGGCATACACACACACTCTCTCTGGGGTGGTGTGTTTCTGTGGGTCTGGATGCCCATGGCATACACACATACACACTCTCTCTGGGGTGGTGTGGGTCTGGAAGCCCAAGGCATGGCATACACACACCAGAGGAATCCCCAGTCCACCTCTCTAGCATGCTGTTCCATTCTTCTTCATCAGCTCAGTCTCCATCTTCTCTTTTGCTCCTCCATTCTCTCTCAATCTTTTATCGTCTCTCTCTTTGTCATCTGAGTGTGTGAATTGTGCAGCCTCTCAATGATGGGGTTGGTCTCAGATGTCTGTGAACTAACTTGGGCTGACTTGGCAGAACCCTTCTCCCCATGTTAACTCTTGAAAAGATACCATACTATAAGGACCTTCATGGGAGTTGTGGATTAGTGTGTGTCACATGGCATTGCAGTAAGTACCATTTTCAGTAGTGACACTTGGTGGGTCGACGAAACAAACACATTTGGATAACGAGAACCAGATTGGATGCAAATGTGTGTGTTTTACACAGGACTATGATTTACATCTACCATCTGTGTTTCTGGTGTCTGTTCAGGATATGTTTTGATGATTCATGTTTGTAAAAATCCTGCATTGGCATGCTCTCCGAGCACATTTGACATTTAATCACCACCCAAATGTCATTCATTAATTATAATTGTTATTCATTTAGACCCTCATTAGTCACTATGAATTACCTAGAGAAACATGAATGTGTGTGTGTGGGGGGGGGGGACTTTACTCCAAATCTCTCATCTGGAAATGTCAGCTGCTGTGATTGACCAGCATTTGGTTTCCTTGATGGAGAAAGCATGTGGCTGTTAGCTGGAAACTGCTGTTATCTAATGCTCCAAAATGGTGGTGTTTAACAACCGATGTCATCATCTGTACAGGTGGGCTAAATCTATATGCTCAGCAATATGTGGTGGTAGTATAGTGCCAAATGCCATAGCCATGGTGATATACAGTGCAGGGCAGTACGTTTCTCTCTAGCAGACCTTTAAACATGTCCTGTCCTGGTCCCTTCATCCACATCTAAGACTTGCTGGGCACAGAGATTACAACCAGACTCGGCACGTTATCAACACCTTCATAATGACTCCTAGTTCAGACTACACACACGGGTGTTGCACTGGTGGACCCCTGTAGACACATGCTGGTCCGCTCTTTCACATCATCCACATCATACCTTGTAGCTCAATTGCGCAATACTCTGTGTGTGTGTGTGTGTGTGTGTGTGTGTGTGTGTGTGTGTGTGTGTGTGTGTTCATACTGTTCACGGTCCTCCCAACGGCAGCAATCTGCATAGACTTTTTAGAAAGCTCTGTTCTTCTGTCCTTCCTAGCATGGCCAGATAGTTAGCAGCAGTTCTGTAGTGCTGTGATCTGATTGGCAGTGATGGTGGACGTCTGTTTCCGTGACGACTCCCAATGGGAGCGGAGCAGTGGAGGAGCGGCGCAGATGCCACGGGTCAGGGCCGGAGGCGTCCCCAATGTGACATGTGCTGTTCACTCTGTCCCCATCGATCAATCGCTCCTCTCCCTCAGGCAGGCACGCCAGGAAAACAGTCCCCCTCAACAATTTGCTCCCTGCCCTGTCATGGCGTGGGCAGGCCAGCCAGAACATACACACAGGCATACACATCTCCTTTTTAACGCAGTTGTTGGTGACATTGGTTATGAATGTTTCCTAAAAAACATATTGAATTAGGTGAAATGTTGTCTTACTTGGAGACTCTGTTGTTCTCCCTAATAGAACAGGGGCCCCCTCCCTCACAGTACAGTACCTCGCCCTACACACACCCCTATGGAAACAATGATGTTATGACTATGTCAAGGAGTTAATTTCCATGCCTTTATTTATGCTTAGATTCTCCCTGACTAACCAGCAGAGAGACTGACAAGCTGAATTTAACAAACTGTTTGAAGCGGATGCTTGTGGCCAGGCTATTCTGAACCCTTTAATGTGGAGATTTGTACTTCGCTGTGTTAGTCAAAATGTTAATGGCCAGAGTGGTGATCTTTTGGCTCGCTTTGGAATTGCATCATCACTTTTAAAAAGTGCCACACAGCCAGCATCAAACTCTGAGGGTTCAGATATATACACACACACACCACTGCTCTCATGATCTCTATCACTCTGCAGTGGAATGCTTTATTCATGTACTGGGCGATGTAGGGTTGTACTACAATACCACATTTCACATGGTAAATGAGAACACGAATTTGACTAAACTATACGGTCCTATTAAAAACATACTTTATGTAAATTGTGTGGTTTTATAGCTCGCAAAGTAAACAAATGTGACTCTAGATGGCAACATAATGTTTGTTTTTAACATTAGTGCTCTTTTCCTCCTTCAATCTGCTATTTTGTTGTTTTCTTGCCATGATACACCTACAGGTCTCTGCTCTCTGTCAGCCACAGGTTTTTTTTACAGGGACTTGCCTATTTTTAATGTTGTCCTTAGGTTTGGTTTTGGTTCTGCTTCTCCTCATGGTGTGGATTAGTGATGAGACTTGCTACACTGTGTCTGCTAGCAGTAATTGTGATGGAGAAGGCATAGCAAACTGATTATCCACAGCATTGACTTGTTCGTCTTAAAGGGATACTGCATAGCAAACTGATTATCCACAGCATTGACTTGTTCGTCTTAAAGGGATACTGCATAGCAAACTGATTATCCACAGCATTGACTTGTTCGTCTTAAAGGGATACTGCATAGCAAACTGATTATCCACAGCATTGACTTGTTCGTCTTAAAGGGATACTGCATAGCAAACTGATTATCCACAGCATTGACTTGTTCGTCTTAAAGGGATACTGCATAGCAAACTGATTATCCACAGCATTGACTTGTTCGTCTTAAAGGGATACTGCGAGATTCTGGCAATTAAGTTTTCCTTACTTAACCAGAGTCGGATGAACTCTTGGACACCATGTGTATGTCTCTGTGTGCAGCAATGTCGAAGTCTACAGGTACGGTAGCTAACGTTAGGCTTGAGCGGTGTCCAGATTGTCTTACCTTCATACCAACCTTGTGCCATTCCGGGTTGTTTGGTAATATCGGCACTGAACACACAGGGCTCTATTTTTAAACCCCACTGAGCCTTTGTAATTCGAAAGTTGGCAATGCTAACAAGTACATGTAAAATCCCATAGACAATGCTAACCAATGCATTGCAGACATGTTTATAGTCTCTGACCTATTTTCAGGACCGACATCCCAGCTCATGAAGTTATAAGTAACAAAAAAAATGCTATTCAGTTTGCTCACAGCAAGGCTCTTGATCCAGTTGGGGATTCTCTGCTGTTACCGGCAAGTGAAGCTTGATTTTGGAGGAAGCACCAGATAGCTAAGTAGCTACTAAATTAGCAAACCAAATGAGCAACTGCAGAACATTTAGCACATTTTACACAGTTAACTTAATAGTTTTAAGATCTAACTGGAAAACATTTAGTTGTGAATTCCATACTGTAACTACACTATATATACATACAACAAAAAGTATGTATGTATGTATGTGGACACCCCTTCAAATGGCAAGAATGGCGCCGACAGAGATGGTCGCCTCGCTTCAGGTCCTTAGAAAACTATGCAGTTATTTGTAAAAAAAATGTTTAAATTATTTCTTACATTGTTAGCACAGAAAATCTTAAGTGTTATTACATACAGCCGGGAGGAACTATTGGATATAAAACAATGTCAACTTACCATCATTACGACCAGGAATACGTCTTTCCCGAAACCGGATCCTTTGTTCAGACCTCCACCCTGGACATTGGATCTTATCCCAGAGGCCGACCCAAAACAACGCTGTCGCCACAGGAGAGGCAGACAGAGCGGCCTACTGGTCAGACTCAGAATGCGAGCACACCATCCACCGCTTCCGAGCATATTACTCGCCAATATCCAATCTCTAGATAACAAGGTGGACGAAATTAGTGCACGAGTTGCCTTCCAGAGAGACATCAGAGATTCTCTGTTTCATGAAAACATGGCTCACTCGGGATATGTTATCAGAGTTGGTACAGCCACCTGGTTTCTTCACGCATCGCGCCGACAAAAACAAACATATCTCTGGTAAGAAGAAGGGTTGGGGGTGTATGCCTTATGATTAACGACTCATGGTGTAATCACAACAACATACAGCAACTCAAGTCCTTTTGTTCACCCGACCTAGAATTCCTTACAATCAAATGCTGACCGCATTATCTTCCAAGAGAATTCTCTTCGATTATAGTCACAGCCGTGTATATCTCCCCCCTCCCCCAAAGCAGATCCCTCGTCGGCCATGAAAGAACTTCACTGGACTCTATATAAACTGGAAACCATACATCCCGAGGCTGCATTTATTGTAGCTGGGGATTTTAACAAAGCTAACCTAAGAACCATACTTCCTAAATTCTGTCAGCATATCAAATGCGTGACAAGAGCTGTTAGCTTTCTGGATCATTGCTACTCAAACTTCTGCGATGCATACAAAGCCCTCCCCCGCCCTGCTTTCGGAAATTCTGTCCGTGACTCCATTTTGTTGCTCGCAGCCTATAGACAGAAACTAAAACGGGAAATGCCCGTGCTCAGGTCAATACAACGCTGGTCTGACCAATCGGATTCCACGCTTCAAGATTGCTTCGATCTCGTGGATAGCATCAGACAATAACATTGATGTATACGCTGACTTGGTGAGCGAGTTTAATAGCAAGTGCATTGGAGATGTCGTACCCTCTGTGGCCATTAAAACCTTCCCTAACCAGAAACCGTGGATTGATGGCAGTGTTAGCGCAAACCACCGCTTTTAATCATGGCAAGGTGACCAGAAACACGACCGAATAGTAACAGTGCAGCTATTCCCTCCGCAATCAAACAAGCAAAGCGTTAGTAGAGAGACAAAGTAGAGTCGCAATTCAACGGCTCAAACACGAGACTTGTGGCAGGATCTACAGTCAATCACGGATTACAAAAAGAAAACCAGCCCCGTCGCAGACACTGACGTCTTGCTCCCAGACAAATTAAACAACTTCTTTGCTCGCTTTGAGGACAATACAGTGCCACTTACACGGCCTGCTACCAAAACCTGTGGGCTCTCCTTCTACATGGCCAAAGTGAGTAAAACATTTAAACGTGTTAACCCTCGCAAGGCTGCCGGCCCAGACGGCTTCCCTAGCCGCGTCCTCAGAGCATGCGCAGACCAGTTGGCTGGTGTGTTTACGGACATATTCAACCAATCCCTATCCCAGTCTGTTGTCTCCACATGCTTCAAGATGGCCACCATTGTTCCTGTTCCCAAGATAGTGAGAGTGGGAGTCCACTCCGATTTATCTCTTCTCCAGTTTCTGGGAGAAGTGGAATTGCCTTGGGGGGTTACAAACAAAGGATCCCAGTCAGGAAAGTTGTATTTCTGGTCGCAATGCTGGTGAGTTACCGCCTCTCTAAAATCCAAAATATTCAGGCTGTATATAATAATGCAAAGGAGGTTCTGAGCTAATAAGGTGAGAAATAATCCCCAAATAATCCCCAAAACGATAAAACTGCAAAGTTGCTTAGGAGCCATGAACAGGGTGACCATGTCTACCGGCGCCATCCTGCAAAGAGAATAGATCTCATTGTTGGAGTCTGTAATTGGATCTCTTAGCCAAGAACATCTCTTAGCCAAGAACATCATCTAACGGTGATATGCAGCATCTTCAAGCCTTTTCATACTGTCCTCTCTCCCTGCCCAGCCCTGAGGCAAATGATGTCCCCACTCAATACACTTACCCAAGAGGTGACAGCTCCTATACCTGTGATGTATTGCCCCAATCTGTGTAATACTATATGGAGAATAGGCTCTCTGATGGTAAATAGTTATTGGTAATAAGAGGGAAGACTAAGTGAATCCAGACGGACGGAGGGTACTCTCTGTCCTCAGGATGAAACTGGGCTTCTTTAAAATCTCATCAATTAAGGAAGAAATCTAATTTCCCTCCCGGCCTCTTACAGCAGTACTGGTACTGGCAGTCTGTCTGCTTTTTTTCACAGGATTTGATTATAATTCTTTCTGATGTGAATGGTCTGATAAGGAGAGCCGAGTGGAGCGGGTTTGCCCCGCCTTAACCCCATTTTGCCTGTCTACAGTTTCTCTCATTGCCACACGGACTCTACAGTAATGGTCAAGGAGGACATACAGTTTTCTGGGCTGGTTTGATGGAGGCATGTCATGCTCAAGCTCCATTACTCACATACCACTCACATACCATACATAGAGTTCTCAGATCTCCCCTTGGAGTGTGTTCGAAGTTGCACTGTAGTTCGGCAAGCTACGGTGAACCTGTAAATCCCTCTTCTTTTAAGGAAATGTGTCATCTGTTAAAAACAGCTGAATAATGTAAATGAGGAAGACAAGGAACGTCTCTCTCACTGCTCTTAACTGACCCTCACTTCCCTTCTTCTTCCTCTCGTTATTGTCTCCTCTCTGTCTCTCAGGCCCTTTCAGGGGTGAGCTCCATTTCCTGTGTGTCACTTCCTGAACCCTTTGTTTGGCTACCTTTTGTCCATCCTCCACTGCTCTCTTTTCCGTTGGTTGACATTTGAATGCTTTGACATTTCAGACGGTTATGCCTTTTTAATAGGGTGAGGGTTGGTTATGGAAAATGAGTCCCAACTCCTGTAATATTAAAGCAGCACCTTGTGGCTGTAGGCTATCGAGGGGAACAGGTCAAAGCAGTGCCTTCTCAGTGAAAACAAAGAGACAAATGAGAAGACAACAACTGATTGACAGACTGACTGCATAGTACGTTAGTGATGTGGGTAAAAAAAAATTGGTAGTTACATATCAGGATTTATTTTTAAATGATCAACATTTTTAACACTGTTGCAATATAATTGTTTGCGCTGTTCTGCGATACCTGCACCAAAACTCCAGTATTTTTCCTTCATAGCTTCGTCACCATCTTCTTTTAAAGAAAGTAATAGTTAGTCACAATCGATCTTGATAACATGTAAACAGCCTTGCTAACCAGCTCTGATAGGGTGAGTAAAATGGCCAGAGTGAGGTCTTCTCTAATTTCTGTCTGGAAGTAGCTAGCTAGCCAAATTTAGCCAGTTACCTTGAGTACTTGTTTGCAGGCAAGTTGCAGAAGGACGAGGAGGCTACAGTCCCCCAACGTTTATCAGTGCAATTTTGATGGGCAACTAGCTGAAACAGTTTGAGAAGGTTTATCTAATGTTCCTTTGGTAGATTTGAGCTAATCTTACTCTGGCTCGCATTAGTTGTTGATCTTGTTGATGTGCAAGACTTCGGGAGAGAGAGCCTACCTGTTCATGGTTGTTTGATCAATAGGACTGTGAAGTTCCTAAATGTAAGAGGGTTCAGAGGAGGGTTAAGAGGGTCCATTCATGTTTCTTTTGTGGCTTTTGGCGAATGCATTCTAATGATATAAAGTCTCGCTGTTGCAACTTCCTGTAAACACACAGTCCAGTTCAAAGTGAATGATGGCCGGCCTGTGTGGCAAATAGCTTCTTTGCATAAAGGCCTACTGTGATGGCAGGTCTGTGTGGCAAATAGCTTCTTTGCATAAAGGCCTACTGTAGCTCTGATTGGCTATGGTGCACCGATCTGTGTAGACTCCACTTCTGGACAAGACAGATGTTTTATTTGCTACAGTGTCTTTAAAGTGTCATTCTTCTTGGGGGTGTATATAAGATTTAATGTTGCTAAAATGCTGTCAGTTCCACTGTAATAGTATTATTAGGGGGTAGAGCCCTGCCCGTTGAAGTGCAGCTGCTCTGGCGCCAGCCTCTGCTGTGGGAATTCCTTGCGATAGCTACAGTGTATTCTCCAACTGTCACCTCTGTGTAGTGTGTGTGTTGACACTGATGCACCTGTTCCCAGGTAGAACAGAGCCAGTCCGACAGGTTAAAGCAAAACTGCTGCATAACTTCCTTACAACTTTCAACAGGTGAAACGGCAGGACTCTCAGGTGGAACGCCAGCTTACAGGTGGGTGTAGCTACACTGTGAGGCCCAGTGGTTGAGGAACTGTTGTGACACAGCCAATGTTTTTTCACCCCTCCCTTTGCATGTGCATCCCCCTTTAAACACAGTCTTTCCTCAGTTATTTATGATCCAGGATCAGCTCTCCCGGCCCCACCCCTATCTATAAGCATCACAAGCTAATCAATAGCAGTCCCTAACAGTAATTAAAGGCATAAAGTATCTGCTTTGCCTCAGCATGCTGTAGAGACCCTGGTTAAATACAGTACTGTGATAGTCCAAGTTGTCCCCTCTCCTTCTCCTTTCTCTCTTTCCCTCATCACCCTCTCCTTGTAGTGTGTGTAATCATGATGTTTGAGGTGATTTGAAGTCAGGTGGCCCTGGTTACCACAGCAACAGGGACAAACCCTGAGTCTTGGGCATCTTTGGCTGACTGATTGATAAATGAAATCTCCTGGATGTTCCCTTATGGCCTGCTTAATGTCTGGCCAGGCAAACATATGACCTCAGGTTTGGCATGGTATAAACACTCCTGCCTGCCCTTCTGACTGGAGGTTAAGGAGCCTTTGCCCCATGACTCATATTTTTTGAATAACTTTGTTTACTTTCTTTGTGGCCGCATTCCTCTCATCCCTTTGTAGCAGTAGGTATTACATGGATGATCACAACCAACCTCGTCTGACTCCTTCCCTTTAAGTCTTTATTTTGAAGTTTCTGGTTTGTAGAACTGCCAGCAAGTACATGTAAACTTGCTTTGGCATGGATTTAGTTAAACTCCCAGGTGCATATACACACGCCTTCTACAAATTGATGCAGAAAGGCCAGATAGAGAAATATCTTTGTAAATGGAGAAATACAGTTGAAGTCTGTTTACATACACTTAGATTGGAGTCATAAACTCATTTTTCAACCACTCCAGAAGTTTGCATATACACTAAGTTGACTGTGTCTTCAAAGAGCTTGGGAAATTCCAGAAAATTGTCATGGCTTTAGAAGCTTCTGATAGGCTAATTGACATAATTGGAGTCAGTTGGAGGTGTACCTGTGGATGTATTTTCAGGCCTACCTTCAAACTCGGTGCCTCTTTGCTTGACATCATTGGAAAATCAAAAGAAATCATCCAAGACCTCAGAAAAATAATTGTAGACCTCCACAAGTCTGGTTCATTCATGGGAGCAATTTCCAAATTCCTGAAATTACCACG
Source organism: Oncorhynchus mykiss (assembly GCF_057628025.1). NCBI lineage: Eukaryota > Metazoa > Chordata > Actinopteri > Salmoniformes > Salmonidae > Oncorhynchus > Oncorhynchus mykiss. The sequence continues at coordinate 45,001,003 of NC_143028.1, forward strand.
TTCATCTGTACAAACAATAGTACGCAAGTATGAACACCATGGGACCACGCAGCTGTCATACCGCTCAGGAAGGAGAAGCGTTCTGAACACCATCCCAACCGTGAAGCACGGGGGTCGCAGCATCATGTTGTGGGGGTGCTTTGATGCAGGAGGGACTGGTGCACTTCGCAAAATAGATGGCATCATGAGGGAGGAAAAATATGTGGATATATTGAAGCAACATCTCAAGACATCAGTCAGGAAGTTAAAGCTTGGTCACGAAAGGGTCTTCCAAATGGACAGTGACCCCAAGCATGCTTCCAAAGTTGTGGCGAAATGGCTTAAGGACAACAAAGTGAAGATATTGGAGTGGGCATCACAAAGCCCTGACCTCAATCCTATAGAACATTTTTAAGCAGAACTGAAAAAGCATGTGTGAGCAAGGAGGCCTACAAACCTGACTCAGTTACACCAGCTCTGTCACCCAACTTACTGTGGGAAGCTTGTGAAAGTCTACCTGAGACATTTGACCCAAGTTAAACAATTTAAAGGCAATGCTACCAAATACTAATTGAGTGTATGCAAACTTCTGACCCACTAGGAATGTGATGAAATAAATAAAAGCTGAAATAAATCATTCTTTCTACTATTATTATGACATTTCACTTTCTTAAAATAAAGTGGTGATCCTAACTGACCTAAGACATTTTTTCACATTTCCTGACATTTAATCAGAGTACAAATTTCCTGAGTTTAAATGTATTTGGCTAAAGTGTATGTAAACTTCTGACTTCAACTATACCGTAGGCTTTACATTAGTACGTGACTCTGCCTACTAAGTACCTTAGACTTTCTCTGGAAAATAAGCAGGCCATGTTCCTCTTAAACCAGAGAGATAGCAGCCCAGCTTCACTAATCTATGAACACAGCTGAGGGAGGTGCAGAAGATTTGCATGTTAACCATGGATGAAAGTCAGTGTGCGTAATGGTGACTCTTGTAAATGGTGACTGTATAGTCAGATGCTATTTTATCCAGTGTAGCGCCCTGCTTTGCCTCGTTCCTTCTCTTGGTTATTCCTAGGGGTTGGAACCAAAATGGTTTTCCAATCGTTTAGTTTTGAGCCACTTTTTTTTGTTCCATTCCAACCAGCAAAATAAAGTTCTGAACTGGTTCGAACCCCCCCCCCCCCCCCCCCCCCCCCAAAAAGAAGCTGTTAATATTGTTCCTTTTTTAACCTGTGAAATTGACTGTTTTAAATAAAACATTTAGCTAAATAAATGACTTCGCCATTTAGTGCAGATAGAGCAGGCAAGCTAGTTGCTTATGTGCTTGATGGACAGACAAGTGTAGCCAATGGTGCCAGATGTGACTGAAATGTACAGGTGTGGAGAGAGCGATATACGTGAGGAGCAGGCTTGAAGCGCTGGGCATCTTCTTATGACATGCATGATCTGAATTTGGACCACAGAATTACCTTGTTGTATTAATAAATTAAGGTGAAACATGATATCTAGGCCTATAGTATCCTTAACTAGTATTAAAAAAGTTGTTCCATTCTAATTAAAATGAATCGAAAGGACAGATTGTGACATTTTAAGTGATAATGCCTGAAAAGCCGGTGTTTGGGGGATATATTGGCACGGGTGTTGTTAGGCTCGAGACAATATATCCTCCAAACACTGGCTTCTCGGGCATAATCACAACAGGTTACCAACATATTAAAATAATGACTAATATATTTTCATAAAAAATATATATTTTTATGAATTTATTCGTACTATTTCATCCAGCTGGTCGTTCGTTCTATCGGTTCGGTTGCCAGAGGCATGACCCAGTCTTCAGTATTTTTGTTCTGTATCTATAGATCCCTGTCGTTCATTCTAAATGCTCCATTGCCATATTGTCTGGCAACGTTCTTAGCCCTTGTTTGCTAGCTAGCCAACTACAGCTAACTTACAGTCAAGGCAAACACTGTAGCTAGAATAACAACAAAGTAGCTCTATTTGTTTAAGCTATTTTCTAGTGACATTTATTTGGATACATCCATAACAATGAGCTAATGATGCACGATTTCACCTGGCAGAGTAAATGTGCTCTCTCGTCAGGACGCTTTTGTTCAGAGGAGCTAGCCAACAACACCGCTAACACAATCACTTGTTTTACTTGTTTTCTATTGATAGTTATTTGTATATATCCATAGAAATGATGCTGATTTCATGATTTTGACTGGCTGACTGTCTCCTCACTCCCGACACATTCATTACTATGGGACAGCTGGAGATCGAATTTGAATATTGAAACAATGTTGCAAATGTCAGACAGATAGACATCAAGGTTTTTACAAATCTCCTCTGTTAAACTAAATGGTAGTCTAAGAGAATGTCTAGATGCTTTTTATAGTGGAGATCAAGTTTATAAATTGCCTGGCTGGGCTGATGGATTGCGCAGTCAGATGGAACAGTAGGTATTTTAATGTCATAGATTTAGCCGGTGGTCTCCCTGTGACCAATCAGCATTCAGGATTAGACCCACCAAATGTATAAGAAAGTATTATCACTATTATGCCAAATCAGATTGTTTAGTCCATTTGAGGGAGTTGAGCTCTTCGAGAGGAAGACAGAACACATCCAGCCTTATTGTTTCCATCCGTCATGGCTTTCATGCAGCTCTTTACACAGTCCTGATGTAGGAGGATGAAGCATGTGGACTGGACTAGGAGCAGTTATACATGGGAAGCCATTTTTTCCCCAGAGGGAAAATAATTTCAAAGAAGCCAATGGTAGACTACTGGTTTTCCAAACAAATGATGTCATGCTTTTCAAACCAAAATATTACCATCGTAAAAGGAGTGGAGGAAAATGAACTGCTTTGTTCTTCCTGTCTGATGTCCAGACTCTAGACCACAGGCTGCCCGCTGTGTGTGGCCTAACTAACTGCATGCAAATATTGTCCTGGCTTTGACCGTCTGCCCAAATTATTACCGGCCAAAAGTCACAAACAAGCTTATAAAATGGGTCTCTGCTCTGCTTTCATGTGTTTCTGTTCTACATTTATTCTGCCTTCGTCTAACTTGGCTGATGGGTTTCATATTCACTGGTTTATTTCTAAGCTCTGGGTAGCTGGCCTCCATTTACCCCACGTCTGGAACGTAGCTTCAGACCGGTCCTCCACATAGCACCATGGATGGAGTAGTCTAAATAAAGGGGATGTGAGTATCCTGGTCACTGTCGTGACTCTACTTTCATTATTCTGATGACTGTTATTTATCGAATCAACTAACTAACATTGTTTTGAAGCTTTCCCATCTCACGAATTAAACTCGAAAGGTCTTTACCTATCACATCCATAAAACAGTCAACGTATTAATCACAACCTCTTATCATATCATCATTCTGAACAGTCATCTTATTAATCATTATTGCTTGTCATATAATCATTCTGAACAGTCGTAACTTTCTTGGATCTGCAAAACCCCCAGCCTAGCGGACTGACAACATATGGCGGCTTGTTACACTCAGTCACACGCGCACACACACACAGAGACTGCTGAAGACGAGCGAGGGCAGAGAGAGGCATGATCTATTGTTGTGGTCTATTTATCCAGGTTCGTTCTGCCTAGCTAAACACCAGCTGTACCCTGGGATATTTCTGGCTACCTGCATACAAGACTGAGCGCTAAACAGCCAGAGGTCAACGGTCATGCCCTGTTCAGACTATGTAGAGTTAGGAGACCTACGTTGAATATTAATCAAGGTCATTTTACAATGCTCTGTAGAATTGTGGTCCTAACATTTATTTGCATGACTAGCTAACATGTTACCTGGTATGGCATGTAGAAAATATTAATACATTGGACATCTTTTAATTAACCTCCAGCATGTATTCAGCTGCTGTCATTTATTTGTGGTTGGGTCCATTTCAGACCTACTGTATTGAATGTGCTGGTATGATCTCTATGTCCGGTGAGGCTCTGGTATCAGTTGGTGTCAGTGTAGCTGTGCTAGGGCAACGCCTAGGTAACTAAGGCCTGCCTGAAGAGTTTTACCACACTATATCAGGAGCTGAGATGGATCAGACAGTCAAAAACCACTCTGTACTGTGTGTGTGGTACAACAGCTCTCCTCCCCTCTCTTCGTCTTGTCAGCTCTCCGTTGATCCGTGAAGGGAATGTGTTCTGTCAGAGCTCGTGTTGTGAGCTCTACAAAACACAGCTCCCTCTGAAGGTGTCTGTCTGCTTCCTTTCCCCTCACTTTGGTTGGCTGTGGGAGAAAGGACAGGGTATAGGATCTGTGAGCTACTGAGGCACAGGATGACATGTGGGTAGAGTAGACTTTTACTCAATTACACTCAACATTTACTATCTCTCCCTCTCTCGCACCTCCCTCTCTCTCTCTCTGTGTGTCATGCTGGGAGTGTTTGGTGCATGCTGGGAATTGTATGTGTGAGAGTTGTCTGGAGTTAGATCGCCTGTTTTTTTTTTTCTCGTTTCCTTTTCTTGGTGGTTTGCCTTTTTTACGCATGATTAAGGTTTTTGTTTTTCTTTTTGTGGTAGAATTAATTATTGTCGGAATTTCCCTGGTTTTGGCGGGGATGGCGACCCGCATGGGGACGCCATCCCTGTCACTTCAGCACGGCTTTAGGTGTGTTACTGAAGCCACTGTCACTGTGGGGGAGTTTCTGGTCGCCAAAGGAGAGAAGGTAGGCTATGAAAACATTGCTTATGCGTTTGCATCGAATGTACCTCATTTTGCCAATGAGCTCTTGGAGCGGGAGTTATTGTAGCATGAGTTATTGTAGCATGAGTTATTGTAGCATGAGTTATTGTAGCATGAGTTATTGTAGCATGAGTTATTGTAGCATGAGTTATTGTAGCATGAGTTATTGTAGCATGAGTTATTGTAGCATGAGTTATTGTAGCATGAGTTATTGCGAATTAGGATGTTTGCAAGTTCTGTTGAGATTGTCCCGTTGGGTTGCGAACACCCAGCTCTGAAACAGGTTGTCGTTTCAAACACCTGGCTCTGAAACAGGTTATGTTTCGGCGACGGCTGTTTGTTTTTGGACTCACCGGAGCAGACTTTGGAGGTATTGTTTAAAGTCAAGTATGACAACAGACTGTATATGGCTTATGCTAGTACGGGTAGTCAACACTGTTTTGAGTGTGGGGATGTTGGCCATAAGCGACATGCTTGCCCGAAAAGGGAGAATGCGGAGTGAGGGACACAGGTGGTCCTCGTAACACCTGGGCCCACTGATGTAGGGAGAGGTGGGCCGACAGTGGTAGAGCAGCCACAAGCACCTGTTGCTGAGGAGCAAGTTGTCCATGTTGAGGGTACCGAGTTGCAGCTTGTACCAGAAGGGAACATAGTGTCTGTTATGCAGCAGAAAAATATTGTTGTAGGAGGCAAGGACGGATTTGGGGAAACATTTCCCCAGACTGGTGAGATGCCCAGTACGTACGAGTGATGGGGTTCAGGTGGAGCTAGTCTCTCAGGTAGTGGAGGAGATGTCCACTACGGGTAATGGGTTTCAGGTGGGGCTAGTCTCCTAGGTAGTGGAGGAGATGCCCGGTACGAGTGATGGGGTACAAGTGGGGAGTGTTCAGAGGGATGTGGCTGAGGGGAGTGAGGGGTCTGTGGCCTCAGTTGAGGAGGATCAGTAGAAGGACATGGACATCTCTTTTGATACAATAGCAGCTGGTGAGGACTCAATTTACGATCTAGAGGAGGTAAATGGGTTCATGGATCAGACTTCTGGTAAATCTGTCAAATTGGAAGATTTCTTTTGATGTTGATAAGTTTGAGGTCAGGTGTGGTGTTACAGACTGTGGTGTTAGATCAGTTGATTGTGAAGAAGCGTTTCCGCTTGAGGAAATGTTACTGCTGTTTCGGCAGTAATACTAATGATCCTCTGTGTTTTTTTCTCAGTCTTGTTTCTCCTTTCTTTTTTCGATATGGCAAAGCTTGTTAATCAACATGGACAAACTGAGCGTGATATATAGTCGTATAGTACACAGCAAACTCCCATGGATTATTTTGGCTTTGAGGCGAGCCTTGCATTTCATTTTCAAAGTGGGTGACACAAGCAAAACGGCCACCTTTTTACCGAGATGTGCTCGGCATGAATAAGGATGTAAGGCAACTTGTAAGGGCCCTTATGATGGAAAATGGAGCAAGAAAATGGTCGGCTTTGGGCCAGAGGATGATGACTTTGTGGCTGAACTGATCTACAATTATGGTGTGGGAGAATATCGCAATGACTTCTTCGGTTTGACTCTGCAGTCTAGCAAGGCTGTCAGCAATGCTAAGCGGCTTGGTTGACCCCTCACGGAGGTTGGAAAGGGCCTCTATCTGGCTGAGGCTTCTACCCGGTGGACAAAGAACAGCCTCCCAATGATCCTGTACAGAAGGTGAATCCGGCAGGGTCTGACCTGCAGAAATCAATACACTGCTGCTTCTCCCTTCTGGGGATGAAGGTGAAAGAGATGACTGTGCTGGTGGGATTCACAGACACTCAGTGTAAACTAGAGCTTCACATTGTTGGGGCAGTAGATCATGGGACAGCCTTTGGGCGGATAGCATTCTCCTGACCACATGAGCAGTTGGCAGATCTTGAAGTCTTTACCTTTTATTTAACCAGGTAGGTGAAGTTCTCATCTACATCTGCGACCTGGCCAAGATAAAACAAAGCAGTGCGACACAAACAACAACGCAGAGTTACACATGGAATAAACAAGCGTACAGTCAATAACACAATAGAACATCTGTACACAGTGTGTGCAAATGAAGTAAGGAGGTAAGGCAATAAATAGGCAAATAGTGGTGAAGTAATTCCAATTTAGCAATTTACACTGGAGTGATAGATGTTCAGATGAGGATGTGCAAGTAGAAATACTGGTGTGCAAAAGAGCAGAAAAAAACAAAAGCAAATATGGGGATGAGGTAGGTAGTTGGTTGGATGGGCTATTTACAGATGGGCTGTACAGCTGCAGCAATCGAAAAGCTGCTCTGATAGCTGACGGTTAAAGTTAGTGAGGGAGATAGAAGACTCCAGCTTCAGTGATTTTTGCAATTCGTTCAAGTCATTGGCAACAGAGAACTGGAAGGAAAGGCGACCGAAGGAGGAGTTGGCTTTGGGGATGACCAGTGAGATATATCTGCTGGAGCGCGTGCTACGGGTGGGTGTTGTTATCGTGATCAGTGACCTGAGATAACGCAGAGCTTTACCTAGCAAAGACTTTTATAGATGACCTGGAGCCAGTGGGTTTGGTGACGAATATGTAGCGAGGACCAGCCAATGAGAGCATACAGGTTCGCAGTGGTGGGTAGTATATGGGGCTTTGGTGACAAAACAGGTGGCACTGTGATAGACTGCATCCAATTTGCTGAGTGTTGGAGGCTATTTTGTAAATTACATCGCCAAAGTCAAGGATTGGTAGGATATTGAGTTTTACGATGGTATGTTTGGCAGCATGAGTGAAGGAGGCTTTGTTGCAAAATAGGAAGATGATTCTAGTTTTAACTTTGGATTGTAGGTGCTTAATGTGCGTCTGGAAGGAGAGTTTAGTCTAGCCAGACACCTAGGTATTTACAGTGCCTTGCGAAAAGTATTCGGGCCCCTTGAACATTGCGACCTTTTGCCACATTTCAGGCTTCAAACATAAAGATATAAAACTGTATTTTTTTGTGAAGAATCAACAACAAGTGGGACACAATCATGAAGTGGAACGACATTTATTGGATATTTCAAACTTTTTTAACAAATCAAAAACTGAAAAATTGGGCGTGCAAAATTATTCAGCCCCCTTAAGTTAATACTTTGTAGCGCCACCTTTTGCTGCGATTACAGCTGTAAGTCGCTTGGGGTATGTCTCTATCAGTTTTGCACATCGAGAGACTGACATTTTTTCCCATTCCTCCTTGCAAAACAGCTCGAGCTCAGCGAGGTTGGATGGAGAGCATTTGTGAACAGCAGTTTTCAGTTCTTTCCACAGATTCTCGATTGGATTCAGGTCTGGACTTTGACTTGGCCATTCTAACACCTGGATATGTTTATTTTTGTTGTTTAGATTTTAGATTTTGCTTTATGTTTTGGATCATTGTCTTGTTGGAAGACAAATCTCCGTCCCAGTCTCAGGTCTTTTGCAGACTCCATCAGGTTTTCTTCCAGAATGGTCCTGTATTTGGCTCCATCCATCTTCCCATCAATTTTAACCATCTTCCCTGTCCCTGCTGAAGAAAAGCAGGCCCAAACCATGATGCTGACACCACCAGGTTTGACAGTGGGCATGGTGTGTTCAGGGTGATGAGCTGTGTTGCTTTTACGCCAAACATAACGTTTTGCATTGTTGCCAAAAAGTTCAATTTTGGTTTCATCTGACCAGAGCACCTTCTTCCACATGTTTGGTGTGTCTCCCAGGTGGCTTGTGGCAAACTTTAAACAACACTTTTTATGGATATCTTTAAGAAATGGCTTTCTTCTTGCCACTCTTCCATAAAAGCCAGATTTGTGCAATATACGACTGATTGTTGTCCTATGGACAGAGTCTCCCACCTCAGCTGTAGATCTCTGCAGTTCATCCAGAGTGATCATGGGCCTCTTGGCTGCATCTCTGATCAGTCTTCTCCTTGTATGAGCTGAAAGTTTAGAGGGACGGCCAGGTCTTGGTAGATTTGCAGTGGTCTGATACTCCTTCCATTTCAATATTATCGCTTGCACAGCGCTCCTTGGGATGTTTAAAGCTTGGGAAATCTTTTTGTATCCAAATCCGGCTTTAAACTTCTTCACAACAGTATCTCGGACCTGCCTGGTGTGTTCCTTGTTCTTCATGATGCTCTCTTCGCTTTTAACGGACCTCTGAGACTATCACAGTGCAGGTGCATTTATACGGAGACTTGATTACACACAGGTGGATTGTATTTATCATCATTAGTCATTTAGGTCAACATTGGATCATTCAGAGATCCTCACTGAACTTCTGGAGAGAGTTTGCTGCACTGAAAGTAAAGGGGCTGAATAATTTTGCACGCCCAATTTTTCAGTTTTTGATTTGTTAAAAAAGTTTGAAATATCCAATAAATGTCGTTCCACTTCATGATTGTGTCCCACTTGTTGTTGATTCTTCACAAAAAAATACAGTTTTATATCTTTATGTTTGAAGCCTGAAATGTGGCAAAAGGTCGCAAAGTTCAAGGGGGCCGAATACTTTCGCAAGGCACTGTATAGTTGTCCACATATTCTAAGTAAGAACCGTCCAGAGTAGTGATGCTAGTCAGGCAGGTGGGTGTGGGCAGTGATCCGTTGAAGACTATGCAGTTCATTTTACTAGCATTTAAGAGCAGTTGGAGGCCACAGAAGGAGAGTTGTATGGCATTGAAGCTCATCTGGAGGTTAGTTAACAGTGTCCAAAGAAGGGCCAGATGTATACAGAATGGTGTCGTCTGCATAGAGGTGGATCAGGGAATCACCCACAGCATGAGTGACATCATTGATATACAGTTGAAGTCGGAAGTTTACATACATACACTTAGGTTGGAGTCATTAAAACTCGTTTTTCAACCACCACACATTTCTTGTTAAAAACTATATTTTTGGCAAGTTGGTTAGGACATCTACTTTGTTCATGACAAAAGTAATTTTTCCAACAATTGTTTACAGACAGATTATTTCACTTATAATTCACAGTTGACTGTGCCTTTAAACAGCTTGGAAAATTCCAGAAAATTATGTCATGGCTTTAGAAGCTTCTGATAGGTTAATTGACATCATTCGAGTCAATTGGAGGTGCACCTGTGGATGTATTTCAAGGCCTACCTTCAAACTCAGTGCCTCTTTGCTTGACATCATGGGAAAATCAAAAGAAATCAGCCAAGACCTCAGAGAATAAATTGTAGCCCTCCACATTCTGGTTCATCCTTGGGAACAATTTCCAAACACCTGAAATTACCACGTTCATCTGTACAAACAATAGTACGCAAGTATAAACACCATGGGACCATGCAGCTGTCATACCTCTCAGGAAGGAGAAGCGTTCTGTCTCCTAGAAATGAACGTACTTTGTTGAGAAAAGTGCAAATCGATCCCAGAACAACAGCAAGGACCTTGTGAAGATGCTGGAGGAAACAGGTACAAAAGTATCTATATCCACAGTAAAACGAGTCCTATATCGACATAACCTGAAAAGCCGTTCAGCAAGGAAGAAGCCACTGCTCCAAAACCACCAGAAAAAGCCAGACTATGGTTTGCAACTGACATGGGGACAAAGATTTTACTTTTTGGAGAAATGTCCTCTGGTCTGATGAAACAAAAATAGAATTGTTTGGCCATAATGACCATTTATGTTTGGAGAAAAAAGGGGGATGCTTGCAGGCCGAAGAACACCATCCCAACCATGAAGCACGGGGGTGGCAGCATCATGTTGTGGGGGTGCTTTGCTTCAGGATGGACTGGTGCACTTCACAAAATAGATGGCGTCGTGAGGATGGAATGTGATGTGGATATATTGAAGCAACATCTCAAGACATCAGTCAGGAAGTTAAACCTTGGTCGCAAAAGGGTGTTCCAAATGGACAGTGACCCCAAGCATACTTCCAAAGTTGTGTCAAGATGGCTTAAGGACAACAAAGTCAAGGTATTGGAGTTGCTATTAAAGCCCTGACCTCAATCCTATAGAAGATCTGTGGGCAGAACTGAAAAAGCGTGTGCGAGCAAGGAGGCATACAAACCTGACTTCGTTACACCAGCTCTTTCAGGAGGAATTCCCACTTATTGTGGGAAGCTTGAGGAAGGCTACCCGACACGTTTGACCGAAGTCAAACATTTTAAAGGCAATTCTACCAAATACTAATTGACTGTATATAAACTTCTGACCCACTGAGAATGTGATGAAAGAAATAAAAGATGAATGAAATAATTCTCTCTACTATTATTCTGACATTTCACATTCTTAAAATAAAGTGGTGATCCTAACTGACCTAAAACAGGGAATTTTTTACTAGGATTAAATGTCAGGAATTGTGAAAACTGAGTTTAAATGTATTTGGCTGAGGTGTATGTAAACGTCCGACTTCAACTGTATACAGAGAAAAGAGTCGGCACGAGAATTGAACCTTGTGGCACCCCCATAGAGACTGCCAGAGGCCCAGACAACAGTTCCTCTCACTCACCTCTCACTCTCTCACTCACTCACTCACTCACTCACACTCTCTCACCCCCCTCTCACACTCACACAACTCTCACTCATTCACCTCTCACCCGTCTCTGTGTGTCAGTGGTGACACAGCATCACCCTGCTCTTCTGTAGGACTGATCAGCCTCTCATTTCCTGTTTGCTGAAGAGGGGATTATTACCCCCCCACACACACACACACACACCACAATACGTTCCCCCCATACCCACACTGCCTGGGTGTGCCCTGTTGTTATTGGTGGGTTGGTGTATTCATGCTAATGAGAGGCATCAGTGTCAGCAGGGTACTGCTACTGGGAGATTAGATTCTGTCACTGGGTGAGGACTGGTGTGTGTTTTTGCGTCTGAGTGGTCGTGTGTGCGGTCCTGCAGGCTTTCTGTGTGATTGATGCAGTGCATCCTCAGTTGTGTCGGCTGCAGAACATTGTCTGCATAATTGTTCCCTCCTGTCGTTTGGGGAGGAGCAGAGAATCCACACTGACACTACTGACAGAAGGCTACAGTACTCCTCCTGCTTCCTCCTCTCTGCCTCCTTACTTACCTCTCCCCTGTGCTTCCTCGTCTCTGCCTCCTTACTTACCTCTCCCCTGTGCTCCCTCCTCTCTGCCTCCTTACTTACCTCTCCCCTGTGCTCCCTCCTCTCTGCCTCCTTACTTACCTCTCCCCTGTGCTCCCTCCCCTCTGCCTCCTTACTTACCTCTCCCCTGTGCTTCCTCCTCTCTGCCTCCTTACTTACCTCTCCCCTGTGCTTCCTCCTCTCTGCCTCCTTACTTACCTCTCCCCTGTGCTTCCTCCTCTCTGCCTCCTTACTTACCTCTCCCCTGTGCTCCCTCCTGTGCTGCCTCCTTACTTACCTCTCCCCTGTGCTTCCTCCTCTCTGCCTCCTTACCTCTCCCCTGTGCTCCCGCCTCTCTGCCTCCTTACTTACCTCTCCCCTGTGCTTCCTCCTCTCTGCCTCCTTACCTCTCCCCTGTGCTCCCTCCTCTCTGCCTCCTTACTTACCTCTCCCCTGTGCTTCCTCCTCTCTGCCTCCTTACTTACCTCTCCCCTGTGCTTCCTCCTCTCTGCCTCCTTACTTACCTCTCCCCTGTGCTCCCTCCTCTCTGCCTCCTTACTTACCTCTCCCCTGTGCTTCCTCCTCTCTGCCCCCTTACTTACCTCTCCCCTGTGCTTCCTCCTCTCTGCCTCCTTACCTCTCCCCTGTGCTCCCTCCTCTCTGCCTCCTTACTTAACTCTCCCCTGTGCTCCCTCCTCTCTGCCTCCTTACTTACCTCTCCCCTGTGCTTCCTCCTCTCTGCCTCCTTACTTACCTCTCCCCTGTGCTCCCTCCTCTCTGCCTCCTTACTTACCTCTCCCCTGTGCTGCCTCCTTGCTTACCTCTCCCCTGTGCTCCCTGCTCTCTGCCTCCTTACTTACCTCTCCCCTGTGCTTCTTCCTCTCTGCCTCCTTACTTACCTCTCCCCTGTGCTCCCTCCTCTCTGCCTCCTTACTTACCTCTCCCCTGTGCTCCCTCCTGTGCTGCCTCCTTACTTACCTCTCCCCTGTGCTTCCGCCTCTCTGCCTCCTTACCTCTCCCCTGTGCTTCCTCCTCTCTGCCTCCTTACCTCTCCCCTGTGCTTCCTCCTCTCTGCCTCCTTACTTACCTCTCCCCTGTGCTCCCTCCTCTCTGCCTCCTTACTTACCTCTCCCCTGTGCTCCCTCCTCTCTGCCTCCTTACTTACCTCTCCCCTGTGCTTCCTCCTCTCTGCCTCCTTACTTACCTCTCCCCTGTGCTCCCTCCTCTCTGCCTCCTTACTTACCTCTCCCCTGTGCTCCCTCCTGTGCTGCCTCCTTACTTACCTCTCCCCTGTGCTTCCTCCTCTCTGCCTCCTTACCTCTCCCCTGTGCTCCCTCCTCTCTGCCTCCTTACTTACCTCTCCCCTGTGCTTCCTCCTCTCTGCCTCCTTACTTACCTCTCCCCTGTGCTCCCTCCTCTCTGCCTCCTTACTTACCTCTCCCCTGTGCTCCCTCCCCTCTGCCTCCTTACTTACCTCTCCCCTGTGCTCCCTCCTCTCTGCCTCCTTACTTACCTCTCCCCTGTGCTTCCTCCTCTCTGCCTCCTTACTTACCTCTCCCCTGTGCTCCCTCCTCTCTGCCTCCTTACTTACCTCTCCCCTGTGCTCCCTCCTGTGCTGCCTCCTTACTTACCTCTCCCCTGTGCTTCCTCCTCTCTGCCTCCTTACCTCTCCCCTGTGCTCCCTCCTCTCTGCCTCCTTACTTACCTCTCCCCTGTGCTTCCTCCTCTCTGCCTCCTTACTTACCTCTCCCCTGTGCTTCTTCCTCTCTGCCTCCTTACTTACCTCTCCCCTGTGCTTCATCCTCTCTGCCTCCTTACCTCTCCCCTGTGCTCCCTCCTCTCTGCCTCCTTACTTACCTCTCCCCTGTGCTTCCTCCTCTCTGCCTCCTTACTTACCTCTCCCCTGTGCTCCCTCCTCTCTGCCTCCTTACTTACCTCTCCCCTGTGCTTCCTCCTCTCTGCCTCCTTACTTACCTCTCCCCTGTGCTTCCTCCTCTCTGCCTCCTTACTTACCTCTCCCCTGTGCTCCCTCCTCTCTGCCTCCTTACTTACCTCTCCCCTGTGCTTCCTCCTCTCTGCCCCCTTACTTACCTCTCCCCTGTGCTTCCTCCTCTCTGCCTCCTTACCTCTCCCCTGTGCTCCCTCCTCTCTGCCTCCTTACTTAACTCTCCGCTGTGCTCCCTCCTCTCTGCCTCCTTACTTACCTCTCCCCTGTGCTTCCTCCTCTCTGCCTCCTTACTTACCTCTCCCCTGTGCTCCCTCCTCTCTGCCTCCTTACTTACCTCTCCCCTGTGCTGCCTCCTTGCTTACCTCTCCCCTGTGCTCCCTGCTCTCTGCCTCCTTACTTACCTCTCCCCTGTGCTGCCTCCTTACTTACCTCTCCCCTGTGCTTCCTCCTCTCTGCCTCCTTACCTCTCCCCTGTGCTCCCTCCTCTCTGCCTCCTTACTTACCTCTCCCCTGTGCTTCCTCCTCTCTGCCTCCTTACTTACCTCTCCCCTGTGCTCCCTCCTCTCTGCCTCCTTACTTACCTCTCCCCTGTGCTCCCTCCTGTGCTGCCTCCTTACTTACCTCTCCCCTGTGCTTCCTCCTCTCTGCCTCCTTACTTACCTCTCCCCTGTGCTTCCTCCTCTCTGCCTCCTTACTTACCTCTCCCCTGTGCTTCCTCCTCTCTGCCCCCTTACTTACCTCTCCCCTGTGCTTCCTCCTCTCTGCCTCCTTACTTACCTCTCCCCTGTGCTTCCTCCTCTCTGCCCCCTTACTTACCTCTCCCCTGTGCTTCCTCCTCTCTGCCTCCTTACTTACCTCTCCCCTGTGCTTCCTCCTCTCTGCCTCCTTACTTACCTCTCCCCTGTGCTTCCTCCTCTCTGCCTCCTTACCTCTCCCCTGTGCTCCCTCCTCTCTGCCTCCTTACTTACCTCTCCCCTGTGCCCCCTCCTCTCTGCCTCCTTTACTTACCTCTCCCCTGTGCTCTCTCCTCTCTGCCTCCTTACTTACCTCTCCCCTGTGCTCCCTCCTCTCTGCCTCCTTACTTACCTCTCCCCTGTGCTTCCTCCTTTCTGCCTCCTGACTTTTTTCATTTCTGATCTGTTTTCCAGCTAGCAGTATTCTGTACATCCTGTTTTTGGAGAGAGCAGTGGGAAATAGTTTTATTATTTATCAGCACAAGACATTTTTACACTTTAGTAATTTAGCAGACTCTCTATTCCAGAGCGACTTACAGTGGTAGTAAGTGCTTCCAGTTTCATACCTTTTAGAGAAGTCAAATCAATAACTTCTCTTTCCTTCCCTTGCTTGATAAAACAATGATGTTAATATGTTTCTATCCGGAGGCCAATTCACTTCTATTTGATATTTGGAGGTAAGCCGCAATATCAACAACTTGACGTTAGCAGCTCAGAAACACTGTCATCCTCAGATGTAATGTTAAGACAGCGCTGGGACTCAATGCCCAGCTCTGAGACAGTTTATTAGGCCTGCAATGCAGAGAAGCAGAGCGGAGGGAGGTTTTACAGACACTCTGGGTTTTAGTGATGTTTTCATGGACGATGCATTTTCGTTGGCAGTTCAGGTTGAGCAGAGCAGTCATAAAATGTGAACTGAAGTCTTGGCAATGGTGTTTTGTTTTGGGGCAAGGCAACAGTGTCTGTTCTTGGGCAAGGTTTTGGGCGAGTGTGTCCCATTTTGTGGTAGTGTCTGTTTTGGGTTAGTCAGTTGTGTCTGTGGTAGAGTGTTGTTTGGGGAAGCCAGTGGTAAAGCAGTGGTTAATAGCTCATTAGTCATAGCGGGCTGGCACCCAAACTCTATTGGAACAGATGGACACCCAGACCCCTGTGGAGGGAGCTGAAGCCGCCACAGTGGAATCCAACAGCCACACACACTTGGGACACTGGGCCACAGCTCAACTCCTCTCTCTAGGATTCACAATGTTTAGCCTAGATGTGTTTCTGCTTTGAACTGTAAACCATGGACTACGAACTAACATGTTCAAATCTCATATTTCAAACTGCTGCTGTGTGACATTGACAAGTGTGAGAGTTTCAGCTGTGCACTGATTTGACTGGATAAGAGAACCTGGCATATCCTCACCCAGAGAAGCCCATCCCTGTGTGTTTTAACATAGACCTGGATCATGGATTTCTTACTGTAACTGGTACAGCAGCAGCTTCCTGGATACCCTCAGCCTCACTAGCATGTCAATGTTAAGGCAGGTTCTTTGTAAATGCTGTGCCCTCCCTGCCTTCATCACAACCACATGCTTTAGATTCCTGCCCCTGTCCCAGACCTGCTCAGGCTCTGCTGTCTATGACAGACACTCAGGGTGCTTGCCTGGCTCGCTGCCTCTGGATTCCTGCCCCTGTCCCAGACCTGCTCAGGCTCTGCTGTCTATGACAGACACTCAGGGTGCTTGCCTGGCTCTCTGTCTCTGGCTCGACTGTACTTCATCTCAGGAAGAAGGCCTTCTTACACTGAACCCTCCTATTACCGATTGATCTTTGTTGACCGTAACGGAAGGGCATCTGTTTTGGCTCTTATCGGCTCATCTCAATGCTGATGTGAAAGGTGTGTGTGATGTATCACTGCAGCAGACAGTGTCTTGACAATGGGGCAGTATACAGTGTGTGAGGGAACAGGGATGTGTGCTGTGAAGTATGTAGCATAGGATCTGATTACAGTGTGTGTCTGTGGCTAGTCTCCCAGGGGGGGACTGGGACCAGAAATCGGCTCTGGCGGTTCTGAAACACCGGACCATTTATTTTGTTCTTGAGGCCCCCCATTTATTAGCCACATAATTATCATTTAGCACACAAAAAAAATCAAGTTAGACAGGCTCACTAGGCTAAAAATGGACCAGCCCATCTCTCTTTCTCTCCCTTAGTCTCTCTCTCTCTCTCTCTCTAACTGCTGATGATGACATTTCTCTCTTTGGGGAGGGGCTTTGTTTTATTTATCGAGACCATGATGGATCACTGACTCGACTAAAAGCTTTGCCTTCATTACAGGTAATATATTTGAATCCCCATTCGGGGAATGCAAACTCTGTATTTAGGCTCCAGAGAGAGAACTGTACTGTCAACTACGGCATGTTTACGTTTTGCTGTTGCATACTCTGTCAATATTGGAGACTAGGGCCAGGATCACAATACTTAGGTGCCGATACGATATGTATGGTGATTTATACATTTCTATATTTATTGCAATTTAACGTTCCAAACAGATTGCTCACTATGTGCCTGCTGCAGAGAGACGAGAGAGCATGAGAAAATTAGTTTTGATTAGTCAGGGAAATCAAAGTGCTGAAAGCCATTTGTCTCACTATTTACAAAAATGCTGGAGAACAAGCTATAGGCTGAAAAATACCTGCCGCAGGTACAGCCGACTAGCGCTAACTAACGCTATCTAACCATAGCAGCTGTTTGTTTTACAAATCGATAGTTGGAGTCAAACTATCGACGTTATAATGTTGCGATATGCAACTGTGTCGATTATTTTCTCCTCGTCACTGTTGGCATCAAACAAACCATAACTGAATTTTGTTTATGTCCAAGCCTAAATAAGAAGCAGACTCTGACTGTGAGGTCTGAGAATGGGAGACAGGCATGACCTGTCAGCTTTGATCTAATCAATGGGATTTGGGAATAGGAGGAGGAACTACGAACGTGCTTTTTATTAACTTTGATGTAGCAGGAGATCCAGAGTGGAGGAGACGGAGACAGAGAGAGATGGATAGAGAGTGGAAGAGAGAGTCAGGCCTATGCTACACATGCTGATGAACCTGCTCTGGGGGAATGTGGGTGGTCAGATGTCATCATCCACCAATGCAGACAATTTTAGCCTCTGGGCGGCCTAAGAACTTTGGGGTGTGTGTGTGTGTGTGTGCACTTTCATAGTACTTTACAAATGTCTAGTCATACAACTCTACATGACTTTTGAAGGATGGACAGACAGGAAAGGAAGTGATAGGAAGCGATAAATTTCAAAGAGTTATGGACACTGTTAGATCAGTGAAAATGTATGAAATATGTTTGTCAGTTTGGCGATGGACCACCATGAAGTGTCAAATGTGTACTGTAGAATCAGATGCAATCCATGGGAGCATGTTGTGACTCTTTTGAAGGAGGTGATAAAACACTATATATACACAACAAGAACCTCTTTCAAAGTGATGACACCTCTATGATGTCATCTCTGGTCCAAAAGGCTATCCACTTAAAAGAGAGTGAAAGAGTGTAAAACAACAGTGAAGCATATTATACTGTAATCAGATTGGACAAAAATGTACCGGCCTCGGCGATTGACAGGTCCTTGGGTTCACAATCACAATGACTGTCAAAGTCATCAAGATATAGCCTAAATACACTATATCTAAAAAAGAAGTATGTGGACACTCCTTCAAATGAGTGGATTTGGCTATTTCAGCCACAGCTATTTTGTCATATGGTTATGAAAGGTTGTGCTAACACGCAGCATTCCATCCTGCCTCCCATGCTGGAGAGAAAATGAGAGATTAGAGTAAAATGTCTAAAGTGTTTATCTTCCTCTTTTCATCTAACGGTCCCCTTCTCTCCACCCCCTCCCATATTTTTCCCTCTCTTCTCGCCATCTTCTGTGTTGCATGACCTATTGTGGGGGTCCTAAATGAGCTCCGGCCCATCCACATACAATGGCTCAGACCCCTGTACCCCCTAGTGAACATGACAGAGCAAAGAGAACCACGCGCTCAGGAGGTTCCTCCCTTCTGCTCATTAGTACAGGTAGCCTGCCCTACCACAAGCCACAGCCACACACTACATACTGGGTTTGGCTCTGACTTGCCTGTCTGAGTCGCTGGGCAGCAGCAGTCTCTGGGAGGAAACTAGAGCAGCATGGAGCCATATGGTGCCCCAGTGTGCTGTGCAGTCAGTGGAACAGGGGAATGTGATGTTGAGCAGGAATAACAGAGTGGACACGGAACAGCCAGCCAGGACTGGAGAGGGAGTATAACACTGATAAAGGATTATTTTTCTTTGTATTCATTCAAGCCAGGAACCTTGTGAAATGGCTGGGCTGGGGTGTGTTCAAATCCTGTCAGGATTGTGTTTATTAATGAACGGGACTGGAGTGGGGGTGTCCAGCTCCTCTAAAGTACAGTACGTATCTTGCTGCAGGGTCTGGGCTTATGCAAGGATGAGCACCAACAACTGTCATACGCTTTTGTTTTTGTGTCAGATTCCCTCAGCATGATCAGCCCTCTGACCCCAATGAGACAACTGTGAGTGTGTACAGAGAGAGGGGTCATCAGCGGTTCAATGGTGTAGTCCTGAGACAGTGTCCTGCTGCAGTAATTGCATGTGTAATTGATCCCAGTGCTCTGGCCCCTCCTGGAGACATATCAGACAGGCAGAAGAGGGCCATTACACACAGCCGAGGAGCCCAGCAGAGTGATGTAGAACATAGCATAGCTAAGATCATTATTTTCTTTGTGTGTCAAGATGTCTGTCCAAAAAAATAAGATAAGGGCTAGAATTAGTGGTCAGTGATGGGTATATACAGCTTCGTGTACGTGTGTGTGTGTGTGTGTGTGTGTGGGAGGAGAAGGTTGTTGGATGGGTCGTGTCTCTCAATACCCCAGGGTCCCACTGGAGACCCGCCTCCCGCCACGCCCCCCCAGAGCTCTAGTTGCTATGTTACTCTTAGGGGCAGGATTGATGTTAAAGATGGTAAAAGTGTCACCAGGCTTAATTGATGGCTGAGGAAAGCCGGCCCCAAGCCAGGCAGCGCATGCTATCACCAGAGGCACAGCACAAACAAATCAATCAATCAATAGGCATCTCTCCAGGCTCTCCCCATCTCTTCCCCAAAGTCCACCAAGGGGTATTTCCCCTAGAACACAACCACATTGGAATGCTCCTCTATCCTGGTTGAAATGTAATTAGAAGATGGTTGAGAACGCAAATGTCATGCTTATCGATCAGAGTCAGCGCAAACGTTAGCCTACAGGCCAGTCCCTCAATTTAACCACTCATTAAAGAGTCTCATTAGAGGCTTGTACTGATGTCTTCAGGGCAGAGACAGAGAGCTCTTAGTACAGTCATCTCGTCTGGCCTGCCCTGGTCTGCCCTGGTCTGGCCTGCCCTGGTCTGGCCTGCATGCTTTTAGTCATTCACAGATCTCTAATGAACAGTGTGTGTTACTCTTGTTCCAGGCTGGGGTGAACAGTAGGTTGTATTCTGGAACTCTACTCATCTCTAACTATTCACACCCTTTTACTTTTTCCACATGTTTTTGTGCTACAGCTAGAATTTACAACTAGATCTGGCCTACACACAATATCCCATTAATGTCCAGGTGGAATTATGTTTTTAGAAATGATTACAAATTAAAAGCTGAAATGTATTGATTAATAAGTATTCAAGACCTTTGTTATGGCAAGCCTAAATAAAAATGTGCTTAAGTCACAAAGTTGCATGGACTCACTCTGTGTGCAATAATAAGTTTTAACATCATTTTTTAATGACCAACCCATCTCTGTACCCCACACATACAATTATCTGTAAGGTCCCTCAATCGAGCAGTGCTTTTCAAACACAGATTCAACCACAAAGACCAAGTTTTTTTTTCAATGTCTCCAAAGAAGAGCACCTATTGGTAGATGGGTCAAAATACAAAAGGAGACATTGAATATCCCTTTGAGCATGGTGAAGTTATTAATTACACTTTGGATGGTGAGGAGAGGAAGGAAACAGCTCAGAGATTTCACCATGAGGCTAATGGAGACTTTTTAGTGGCGCAGTGGCCTAAGGCACTGCATCACAGTGCTAGCTCTGCAACTAGAGATTCTGGGTTCAAGCCCAGGCTCTTTCGCAGCCGGCCGGCGACCGGGAGTCCCATGGGGCGGTGCACAATTGGCCCAGCTTTGTCTGGGTTAGGGGAGAGTTTGGCCAGCAGGGATGTTCTTGTCCCATCGCGCACTAGCGACTCCTGTGGCGGGCTGGGCGCAGTGCGCGCTGACACGGTCACCGGGTGTATGGTGTTTCCTCCGACACATTGGTGTGGCTGGCTTCCGGGTTAAGTGGGCTTTGTGACAAGAAGCAGTGCGGCTTGGTTGGGTTGTGTTTCAGAGGATGCACGGCTCTCGTTTCAGCAATGAGTTTCAGCAATGAGACAAGACTGTAACTACCAATTGGATATCACGAAATTTGGGAGAAAATAAATAAAAACATATATAGAGTTTAATGGATGTGATAGGAGAAAACTGAGGAGGGATCAACAACATTGTAGTTTCTCCACAATACTAATTTAATTGACAGAGTGAAAAAAAGTAAGCCTGTTCAGAAAATATATTCCTAAACATGCATCCTGTTTGCATTAAGGCATTAAAGTAAAACTACAAAGAATGTGTCAAAGAATGAACTTTATGTCCTGAATTTATTGGAAAGTATTCAGAAACCTTGACTTTTTTGACTTTTACCCACACTTTTGTTAAGTTATCAAATTTTATTAGTCACATGCGCCGAATACAACAGTAAAAATGCTTACTTATGAGCCCCTAACCAACAATGCAGTTTCCCCAAAAATATGGATAAGAATAAGGGATAAAAGTAACAAGTAATTAAAGGGCAGCAGTAAAATAATAATAGCGAGACTATATATACAGGGTGGTACTGATACAGAGTCAATGTGAGGGGGCACCGGTTAGTTGAGGTAGTATGTACATGTAGGAAGAGTTATTAAAGTGACTATGCATAGATAACAACAGAGAGAAGCAGTGGTGTAAAGAGGGGGACGGGGGGCAATGCAAATAGTTTGGGTTGCCATTTGACTAGATGTTCAGGAGTCTTATGGTTTTGGGGTAGAAGCTGTTTAGAAGCCTCTTGGACCTGGACTTGGCTTGCCGTGCGGTAGCAGAGAGAACAGTCTATGACTAGGGTGGCTGGAGAATTTTTAGGGCCTTCCTCTGACACCGCCTGGTATAGAGGTCCTGGATGGCAGGAGGCTTCGCCCCAGTGATGTACTGGGCCGTTCATACTACCCTCTGTAGTGCCTTTTGGTCGGAGGCTGAGTAGTTGCCATACCAGGCAGTGATGCAACCAGTCAGGATGCTCTCGATGGTGTAGCTGTAGAACCTTTTGAGGATCTGAGGACCCATGTCAAATCTTTTCAGTCTCCTGAGGGGGAAACGGTTTCGTCTTGCCCTCTTCACAACTGTCTTGGTGTGCTTGGACCATGATAGTTTGTTGGTGACGGGGACACCAAGGAACTTGAAGCTCTCAACCTGCTCCACTGCAGCCCCGTCGATGAGAATGGGGGCGTGCTCGGTCCTCTTTTTCCTGTAGTCCACAATCATCTCCTTTGTCTAGATCATGTTGAAGGAGAGGTTGTTGTCCTGGCACCACACTGCCAGCTCTCTGACCTCCTCCCTATAGGTTGTCTCGTCGTTGTCGGTAATCATGCCTACCACTGTGTCATCGGCAAATGTAATAATGGTATTGGAGTCCTGCCTGGCCATGCAGTCATGAGTGATCAGGGAGTTCAGGAGGGGACTGAGCACGCACTTCTGAGGGTCCCCTGTGTTGAGGATTAGCATGGCGAATGTGTTATCTACCCTTACCACCTGGGGGCGACCCGTCAGGAAGTCCAGGATCCAGTTCCAGAGGGAGGTGTTTAGTCCCAGGGTCCTTAGCTTATTAATGAGCTTTGAGGGAAGTAGTGTGTTGAACGCTGAGCTGTAGTCAATGAATAGCATTCTCACATACGTGTTCCTTTTGTCCAGGTGGGAAAGGGCAGTGTGGAGTGCAATAGAGACTGCATCATCTGTGGCTCTGTTGGGGCGGTATACAAATTGGAGTGGGTCTAGGGTTTCTGGGATGATGGTGTTGATGTGAGCAATAACCAGCCTTTCAAAGCACTTCAAGGCTACAGACGTGAGTGCTACAGGTCGGCAGTCATTTAGGCAGGTTACCTTCGTGTTCTTGGGCACAGGTACTATGTTGGTATTAGATTGGACAGAGAGAGGTTGAAAATGTCAGTGAAGACATTTTCCAGTTGGTCAGCACATGCTTGCAGCACACGTCCTGGTAATCTGTCTTGTCCTGCGACCTTGTGAATGTTGACCTGTTTAAGGTCTTACTCACATCAGCTGCGGAGAGCATCATCACACAGTCCTCCAGGACAGCTGGTTCTCTCATGTATGTTTCAGTGTTATTTTCCTTGAAGCGAGCATAGAAGTAGTTTAGCTTGTCTGGTAGGCTCATGTCACTGGGTAGCTCTCGGCTGTGATTTATTTTGTAGTCTTTAATAGTTTGCAAGCCCTGCCACATCCGACAAGTGTCAGAGCCGGTGTAGTATGATTCGATCTTAGTATTGACACTTTGCCTGTTTGATTTTTCGTCGGAGGGCATAGCGGGATTCCTTATAAGCTTCCGGGTTAGTGTCCCGCTCCTTGAAATTACCCATTGTTAGTTTAATCTTCCGCTTAACTCGTCGATTTTATTCTCCAAGGACTGCGCATTTGCTAGCAGAATTGAGAGAAGTGGGGGTTTATTCAATCGCCTACGAATTCTCGGAGGGCAGCCCGCCCTTCGGCCCCTCTTTCTCGTCTCTTCTTCACGCAGATGACGGCATCAGGGCCTGTTTCCGAGGAAGCAGTCATATCCTTTGCGTCGGGCTCGTCAGAGTCATGAAGGAACAAGGATTCTGCTAGTCCGTGGTGAGTAACCGCAGTCCTTTGTACATTATGTTAAAAATTAGTAAACGAGTAAGTTAAAAACAACCCAATTAAACAAACAAAAAAACACAATCGGCTGGGTGCACGTAAAACGTCTGCCTTTTCATCCGCCGCCATTTTAAAGCCTTATTCTAAAATGGAATAAATAGTATTTTCCCTCATCAATCTACACACAATACCCCATAATAACAAAAACAATAACCATAAAACCTGAAATGTCACATTTACATAAGTATTCAGACCCTTTACTCAGTGCTTTGTTGAAGCACCTTTGGCAGCGATTGCAGCTTTTTCTTCTTGGGTATGAGGCTACAAGCTTGGCACACCTGTAGTTGGGGAGTTTCTCCCATTCTTCTCTGCAGATCCTCTCAAGCTCTGTCAGGGGAGTGTTTCTGCATAGTACATACACAATAACCCATAATAACAAAGTGAAAACAGGTTTTTAGAAAACATTTTTTTACCCGAAATACCTAATTTACATAAGTATTCAGACCCTTTTCTATGAGACTCGAAATTGAGCTCAGGTGCATCCTGTTTCTGTCATCTTGGAGATGTTTCTACAATTGATTGGAGTCCACCTGATTTAAATTAAATCGATTGGACATGATTTGGAAAGGCACACACCTGTCTATATAAGGTCCCACAGTTGACAATACATGTCAGAGCAAAAAACCAAGCCATGAAATGGGTGGCTGAAGAAAAAAATGATATATTTATATATATATATATATATTTTGATTTCAGGCTGTAACACAACAAGATGTGGAATAAATCAAGTAGTATGAATACTTTCTGAAGGCACTCCATCATTTTGAGGTCACAATTCTGTTTATACGCTTGTTTACATGGATATGCTACTTAATAAAAACATTTTTGAAACTTTGTTATTATCGTGGCAATTTATTATTATTATTATTATTATTCAGGTTATTACTTATAAATATGAATCAACAAATTAAGAAACACCATGTCGGAGAGGATATGTCACGGAGTCATAATAAAGATATGTCTACCATGTCCTGTTGGCTGTTCTGCATCTAAAAAATGTAATACACATCCTATTTCGACGCACAACACCATTCAAACAAAGTCAGATGGGTTTTCTCCCACTTTTCCCTAAATATTTGTGAAACGTCACAAACCCTGCTGCTGCGATCATTCGATGGCATTGCCATACGTTCTTCAAAGAGAGGACTCTAATGAGAGAAATGTTGTAGCCTAAGCTATTGAAAATAGGCATTTTAGGCACTCAGTCAACATTAACAGGTCAGAGAAACCAGACACATGCTCATTGCTCACA
The DNA here is from genome assembly GCF_057628025.1 of Oncorhynchus mykiss. NCBI lineage: Eukaryota > Metazoa > Chordata > Actinopteri > Salmoniformes > Salmonidae > Oncorhynchus > Oncorhynchus mykiss. The sequence continues at coordinate 45,025,732 of NC_143028.1, forward strand.
GAGCACGTAAATTATGGTATGAACTAGAATGAGAACGGTAAATGTAATAATTGATCAGTAACAGAAATGTATGTAACCAAATTATGGGGATTTAACGGTAAATTGCCTGTTTTACTAACAATTGGTTACCACATGGGAATTCATAGAAGTGCATTGTGGGCCAACACTGTATAGCCTGGGCTACTATATCTATATTTAAAATAAAGTTAATATAAATTCAATGAAATGAAAATGAATGTAGGCCTATTTAAACATGTTTTGATTGCGTGCCCACTGGAGCTGCTGCTTCTTGTTTTCATCTGATAGGTGTGGCTGCAATAGTCCATCTGTGACAAGGACCGACAAGTTGTGCGTTCCGAGATGCCGTTCTGCACACCACTCTTGTACAGTGCCATTATTTTGCCGTTTGTTGCCTGTTAGCTTGCTATTCTTCTTCGACCTCTCATCAACAAGCTGTTTTCGCACATAGGGCTGCTGCCGACTGAATGTTTTTGTTTTGTTGCACCATTCTTGGTAAACCCTAGACACGGTTGTGTGTGAAAAGCCCAGGAGGCCGGATGTTTCTGAGATCCTGGAACCGCCACCCTGGCACCGACTATCATACCACGCTCAGTCGCTTCGGTCACTTGTTTTCCCATTCTAACATCGAACAGCAACTACATACCTGTCTGCCTGCTTTATATAGCAAGCCTGTAGGAGCGAACGCTTATCTCTTTAAGACTTGATGAATATTCCGCCCCTTATTCCCAGATCCTCCCAGTCAGTTTGGCTGTCCTGTCCTATCCTGCAGTGCCCTCACTCCTACAGTAGTATATTTAGATTTCCTTGTTTACCTCTTCTATGAATTTTCAGGAAGCCACTTCCTCCATCATTCGGGACTGTTAGTGTAATGGCTTGTTTGTTAGGCCTTATCTGCTACTCCATTGCTGGACTACACTATATACTCCATTTAGGGATGTGGTGTGTATTTCCTTTTTTTTCTACACAATGATGTGTACTTTGATATCAAATTGTGTATTGTTTTCTTGAGCTTTTATTGTGTCAGATTAAAAAACCCTCCAGTCTTCTGGGACGGGAGAAAATCCTGTTTGAGTGCAGAGTAATAATGCTGCGTAAGGCCAGTGGAGAAAGTATTACCTGAGAATTAGATTTCAAGCCTCACCGGAGAGCATGGTGAAATCCCTGGCGAGTCGTGTTGTGAGCTTGTGCCTCGTCCTGAGATTGGCTGAAAGGCTGGCTGCCTGTCTTAATGAATATGGTGTGCGCATCAACATCATGGGATGTTCACATGGGTCACATTTTTGGAACAGTGTATTTCAGGAGATATGCATACATACACACACAAAATGCAGATAAACAAGGCTACATTGAACATCTTGGTTGCCATTGTAAAATATATTGATCACATGACTGTATGTTAACCACAATTTAAACAGTAGTGCTCTCTCTAGTCAATAGGGGCATTGTGTGCTCTATAAGGGCATCTGAGGGCATGAGAGAATCACGTTGGAACAAGGTGAAATCCTATAAAACCGGTTCCGACACTGTACCTTTTGTGTGTCTCTTCACTGTTCCCGTTGTTCCATAAGGTGTATTTGTACCTTGTTTTTACCTGACTGTACTGCTCGCATCAGTTACCTGATGTGGAATAGAGTTCCATGTAGTACTGTGCGCCTCCCATAGTCTGTTCTGGATGTGGGGACTGTGAAGAGACCTCTGGCATGTCTTGTGGGGTATACATTCATCTTGTCAGCACCTATTACAAAAATAAGGAGTGATGAAGTCAAACTCTCTTCCACTTTGAGCCATGAGATATTGACATGCATGTCATTAATGTTAGCTCTCCGTGTACTTGTAAGGGCCAGCCGTGCTGCCCTGTTCTGAGCTAACTGCAATTTTCCTATGTTCATCTTTGTGGCATCTGACCACACTACTGAACAGTAGTCTAGGTGTGACAAAACTAGGGCCTGTAGGACCTGCCTTGTTGATAGCGTTGTTAAGATGCTTTATTATGGACAGACTTCTCCCCATCTTAGCTGCTGTTGTATCAATATGTTCTGACCATGACAGTTTACAATACAGGGTTACTCCAAGCAGTTTAGTTACCTCAACTTGCTCAATTTCCACATTATTCATTACGAGATGTAGTTGAGGTTCAGGGTTTAGTGAATGATTTGTCCCAAATACAATGCTTTTAGTTTTGGAAATATTCAGGGTTAACAAATTCCTTGCTACCAATTCTGAAACTAACTACAGCTCTTTAAGTGTTGCAGTCATTTCAGTTGCTGTAGTAGCTGCCATGTATAGTGTTGAGGCATCCACATACATACACACTTTACTCAAAAAAGATTGAAAAAGTAAGTGGCCTAAACATCTACCCTGGGGAATTCCTGTAAAGCCATAACACAATTTTTTTCATGGTCAATAATGTCAGAAGCTGCACTGAAGTCTAACAAGACAGCCCCCACAATCATGGTATTATCAATCTCTCTCAGCCAATCATCAGTGCTGTGCTTGTTGAGTGTCCTTCCCAATAAGTGTGCTGAAAATCTGTTGTCGATTTGTTTACTGAGAAATAGGATTGTATCCATTTTTTTCCAGGAAGTTTACTAAGGGTTGGTAACAGGCTGAGTGGTTGGCTATTTGAGTCAGTAAAGGGGGCTTTACTATTCTTGGGTAGCAGAATGACTTCAGCTTTCTTCCAGGCCTGATGGCACACACTTTCTAAACTCAGCAAAATAAAGAAACGTCCCCTTTTCAAGAACCTGTCTTTCAAAGATAATTCGTAAAAATCCAAATAACTTCATAGATCTTCTTTGTAAAGGGTTTAACACTGTTTCCCATGCTTGTTCAATGAACCATCAACGATTAATGAACATGCACGGTGGTTAAGATACAAACAGCTTAAAGACGGTAGGCAATTAAGGTCACAGCTATGAAAACTTAGGACACTAAAGAGGCCTTTCTACTGACTCCGAAAAACATCAAAAGAAAGATCCCCAGGGTCCCTGCTCATCTGTGTGAATGTGCCTTAGGCATGTTGCAAGGAGGCATGAGGACTGCAGATGTTGCTAGGGCAATAAATTGCAATGTCCGTACAGTGAGACGCCTAAGACAGCGCTACAGGGAGACAGGACGGACAGATGATTGTCCTCGCAGTGGCAGACCACGTGTAACCACCTGCACAGCATCGGTACATCCGAACATCACACCTGCGGGACAGGTACAGGATTGCAACAACAGCTGCCCGAGTTACACCAGGAACGCACAATCCCTCCCTCCAGTGCTAAGACTGTTCGCAATAGGCTGAGAGAAGCTGGACTGAGGGATTGTAGGCCTGTTGTAAGGCAGGTCCTCACCAGACATCACCGGCAACAACGTAGCCTATAGGCAAAAACCCACCGTCGCTGGACCAGACAGGACTGGCAAAAAGTGCTTGATGAGAGCCAGTCAATATTTAAATCACCCAGACACTATACTGCTCTGTTGATATCACTTATATTATCAAGCATTTCACATATATTATCCAGATACTGACTGTTAGCACTTGGTGTAGCAGCTTCCCATTAGAATGGGCTTAAGCTGAGGCAGATTAACTTGTAGTCATGGGACTCATCATCCCAGAAACCCTGGACCCACTCCAATTTGCATACCGCCCCAACAGATCCACAGAGGATGCAATCTCATTTGCCCTCCACACTGCCCTCTCCCACCTAGAAAAGAGGAATAGCTATGTGAGGAGGCTGTTTGACTACAGCTCAGTATTCAACACCAAAGTCCCCTCCAAGCTCATCACCAGGCTCGTGACCCTGGGACTGAACACCTCCCTCTGCAACTGGATCCTGGACTTCCCCAGGTGGTAAGAGTAGGCAATAACATGGGAGCTCCTGTACTCCCTGTTCACCCATGACGGTGTGGCCACGCATGACACTATCATCAAGTTTGCTGATGACACGACGGGGGTAGCCCTGATTTCCAACGGCAATGAGACAGCCTACAGGGAGGAGGTCAGGACGACAACTTCTCCCTCAACATCACCAAGACCAAGGAGTTGTTTGGGTGGGTGCATACCCCTATCCACAACGATGGGGCCGCAGTGCTGTATTAGGAAAAAAAGGTGCTAATTAGTTTGGGTTTGTAGCCATAGGGAAACCCTTTTTGGTGCTTGGTTGAACCCTTTGCAGAGGATTCTACTTAGAACCCTCTATAAAGGGTTCTACAAAGAACCCTTTTATCTTTGAAGTGTTCCTTCCTAGAACCCTCCATGAACAGTTTTACAAGTCTTTATTTGCATATTTTTTTACGACAGTATGACATACAGTGCCTACAGAAAGTATTCAAACCCTTTCACTTTTTCCACATTTTGTTGTTATAGCCTGAATTTTAAATGGTTTAAATTTGAATGTGTCACTGGCCTGCACACACTACCCCATAATGTCAGTGGAATTAGGCTTTATGAATGTTTGCAAATGAATTAAAAATGAAAAGATGAAATGTCTTGTCAGTTAGTATTTAACACCTTTGTTATGGCAAGATTGAATACGTTCCGGAGTAATAATGAGCTTAACAAGTCACAAGTTGCATGGACTCTGTGTGCAATAATAGTGTTTAACATTATTTTGAATGACAACCTCATCTCTGTACCCCACACATACAATTATCTGTTAGGTCTCTCAATCGAGCAGTGAATTTCAAACACAGATTCAACCACAAAGTACAGGGAAGTTTTCCAATGCCTCGCAAAGAAGGGCACCTATTGGTAGATGGTTAAAAAAGCAGACATTGACTATCCCTTTTGAGCATGGTGAAATTATTAATTACACTTTGGATGGTCTATTTTTACACCCAGCCACTACAAAGATACAAGCGTCCTTCCTAATTCAGGTGCCGGACAGGAATGATACCGCTCAGGGATTTCACCATGAGGCCAATGGTGACTTTAAAACGGTTAGACTTGGTTATGATAGGAGAAAACTGAGGCTGGATTAACAACATTGTAGTTACATGACAATACTAACCTAATTGAGGAAAAAGAAGGGTCCCTGTACGGAACAAAAATATTCAAAAACATGTGAACTGTTTGCAACAAGACACTAAACAAAAACGACAAAAAATTTGGCAAAGCAATTACCTTTTTTTATTTTATTTTATTTTTTACAAAAAGGGTTATGTTTGGGCGAAATCCAATACAACACATTACTGAGTACCACTCTCCATATTTTCAAGCATAGTGGTGACTGCAACATGTTATGGGTACTCTCGTAATTGTTAAGGACTGGGGAGTTTTTCAGGATAAAGAAAATAGAAACAGAAGGGAGCTAAGCACAGGCAAAATCCTAGAGGAAAAGCTGGTTCAGTCTGCTTTCCACCAGACACTGGGAGATGAATTCACCTTCTCAGCAGGACAATAACCTAAAACAAAAGGCGAAATCGACACTGGAATTGCTTATCAAGAAGACAGTGAATGAGTGGCCGAGTTACAGTTTTGACTTAAATCTACTTGGCCATCCATGACAAGACCTGAAAATGGTTGTCTAGCAATGATCAACAACCAATTTGACAGAGCTTGAAGAATTGTTTTAAAGAATAATGGGCAAATATTGTAAAATTCAGGTGTGGAAAGCTCTTAGACAACTGTTAGAATCACCTTTGGCATTGATAATGTATTGACTCAAGGGTGTGAATACTTATGTAAATTAGATTAATGTATTTCATTTTCAATACATTTGCAAAAATGTATTGTTAATATAGGGTATTGTGTGTTGATGGGGGAGAGAAAATAAACACTTAATAAATGTTGAATTCAGGCTGTAACACAATGTGGAATAAGTCCAGGGGTATGAATACTTTCTGAAGGCACTGTATATCATAAGGCCTTTATTTCAGGGCCTAGTTATACCCTAACACAGTGGTCAGAAACTCCTGGTTTACAGGCCACATCACGTCTGCAAGTCACGTTATGCTGGCTTACAAAGTGATGTGTAATTCCGATTGGAATCGAGCCAGTGAGGATCTCCAACAATTGGAACCTTTGATCATCCGCAACTAGGATATGGCCTAAAATCATCTCTTTTTTTTCAAACTTTCACAATATATAATCTACATTTTTATTTAACTAGGCAAGTCAGTTAAGAAAAAAAATATTATTTACAATGACAGCCTAGGAACAGTGGGTTAACTGCCTTGTTCAGAACGACAAATGTTTACCTTGTCAGCTCGGGGATTTGACCTAGCAATCTTTCGGTTACTGGCCAAACGCTCTAACCACAAGGCTACCCGCCGCCCCTCAAATAAGCTTTCTTGTACAATGTAAATGTCAAATACACAGCATTTCAAAAGTCAGCAATAGTATAATCAATTCAGGTCTTGTGAATTTATACCTAGGCTAAATATAAGCCTTCCACAACCAAGAAGACCAATTCATAATTTAATTATTTTATAAAATAGTTTAACCTGCTTTTTTTTGCAGTAATCACTGATCTGGATTTCAAGTCTATGAAAATAGCCTTTTTTATATATATATATTTTTTTTACCAGAATCATGCAAAATGCACATTCACTAATAATGACTAACTTCTTGTAGCAGGCATGATAGAAAATTAGCACAGGTCTCAGAAACAATCTCTCAAGCACAAGCCCACGTGCTAGTATGTAGCCAGCTAATCTTTTGTTCTTTATATTTCAAATTTAGCCATCTTGGATCTATTTGCTATCTAACAAGACATAACAGTTTGAATTGTTATGAACACAACCTTCCGTCTCCAACTGTTTGAACAGCATGCTAGCCTGTCCACTTTGTTCAGATGTTGAAATCAAGTGGTTATTTCTCAGAATGGGAGATCTTTGCCAATTCTTTATAATTGTGTTCTATGCTTATTGAACATTTTATAAAACAGACTAGACAGCCGGGCACCGAAGACGCGGATATCGATTATGGCAGCCCCTGGTACCTCTCTGATTCAGAGAGAATTTTCTGTAATATTCCAAGCAGTTTAAAGGCACAGTCAACTTAGTGTATGTAAACTTCTGATCCAATGGAATTGTGATACAGTGAATTATAAGTGAAATAATCTGTCTGTTAACAATTGTTGGAAATATTACTTGGTCATGCACAAAGTAGATGTCCTAACCAACTTGCCGAAACTACAGTTTGGGAACAAGACATTTGTGGAGTGGTTGAAAAACTGGTTTTAATGACTCCAACCTAAGTGTATGCAAACTTCCCACTTCAACTGTATCTACCTCAAATACTCCAGTAAATTATAAATGTTTGTAGTTCCTTTCTTATTTCTCGTGTGTTTTAGTTTTTGTGTATACATTTTTTATATTGAATACTGCACTGTGAGGTAGGCCTTGCAAGTCTAGCATTTCGGTATACTTGTGCATGTGTGAGAACTTGAAACTTTATCAACATAAAGCAGGCAAGGGGGAGGGGCGGGATTAGAGAGGGAAGGGCGGACACAAACGGTGAGAAATCTGTGCTCTAGAGAAACATTGCAGAAAGCTGAATCTTTTATCTCCGGTCATTCAACTATTTAAACATTGTGCTCAGAGTTAAGAGCTCCCCCTCAATCGATTTTGCAATGTTCTTCCTCATGACAAAATCTCTCTGGGGCAGTCGATGCAACTCTGGCCTTACCTGTGGTCCACATATTGTTATTGCAGATGTTAACATTATTTATTCCTTCGATAAGAACCCCAGGTAATCTTTTTTTCTTTTAAGTGTTCCATCAGTGCTGTTTGTGTTTGGATGTATTAGAACAGTAGTGCCTCTGGCTGGTAGGCTGTTCAATGAGGGAGTCAGTGAGGACTGGAGAGGTAGCTGGGTGTTTTAGAATGTCAGACAGGGACCTGGGTCATCTAGCTGCAATGGGCTACAGGTTCAACGCTTACGGCAGTGTGCGGCTAAAGACCTCTGCTAGCAATATTCTGAGAGCTCTTTTTATGTTGGCCTAGCATGAATGCAACTTCAACCACTATCCCTAACTCTAGACAGTGGGGTAGGATGAGAAAGAGAGCTCCATGTTATTGTCTACTACTGCATGTTGTTTCCCTTCTGCAGGAGACAGTATTTACAAACAGGCTGGCTCTTAGCACACCACTGCAGACAGAGAGTCGCAGACAGACAAGCAGGCAGAGCTAATCTACACTATGCTAGCTGAGCCCCAGGCAGAGTGAGACTGAAGTTAATTCAATACCGTGTTCCCCTTCAAGTTCCTGTTCATAATGAGATTGGAAGACAGACATTTGGTTCCTTGATTAAAGCATCCAGCCACATCACAGGGAGGTTATCGTGAGATGGATTCCTATGGCCTGGCTGTAATGTAGAATGTTATCTCCAACATCGATACTGTCACCTAAATTGTAAATGATGCCGTTGGTCACACCGCCAGACACCTGGTCTACCCAGAGACACTTTACGATAATATACTATGATAGGGATAGTATTGTATTGCCAGTGAGTCAGGCATACTAATTAAAATAACCTTTCTACAGTACAAAAGAGAGAACGCTAACTACATTTGCGACAGTAAAAGTGATTTTGCCCTCTTCACAGCAGGACCCATTGAGGACTTGTGGTTCCACCTGGGTATACATGTTATTACATAGGTATATTACATTATTACATGGTTAAAGGTTTGCATAGGTGTGTAAAGGTCACTTCATTTGTAATATAAAGGTTATTACATGGGGATTGGCCAAGCTGAGGGTTTAAGAGGATCCTGGGAGTGTTCCACAGCATGGCACCCCCAGGTCACTCCACTAATTTATGTTTTCAGATTACTTCCTTACCCCAGTGCTGCCCCCAGGCTACATTGTTAGCATAGATCTTTTTTTTCAGTATTTTTGCAAATGTTCTTACTTTTTTAACTCTGCAATGTTGGGAAAGGGCTCGTAAGTAAGCATTTCACGGTAAGGTCTACCGTTGTATTCGGCGCATGTGACATCAAATTGTATTTGATTTGAGTTGATGGTCCGGTGCAGAATGCACTGACTGATTAGTGACCATTAGGACCTGGGACTCATAGGATTAGGGATTTTCTTTTTATTGCTCTATATTAAGATGGGGAGGAGGTGGTAATCATTGGTCACTGTAGTTGTATTTTTGGAAAGCAGATTACACGCCATCATTACATTTGGCATGCATAGCCAAGCTTTGCATTTTGAATATAGCCTGTAATTAAGGCCATATGTCTTGATGTAATGGCATAAATCCCTCTGTTCTCAGTCGTTGATGAAGAAAAGTTGTACAAACATCTTAAGCTAGAATGTATTTTTCTGTGAAATATTTTCCAGGCTTAGGCTATTTACATGTCAAAAGTTCTAAGGGAGCTCTTTGGAGGAGCACCAATATGAGCAAGTACATGACTGGAGAAGGATCATAGAAGAGTAGCCTGATTGCGTTGTTTATTTAACTAATGTTCTGGATGAACCGCCTTCTGCAAACCTCCTCTGGAAAGTTCTAGTAAAACTGAGTTTAGTTTTTAAAACCAGGATATGACCAAACCAGGATATGAAACCTTTTCTTTTTGTAATCTGGAACATTTTGAAATATCTGTTTTTTTTGTATTTATATTCAACCATTTACTGTGTCTATTCAGCACTCTAAGGGACCCAAGGTGCCTGTGTCGGGGATAAGTGCACACTACATTAACAGTAGCTCTTGTGCCAAAGTGTCCATGAAGTTGGAAACTTTGGCGGCCCACCAATTAGGGTGTAATACTTTACATTCAGAAAGTATTCAGACCTCTTGACTTCATCCACATTTTGTTATTTTACAGCCTTATTCTGAAATTGATTTAAAAAAAATCCTAAATCTACACAAAATACCCCATAATGACAAAGCAAAAACAGGTTTTTGCAAATGTATAAAAAAAACTAAAAGAAAACTTTTACACAAGTATTCAGACCCTTTACTCAGTACTTTGTTGAAGCACCTTTGGGAGCAATTACAGCCTTGATTCTTCTTGGGTATGATGCTACAAGCTTGGCACACCTATATTTGGGGAGTTTCTCCCATTCTTCTCTGCAGATCCTCTCAAGCTCTGTCAGGTTGGATGGGGAGTGTCACTGCACAGCTATTTTCAGGTCTCTCCAGAGATGTTCGATCGGGTTCAAGTCCGGGCTCTGGCTGTGCCACTCAAGGGCATTCAGAGACTTGTACTGAAGCCACTCCTGCTTTATTTTGGCTGTGTGCTTGGTTGTCCTGTTGGATGGTGAACCTTCGTCCCAGTCTGAGGTCCTGAGCGGGTTTTCATCAAGGATCTCTGTGCTTTGCTCGGTTCATTGTTCCCTCGATCCTCCCAGTTCCTGCTGCTGAAAAACATCCCCACAGCATGATGCTGCCACCACCATGCGTCACTGTAGTGATGGTGCCAGGTTTCCTCCATCAGTCCAAAGAGTTCAATTTTGGTTTCATCAGAATATGGTTGAATCTTGTGGTCTGCAAGTTCTTTGGGTGCCTTTTTGGTATACTCCAAGCAGTCTTAAGATGCTTGGTATAGTCCAAGCATCTTAAGGATGATGAAAGGAAACAGGATGCATCTGAGCTCAATGTTGAGTCTCATAGCAAGGGGTCTGAATAAATAAGTATTAATGTACAAAGATTTCTAAAAAACAGTTTTCCCTTTGTCATTATGGGGTATTGTCTATAGATTGAAGGATTTTTTTAATAAAAAAATGTATTCCCATAGGGCGGCGCACAATTGGCACAGCATCGTCCGGGTTTGGCTGGGGTAGGCCGTCATTGTAAATAAGAATTTGTTCTTAACTGACTTGCCTAGTTAAAGGTTTCCCAGACACACACACCACACTGACCAAAAAGTTATTTAGTTGACATTTACTTACTCCCCATTAACAGTAAAACATGTTGTTCATTTGTTCAGTCGTTTCATTCTCAACCAGGATTTGTCATACTGTGGAACGCCGTCTGCGTCTTTGCATGTCAAATAACACTATTTGACGTGTCAAATAAGCTTGTTGACCAATCATGACCTGAATATGACTGCACGTCATATAATAATTTAACTTGTTCATTTTTTACGAAGTTATTACACATTGATTATACTCACACGCATTTAATATGTCACAACGATTCATCGATATGTATGCTATGATGCTGGTAAAAATTGCCTTGCGCACCTACAGTGCTGGTCATACAATGTTCTTCCCCAAAAACATAGCAAAGTGACAATCTGTTTCAGTAGCTATAGTTTGCTAGCTTACTATATAGCTAGGTGTCATCATCTAAAATAACCCTAATTTATAAGATGTCGAGGTTGGAATGTTGTTATATAAATTCAACAAAAGACTATTTGTTAATTTGATCTGTTAATCACAATGGATGTATTCTACTTTAGAATTGCATTGGGGGCATGCTTATTTCACTGTACAGCCTCACCTATGGATTGTGGATCAATGACATGGGGTATCTAGTCTACTCAGTGACACCCATAGATCATTAGCTTCATAGCTCTTATTGCGGGACTGAAACAACTGTGAATTGAGCCACATTTATTGTCAACCTATGTGTATTGAACAGTATTCCCGTGGACAAACAATACTGTGTGGATGTTTTGGAGTCTGAAAACTCTGAGGACGTTGGGAAAACAATAAGAGCTACTATGCTAATATTTGCATGAACTCTTCACAGTTGTGTTCTGTGGGTGTCACTGAGTAGACTGATACTCCATTTCATTGCTTCACATTCCAACCTTGTTTAACATTATCTAGTCTAAATATGGCATGATTCCACCAATTGTAATCACTTTCAAACCATACATTCCATGATTGTGCCTAATCCTTATTGTGGCTAGCTTCACAACACATAACCCGGTCCAGTTGAGCCTCACTAGCCAGATGAAGCTAGCTGGCTGATTATAACATAAGCTTTGGGCAACAGGGTTAAGTAGCTGGCTAGCGATCTATTTTCATGAACTGAAGTTCAATTTCAATAGGTGAACAACAAGTGGCTTTCTAGCTAATACTCACAAGGAATTCTAAATCATTGCAATAATGAAAATGACTGCAGTTTCTACTGGTCATTGTTTTCAGGCTGGTTGTGTTGGTGCTAGCTAGGTACTAAGCTAAAGCTAGCTACCCCAGTAGTTGCGCCCGAACAAATAATGGTTTATTACCATTGGTATTGTAAACACACAATTTGTGGCCCGTGTTTGCTTGTTTTTTGTACATCTTTGACAGTGCTACTGATAGTAGTGGTGGCGCTTGGCTTGCAAGTGCAAATTCAGAACATACAACATTCTATAATAGGACTGTGTTATTTGACGTGTCATATTAAAAGCTTATTAAACATGTGAAATAGTGTTATTTGACGTGTATCTTTTTTGACCCAAATGGAGTTCCATAGTATGTCGTGAAGCTAATTGCAGGGATGCTATTACTGTGTAACTCCGGTAGGGCAACGTGTACCGATGCTCGACCAGTCGGTGAAAGCCAACATCACCCACGACAGAGAACGGTTGATTGTCAAGGGCAATGAATCCCATTATATTGGCGTTAATGGATTTAGCTTTTGAGTTGTCTCGCTGAAATTTTGTTACTCTTTCAAATGACTGCTCGACTTCTTGACTGATCGATCCACACAGCAGACATTGTGGGCTAGGTTAGGAATGCTGTGTTGCATGTGTAATGCACCATTTTACGTGGCATCACGTCATGTACCAAAGTTATATAGGTATGCACGTCAACTTTGACATCGGTTTTGCACATCGGCGTTAAACTAGACATTGATGCCGATGTTGGCATTTTTAGCTAATATCAGCCGATTCAGATATGTTCACAGATATATTGTGCATCCCTAGCTGTAACGTAACAAAATGTGGAAAAAGGGAAGGGGTCTGAATATTTTCCAAAGGCACTGTATATTATATAATTCATGGATAATGTTTTAAATGCTAATAAAAGTGTGGTAAATGTGTAATTCTTCAAAACAAGCTCTTCAGTTTCTACTCAGCTCCGCGGGCACATAGGCCGTGTGAACAAAGCTTGGATTGGTTTGCCAGCCATTTGCTATGAGGGGGAACTGCCACAAAGAAATCGCAGGATTTCATTGCATAAATTATAACAGCACAAAGTAAATGGACTTTCTTGGGTCACTCAAATGTACGCTCAGTCAGAACTTCCGGGTCTGCTCTAGTCTCCCTCCCAATGAGTCTCTCATGCCAGACGGCTTACTTTCGCATGTGAGACTAGATCTGCTCTATCAGGTACAGATTGTGCTAAAACAAAAAGGAAATTGTAATTAACTTGTAAATAAATAATCACAACAGTCATGGGAACCTGGGACCTTATAAATCAGACATCTACATCCAACAACAGTCGGAAGGACAAAGGGGTACACTAGAATCCTCTCATCTGGTAGGACAAAAAAGCTTGATGGTGGCTGGCAAATTTTGTTTCCCCCATGGTGTTCATCAGTTTCTACTGTAGGTGACAGGGCAACATGTTGTGTGGTGATGTGACTATCATTAATTACCTACTATGTTTAGTTATTACTTGATTAAATTAATCATGTAACAATTAACTCATTAGTAATTTGGGGCACCACGGGAAAATATTATTTGAATTACCGCTTCCCGACTTAACTCAAGAATATATAGGTATCATACCAGTCACCATTTAATAATTTCCTCATATCAGTCTCATTCTGAACGTTGTTGACTTTGTAAATCTGCACAAAAGTATTGCTAATCATTCTCTACCACACAAATTGATTTGATTATTTATTAACAAGCTAAATGATAACATAAGACACACACACACACGGTATAGGTTATTGATTTGAAACGTAATATGATGACAAGTGATGACAGAAGATGGAGATTTAAAGAGCGAGAGAGAAAGAGAAGCAACACTTGGATACATTTGCTAACTATGCTTAGTTTAGCCCTAATACCTTTCCCCAAACTGCCGTTCCTTTGGGTAAGAAGTAATGTAATGATGTATTTACGTGTTGAAGGTCTTCCTCGTGTATCTCTGTCGGGCCCTCTTCGGTTGGCCTTGTCTTTTGTTCTCAAGTCTCTGATTGTCCACAATATGTCACACAGTCCTTTCTCTTAGTTGTCTGTTTACTTGTACTCGTTCTGGAAGAGGGATATTCTGAGGACTGCTAATCAGCCGTGTAGATTATCCCAGAGTGGGATTGAGAGCAGTGTAGACAGTGATTTGAAGAGAATAACCGGATTGTCATAGATACATGTATTTTCTCAGATTCAGTACTTTAAACAGCTACTTAACCATAGCATTGATTGTTAAGAGGTTCCTTTGTCTTCAACCTCATGTTGTGTTTTCGGGGTTGTGACTATCTTAGCCCACGCTTAATTCTTAACTCAAATGCTTTATACCCTCTGGTAAAAAGTGGGCTTTTACGTCCGGGAGAGACACTCTGGATTCCCTGGGGCTTGGCTAGCTACGAGGCAAGGTATCACAATTTACCCTGATCTCATTAGAGAACTAAAATTACAATCTTATCGTCTCATAAACTTTCTCTTTATCCTGGATATTTTCCACACAACATAAAGTATGTTGACATGAAAACTCTTCTTGTTACTTCATGCAACTTTTAATGACATCACACAATAGACATTCATTTTCCATATTTCATCTCTCATCATTCCCAATATTCGGATATTGAAATATATTGTCCCAGTGTCCATGGTTTGATGTTGTAGTTTTGGGTGGAAAACTCTTCATAAGACCCAGAGACATTCCGATCACCCAAACTAGGCCCCAAAAGGAATTGTCAGCTGCCTATGGTTTACATTCGACATGAGGTGTCATAAAATCCCCCACATCCATCCCTCCCTCCTCTGCTGGAGAGAGAGACCTCTGTAGAGCTGATCCACTGTAACTTGATCTTTTGGATCCTCACAGGAGAGTCATGGCAGTGGACTAAAACAGCATGAAACTGGGTGTATCACAAAGCATGATGAAATTCATTAGCCAGATACAGTAATTTTGAGAATGATTTTTGTCAAATGACCAGTTATCTACTTTTAACAAGCATTACACTGTTGTATTCGGCATATGTGACAAAATTAGATTTGTATTATTTGAATAAGTAGCTGGCTAGCTGGCTAGTTAGCTAGCTAGCTCGCTGGCTAGCTAGCTGATACTGATAGCTAGCTCCCATGCCAATTTCAAGTTTTTCTCGGAAATATGAAGTTAACTGGCTGGAGCATCATGCTTTGTTTCATGTTAGCTAGCTATTCCTAGTTAAATAATGTGTTTTCACTTATTGTATCTGCATGCTTGTTGCGTTCTCCTTGGTGCACACATTCGTGAGCTGTCTGCTTGTTTTAAATAGTATAATCTAATATTTTCAAAACATTGGCAGCAGTGGTCATTTGGTTTCTGACATGCAGTAGTGAAATAGGTGTATTTAGATCGCTTTATATATATTCTCAAAGAAACTACCGGTAGTTCGAAAACTTCATCATATTCACCATCATATTTTGTCATGCTGCTTGTTGACAACTTCATTCACCCCGCTCCCGGGTTTTCAGCCAATCCGCCACTGGTCAGGACTGTGGCAGTTGCAGAAGAGAAACCTGACTGACTTCTGTAAGTCAATAGTACTGCCAGTATTGTGCTCAGTGTTGAAGTTCAAGGTGTGGCTGCAGTGATATCATCACCAGTAGCATGTGAACTATACAGATTCCTGTATGAAGGCTTATACATATGAGGTGTAGATTTGGACATGTATGGTTAGTTACTACAGTACATCTGGAACTACCTACCTACCTACCTCCACTCTATCAGTCCCATAGATTACTGTCATTAACCAATCCTCTGACGCCAGTCTGAGACACATAGTAGTTGAGTATTACTGCAGTGCTGTGCTACAGGCTTAATGGGTTCTGTCCTCTCTAGTAGAGGTCGACCGATTATGATTTTTCAACACCGATACCGATTATTGGAGGACCAAAATAGCTGATACCGATTTAATCATATATATATATATATATGTATGTATGTATGTATGTATGTATGTATGTATGTATGTATGTATGTATGTATGTATGTATGTATGTATGTATGTATGTATGTATGTATGTATGTATGTATGTATGTATGTATGTATGTATGTATGTATGTATGTATGTATGTATGTATGTATGTATGTGTATATATATATATATATATATATATATATATATATATATATATATATATGTGTGTGTGTGTGTGTGTGTGTGTGTGTATATATATATATCAATATATATATATTTATATGTATGCTTGTGTGTGTATATGTATATATATATATATGTATATGTATGTGTATATATATATGTGTGTGTGTGTGTGTATGTATGTATGTATGTATGTATATATAAAAATTAAAAAAAATATATATATATATATATATATTTGTAATCAAATCAAATTTCAAATCAAATGTATTTATATAGCCCTTCGTACATCAGCTGATATCTCAAAGTGCTGTACAGAAACCCAGTCTAAAACCCCAAACAGCAAGCAATGCAGGTGTAGAAGCACTGTGGCTAGGAAAAACTCCCTAGAAAGGCCTGAACCAAGGAATAAACCTAGAGAGGAACCAGGCTATGAGGGGTGGCCAGTCCTCTTCTGGCTGTGCCGGGTGGAGATTATAACAGAACATGGCCAAGATGTTCAAATGTTCATAGATGACCAGCAGGGTCAAATAATAATAATCACAGTCGTTGTTGAGGGTGCAGCAAGTCAGCACCTCAGGAGTAAATGTCAGTTTGCTTTTCATAGCCGATGATTAAGAGTATCTCTACAGCTCCTGCTGTCTCTAGAGAGTTGAAAACAGCAGGTCTGGGACAGGTAGCACATCCGGTGAACAGGTCAGGGTTCCATAGCCGCATAGCCGTTCATTCAGTATTGTTGTAATGACAATTACAACAATACTGAACTAACACTTATTTTAACTTAATATAATGCATCAATAAAATCAATTTAGTCTCAAATAAATAATGAAACAAGTTCAATTTGGTTTAAATAATGCAAAAACAAAGTGTCGGAGAAGAAAGTAAAAGTGCAATATGTGCCATGTAAAAAAAGGTAGCGTTTAAGTTCCTTGCTCAGAACATATGAAAGCTGGTGGTTCCTTTTAACATGAATCTTCAATATTCCCAGGTAAGAAGTTTTAGGTTGTAGTTGTTATAGGACTATTTCTCTCTATACCATTTGTATTTCATATACCTTTGACTATTGGATGTTCTAATAGGTACTTTAGTATTGCCAGCCTAATCTCTGGAGTTGATAGGCTTGAAGTCATAAACAGCGCAATTCTTGAAGCACAGCGAAGAGCTGCTGGCAAATGCAGGAAAGTGCTGTTTGAGAATAAATTATTCCGAGCCTGCTGCTGCCTACCACCGCTCAGTCAGACTGCTCTATCAAATCATGGCAAATTAATTACTGTCTTTGATAGGAAGAAATGGTCTTCACACAGTTCGCAACGAGCCAGGCGGCCCAAACTGCTGCATATACCCTGACTGCGTGCACAGAACGCAAGAGAAGTGACACAATTTTCCTAGTTAAAATAAATTAATGTTAGCAGGCTATATTTACTAAATATGCAGGTTTAAAAATATATACTTGTATTGAGTTTAAGAAGGGCATTGATGTTTATGGTTAGGTACACATTGGTACAACGATAGTGTATTTTACAGAAATGCGCATGTTAAATCAACCGTTTGGCGATGTAGGCTGTGATTCAATGATAAATTAACAGGAACCGCATCAATTATATGCAACGCGGGACAAGCTAGATAAACTAGTAATATCATCAACCATGTGTAGTTAACTAGTGATTATGTTAAGATTGATTGATTGTTTTTTATAAGATACGTTTAATGCTAGCTTGCACCTGACCATAGGTCCTGTCTGCACTTGCATAACAGGTAGTCAACCTGTCACGCAGTCTCCTCGTGGAGTTCAATGTAATCGTCCATAATTGGTCAAAAATGCAGATGACCGATTGTTATGAAAACTTGAAATCAGCCCTAATTAAATCGGTCATTCTGATTAATCGGTCGACCTCTACTCTCTAGGTCCCATCTCAGGCCTAAGGGACATACTTGCCTGCTCCATTTGTCACTGTGATTATGCACTCCACGGGCTGAGAGGAGTGGAGCAAGACTCTTCTTCTGGCTCACCTAGTGCGCTGCCCTCTCTCCATCTGCCTATCTAACATACCTGTACTCTCTCCATCTCTTACTTCTTCACCTTTACACACTTTACTTACTCTCTCATATTTGGACTTGGACTAGATATTCTACTATATAAAATGAAAATAAGTGAAACTGCTGTTCTGCAGAAGTCTGGAGATTCCTCCTGGGAAACAGGGGAGGCAGTATGCTGATGGTTGATTTACTCTGCACCATAAATCGGCCAAATTCACTTAGTCCCTTGTGACTTGTTGACTCATTTATCAGCCACTGTACGTTATTTTGTTGCTATTAGGCAGTTATGCATCAGCCGCCCGTTGAATAACTTAGTCAGACCATTACGATCAGTTAACAGGGTTATACCTCTGTAGCCACAACACCCTCAACACACATGCCACCTCCACAATGGCTTTTTAATGGCACAATTGGAATCAGACATTTTATGCAGAATGTCATAAACGCTAAATAGCATCAGTTAGCGTAGCAGCTTTGTGGGTGTGAAGGGCTAACTTAATTTGTGTTGGTTATGATTTGACCCGAGTGGATTACACAATGGGATGGACTGGAGGGAAATTTTTTCGCAAGTGCACAAAGACACACACTGTTTAACAATAAAGTCCTTAGATGTGCTTCTCCCATTAAATCTGTCTGTCTGTGGTGTTTTGTTTTATCACACTCAAGGACTGACAGAACTACCTACTTTTGTTTTAGTTGAGACTATTCTTACATTTGCCTGAGTGAAGAAAGACACACCCTGATATTTCTTAAAAATCTGTTTCTAGGTCCTTCAGGGAACATTTCATGGAAACTTTCTGCAAGAGCCAGTGGAAACATTTTTTTTAATACGGTTACCTTTTTTAATTTAACCCCTTCAAGTATCCACACTCAGCATACTTCAAATGCCCAGCAAAATACAGTGAATGTACAGTAGAACACAGAGTTAATCTGAATGTCAGTGAACAGTTTGGTCTCAAGTTATAAGACATACTCTTGTGTTTCTCCTGCTGTGGCGTTAGATCTACATGCCTATGGATGTGTTCTGTGTTGGCATTGTGTCGGGAGGTGAGGGGTTAAGGCTGCCAGTGGTTTGTTTGGAAAGTTGTTTCTAGTTCAGTGGCCTTGCGTACAAACTATGCCGGGGGGAGAGGGAAGGGGCTATACTACATGTAGTTGTACTAATTGTTGTAATGTGTGGTATAGTTCTTCAGATCTCTCACTGTCTCTGTCTGTCTCTTTGCCTCCCAATTGCTCCCTCATTCAAACACTTACAGACACACAGTACACAAACACTAACGCACAAACGGGTCACTGCCCAGTGGGGCTCTCTAATCTCAAATTGATCCACCCCCCCTTGTCTCTATTTGTGTTTCTTAACTTGCTGCCACCACCCAGGAGCACTCTTTTAGACTGCAGGTTTCCCTATGGTGCTTTACTAGAAAGCCTTTTTTATTGACAGTGGCTTTGTCTAGAAGCTCCAGGCTTGATCCGGTTTACTAAAAGACAGAATTATAGGAGCTCTACCTCTGCACTAGACTATAGCTATTGGAGGTCAGTTGTCATATGGCTATTCAGAAAAATCTATCTTTTTAAAGTTGATGATCTCAGTAGAATGACATGCCATTCTGCATACATAATTTCCTCACCAATTTTCTGAATGCCAGCGTAAAATACATGACAGTATAAAATACATGAGAAACATGATTGATGCACCCCTATTGTTGATTTTCTCTATAGATGCTGTGAACTGTGAATATGGGATTAAAAGTGTCCCCTTTTAATGCGACCAAAAAGTTTTTCTTTGGGTTGGACAGGGAACAAGATTGTGGTTAATATTTGATGTTGGAGAGTAATATCATTTAAAAGCAGGGCTGCCGTCTCAGCACTTGGTGGAAGTAGTGTAGTGCAGTGATAAAAAGTACATGAATGTTTCTGTCCAGAGTTCAGGATAGAATGGTAAAATCTACTAGGGGAAAACTTTATTTCCCTAGGATCTATACCCCCTAAGGTTGATGTCCAAACATCTAATTTGCATAATACAAAAATAAAAAATACCCATTAAAATGTGTCAGTTTAAGCAAGAGATTTTTTTTGCATTGGATCGCCAATGTAACACTTTGCATCTGCAGTGAAATGTGACGGAGCTAGACCGGTGAGACATCCTGAAAATCTGTCTCCTCACAAATCGTCTGTAGCGTCCGAATGCCTTGAAACTATTATGACCCCTCTATGGAAGGAGGAGACTCTCATGAACACGATGGTGTTCTCTGTTTTGCTCTACAAACCTCTCAAGTGTCTTGGGACTCTTCTGAAGTACGTACAGCCAATCTGCCAACTTTTACCTGTAGCGTCCAAACAGTTTGGGCTACACACTAATATGACCCCACTGTGTGAAGGTGAGACTCTCACGAACATGCTGGTTGAAAGTCTCCAGGTACCAGTTGAAATGTATGGAAGTATACAGTATGGAGACTGTTTAGGAAAAAATATGGGGTTAAATGCATGTAAAAACAATATATAAGAAAGATCAGGAAACATTTTATCTCTCTCAGATATAGTATAGACACTTCAGAACAAACTTCTTTTAGAATTGTTGTGACTATCTGTTCCATATAGTGAATCTGTTATTCAACGTGTTTCTATGGACTAATAGCAGTGTCGTGTCTTTGGCTATGCCGGATTAAGTGATATGACATGCTATTCTATAAAATCCTTTCTCTGTAATGCATGTGAATTTGATAACTAGAATGTGTAGACTTTCCCAGATACAGTTTATGTCATCCTGTCATCAGTCATAATGTCTCAGATGACAACCGAACTGACATCATATTCATTAAGTACCAATGCATATTTTCAACTGGTTCTATTACCGAAATATGGCTCCTTTCCCCCCACTTGTTTGATGTTCCCAGACTCTCTATGTTTAACAAAGGCTATTCAAAAGTCCATCAGTAGAGTCCGAGAGAGGGAAGGGAGAAAGGTATTTATGGGGGGGGGGGGGTCATAAACCTTACCCACAGGCCAATGTCATGACAGCAGTAAGGCCAAATAAACATTTTCATCATATAATTGTTTCATTTTTATTTTGATACTTTTCAGGGTTCTTGAAATTCAAAATGGTCCTTGGTATGACCTAATTAAAACAATTCCATATAGCTTAAACCCGGGCTTAGACATGGCTTTAAGTCTTGTGATAAAATACATTTGGTACAGAGTGATTCTGTGCCAGTAATCTTCAACTGAAATCATGTTCATAATTTTCCTTGAGGTCTATATGATGCAATAGGCTTTTTTTGAAAAGTTTAAGTAGGAAATTGCATGAGTTTTGGCCATTCTTGAGTGGGAGGCCGAGTCTCAATCATATTTCATGGGTTTTGGAAAGAGTTCACATGGCCTATTTCTCCACTCACAGCTGTCCCCCAGTGTTAGTCATGAAGATGATATGTTAATGTAGGAATACAGGCCAAATGAAAGTGTATTGAGTTCTGTTTGCATGTTTTACAGTCTTGTACAGATAGGGGGGGCACTCAGGAACATTCATTGTCTTCTTAGTAAGCATCTCCAGGTTAGATTTGGCCTTGTGTTTTATGTTATTGTACTGCTGAAAGGTGAATTCGTCTCCCAGGGTCTGGTGGAATGCAGACTGAACCAGGTATTCTTCTAGGATTTTGCCTGTGCTTTGCTCTATTCCTTTTTTTTTATCCTGAAAAACTCCCCAGTCCGTAACGATTACAAACATACCCATAACATGATGCAGTCACCACTATGCTTGAAAATATGGAGTGATACTCAGTAATGTGTTGTGTTTAGGGCAAATCCAGTACAACACTTTCTATTCAGGACAAAAAGGGAATTGCTTTGTCACATATTTTACAGTATTACTTTAGTGCCTTGTTGCAAACAGGGTGCATGTTTTTGAATATTTTTATTCTGTACAGTAGAGGTGTCAAACTCATTCCACGGAGGGCTGAGTGTCTGTGGGTTTTTGCTTTTTCCTTTCAATTAAGACCTACACAACCAGGTGAATGACATTCCTTACTAATTAGTGACCTTAATTCATCGAGCAAGTACAAGGGAGGAGTGAAAACCCAAAGACACTTGGGCCTTTTGCTGTACAGGCTTCCTTCTTTTCACTCGGTCAATTAACTACAATGTTATTGGTCAATCCTCAGTTTTCTCGTATTACAGCCATCTGTTTTAAAGTCACCATTGGCCTCATGGTGAAATCCCTGAGCAGTTTCCTTTGATGCCTGTATCTTTTGTAGTGATTGGGTGTATTGATACACCATCCAAAGTGTAATTAATAACTTCACCATGCTCAAAGTGATATTCAATGTCTGTTTTTTTATTTTTACCCATCTACCAATAGGTGCCCTTCTTTGCGAGGCATTGGGAAACCTGGTTTCCAGGTCTTTGTGGTTGAATCTGTGTTTGAAATTCACTGCTTTACAGATACAGTAATTGTATGTGTGGGGTACAGAGATGAGGTAATCATAAAAAATTCATGATAAACACTATTGTTGCACACAGTGAGTCCATGCAACTTATGTGACTTGTAGAACCGATGGCCTCGACGAACCCCCCAATCATTCTGACTGAAACATTATTGTATTATAATTTTTTTAATGGGGGGGGGTACTTTTTTTACCACTCTCCCCCCCCCCCCCCCCCAATTTTGTGATATCCAATTGGTAGTTACGGTCTTGTCCCATCCCTGCAACTCCCATACGGACTCGGGAGAGGTGAAGGTCGAGAGCCGTGCGTCCTCCGAAACACATCCCCGCCAAGCCGCACTGCTTCTTGACACACTGCTCGCTTAACCCAGAAGCCAGCCGCACCAATGTGAGGAAACACTGTACAGCTGGCGACCGAAGTCAGCTTGCAGGAGCCCAGCTGCCACAAGGAGTTGCTGGAGCGCAATAGAATACGGACATCCCAGCCGGCCAAACCCTCCCCTAACCTGGACGACACTGGGCCAATTGTGAGCCTCCTCATGGGTCTCCCGGTCATGGCTGGCAGCAACACAGCCTGGAATCTAACCCTGATCTGTAGTGACGCATCTAGAACTGCGATGCAGTGCCTTAGACTGCTGCGCCACTCGGGAGGCTTTGACTGCAACTTCTAACAGTGTAACTCTATAACGGTTGTTCAAAACAAGCATTGTGATTGGTTGAGACCCGTTCTAAACCGCCCTAAAAACAACATTTAGCACGAGTAAGCTTATGATGCAAAAAAGGGCATATTGCTATCTGTTCCATCTGAGAAATCCCTGCTGTCCCATCAGCCCAGTCAGCGGATTCATTAACTTGATATCCACTGTAAAAAGCATCTAGACATTTCCCCTTGCTTCTAGACTAACATTTGATTTTCAACCACGGGGGTTTGTACAAGCGTTGCTGTCTGTCTCTCGACAATTGCAACATTGTTTCAATATTGAAATTTGATCTCCACTGTGCTATTGAGAACTAACGTCAGGACAAGACTAACATCTTTTCTCAGTCAAAATCATGAATCAGCATAATGTTTAGGGATATACTGTAAACACAAAAAAATGTAAATAGAAAAACAGGTCAAACTAAATGAAATGCAGCTACTTTGCTGTTATTCTAGCTACACGGTTTGACATGACTGTTAGCCATAGTTGGCTAGCTACCAAGTAATGGATAAGAGTGTTGCCAGCCAGCATAGCAACGGAACATTTTACAACGAATGACTGGGTCACGTCCATCACAGGAGGCTGCTGAGGGGAGAACGGCCGTTCCATTAATTCCGCTCCAGTCACTACCACGAGCCCATTCTCCCCAGTTAAGGTTCCACCAACCTCCTATGGCGTCCGCAGAAATAGAACATAAAGACTTCACAACTGGGTCGCCTCTCTGGCAACCTAACCAATAGAATGAACGGACATCTTTTCTCATCCAGACGAAATCATGAATCAGCATAATCTTTGTGGATATATACAAAGAAATGTTGATAGAAAAACAGGTTGATCGACATGAAATGTGGCTAGTTTGCTGTCTTACCAGCTTCAGTTGGAAGTTATTGAGTTAGCTGTTCAGTTGGCAAGCTCACATTTTCTATGCCTGGTGAAATTGCGCATCATTAGCTCTTTGTTATGGTTGTATCCAAAACAGCTTAAACAAACGCAAATGCAGCTATTTTGCTGTTATTCTAGCTGCACTGTTTGGCCTGACTGTTTTAGTCATAGTTGGCTAGCTAGCAAGCAAAGGATAAGAGCGTTGGTGGAATTTTTAGAACAAAATGACTGTCGTGTCCATAGATATATATTTCCGTTGAGAGATGAAATAGTAGTTTTTGAAAAGATTTATCAAAATAACGTTATTTAATTAACCCATTGTAGAAAAGCAATTGTACACTCGAGATTTGCGAAACAGCTTTTTTAGCAAGGCTGTGCTGATCTACTATGACCACAGCACAGAAAGAAAGTTGCTTAGCACAGCCTTGTGTGTACAATTGCTTTATCAGTACATTTCATGCAGTATATGCTATTGCAAAAATTATAATTTGTTTGTGTTTATGAAGGCTTTGTAACGTTAGAATATATTTTTTTATATAACACAGTAGCATTTTCATTAGTTTGTTACTGTAGGCTATATGTAAAGAAAATATATATTTTTTAATAATTCAAGTGTTCAATCAATTGGCAGTAGAGGCACATGTATGTGGTCTCATTTGCATATTTTGTTACAATATTTCAGAAAAGTTGTAATACAAAAATCTAATTTGTCTACATTCAGCTGGTAAAGGTTCATTTTGAAAGTATTCATACCCCTTGACTTTTTCCAAATTTTGTTACGTTAATTATTCTAAAATGGATTAAAGCAAAATAGGTTTTTAGAAATGTTTGCAAATCTTTTTAAAAATAAAAAACTGATATCACATTTACATAGGTATTCAGACCCTTTACTCAATACTAGGTTGAAGCACCTTTGGCAGCGATTACAGCCTAGAGTCTTCCCGGGTATGATGCTACAAGCTTGGCACCTGTATTTGGGGAGTTTCTCACATTCTTCTCTGCAGATCCTCTCAAGCTCTGTCAGGTTGGATGGGGAGCGTCGCTGCACAGCTATTTACCGGTCTCTCCAGAGATGTTCGATCGGGTTCAAGTCCGGGCTCTGGGTGAGCCACTCAAGGTAATTCAGAGACGTGTCTCAAAGCCACTCCTGCGCTGTCTTGGCTGTGCTTAGGGTTTTTGTCCTGTTGGAAGGTGAACCTTCGCTCCTGTCTGAGGTCCTGAGAGCTCTGGAGCAGATTTTCATCAAGGATCTCTGTGCTTTGCTCCGTTCATCTTTCCCTCGATCCTGACTAGTCTCCCAGTTCCTGTAGCTGAAAAACATCCCCACAGCATGATGCTGCCATCACCCTGCTTCACTGTAGGACTGGTGCAGGTTTCCTCCAAACGTGGCAACTCTACCCTAAAGGCCTGATTTGGTGGAGTGCTGCAGAGATGGTTGTCCACTCTGACAGAACTCTAGAGCTCTGTCAGAGTGACCATTGAGTTCTAGGTCACCTCCCTGACCAAGGCTCTTCTCCCCTGATTGCTCAGTTTGGCTGGGCGGCCAGCTCTAGTAAGAGTCTTGGTAGAGTCTTGGTAGAATGATGGAGGCCACTGTGTTCTTGGGCACCTTCAATGCTGCAGACATTTGGTACCCTTCCCCAGATCTGTGCCTCGACACAATCCTGTCTCGGAGCTCTACGGACAATTCCTTCAACCTCATTGCTTGATTTATGTTCTGACATGCACTGTCAACTGTGGACCTTATAATGACAGGTTTCCAAATCATGTCCAATCAATTGAATTTACCACAGGTGGACTCCAATCAAGTTGTAGAAACATCTCAAGGATGATCAATCGAAACAGGATGCACCTGAGCTAAATTTTGAGTCTCACAGCAAAATTTGCAAACATTACAAAAAAAATGGTTTTTGCTTTGTTATGAGGCATTGTGTGCAGATTGAGGAAACATTTTAGAATCAGGCTGTAACATAACAAAACGTGGAAAAAGTGAAGGGGTCTAAATACTTCCCGAATGCACTGCACACTGAGTGTTCAAACATTTAGGATCACCTTCCTGATATTGACTTCCACCCCCTTTTGCCCTCAGAACAGCCTGAATTAATCCGGGCATGGACTCTACAAGGTGTCGAAAGCTTTCCATAAGGATGCTGGCCCATGTTGACTCCAATTCTTCCCACTATTGTTTTAAGTTGCCTGGATGACCTTTGTGGGGTGGACCACATCAATAGGGATCATAGCAATTGTGGAGAGACTGCCAAGAGTGTGCAAAGCTGTCATCAAGCCAAAGGGTGGTTACTTTGAAGAATCTCAAATATAAAATATATTTTGATTTGTTTAACACTTGTTTTTGTTACTACATGATTCCATATGTGTTCTTTCATAGTTTTGATGTATTCGCCTTTATTCACCATTATTTAGCTTTAGAAACTTCAGAGTGTTTTCCATCCAATACTAATAATAATATGCATATATTAGCATCTGGGACAGAGTAGCAGGCAGTTTACTCTGGGCACCTTATTCATCCAAGCTACTCAATACTGCCCCCCTGTCACCAAGAAGTTAATCCTACCACAGTGTCCGATTTCTAAAAGAATTTACGACGAAAGCAAACCAAACGATTATGTTAGGTGAGTGCCTAGTGACAGAAAACAGCCATTTTTCCAGCCAAAGAGAGGAGCATTATGTCCAGCTAGCAGTAGGCAACTTGGTCACGAAAATCAGAAAAGCAATCAAATGAAATCGTTTACCTTTGATGAGCTTTGGATGTTTTCACTCACGAGACTCCCAGTTAGACAGTAAATGTTCATTTTGTCCCATAAAGATGATTTTTTATAGCCGAAATACCTCCTTTTGTTCTTCACGTTTGGTTGAGAAATCCACCGGAAACTGCGGGCACGACAACGCCGAAAAATATTCTAAATTAGATCTATAATATCGACAGAAACATGGCAAACGTTTTTTATAATCAATCCTCAAGGTGTTTTTCAAATATCTATTCGATAATATATCAACCGGGACAGTTTGCTTCCCAGTAGGAGCGAGAGGCACAATGGCCGCCTTTGTCTATTACGCACAAATCACTCTGAGAGCCACCAGCTGACCACTGACGCAATGTTGTCATTCACACTCATTTTTCAAAATAAAAGCCTGAAACTATGTCTTGTGACACTAGACACATTAGGGAAGCCATAGAAAAAGGAATCTGGTTGATATCCCATTCACTGCTCAATAGGGATGCATAGGAATGCAGAGGTTTCTAAATAAGAGTCCCTTCCTGATTGGATTTTTCTCAGGCTTTCGCCTGCAATATCAGTTCTATTATACTCACAGACAATATTTTTACAGTTTTGGAAACTTTAGTGTTTTCTATCCTAAGCTGTCAATTATATGCATATTCTAGCATCTTGTCCTGACAAAATAATGTGTTTAATAATATGATATGTTTACTTTGGGAACGTTATTTTTCCAAAATGAAAATAGTGCCCCCTAGTTTCAACAGGTACAGTGCCTTGCGAAAGTATTCGGCCCCCTTGAACTTTGCGACCTTTTGCCACATTTCAGGCTTCAAACATAAAGATATAAAACAGTATTTTTTTGTGAAGAATCAACAACAAGTGGGACACAATCATGAAGTGGAACGACATTTATTGGATATTTCAAACTTTTTTAACAATTCAAAAACGGAAAAATTGGGCGTGCAAAATTATTCAGCCCCTTTACTTTCAGTGCAGCAAACTCTCTCCAGAAGTTCAGTGAGGATCTCTGAATGATCCAATGTTGACCTAAATGACTAATGATGATAAATACAATCCACCTGTGTGTAATCAAGTCTCCGTATAAATGCACCTGCACTGTGATAGTCTCAGAGGTCCGTTAAAAGCGCAGAGAGCATCATGAAGAACATGGAACACACCAGGCAGGTCCGAGATACTGTTGTGAAGAAGTTTAAAGCCGGATTTGGATACAAAAAGATTTCCCAAGCTTTAAACATCCCAAGGAGCACTGTGCAAGCGATAATATTGAAATGGAAGGAGTATCAGACCACTGCAAATCTACCAAGACCTGGACGTCCCTCTAAACTTTCAGCTCATACAAGGAGAAGAATGATCAGAGATGCAGCCAAGAGGCCCATGATCACTCTGGATGAACTGCAGAGATCTACAGCTGAGGTGGGAGACACTGTCCATAGGACAACAATCAGTCGTATATTGCACAAATCTGGCCTTTATGGAAGAGTGGCAAGAAGAAAGCCATTTCTTAAAGATATCCATAAAAAGTGTTGTTTAAAGTTTGCCACAAGCCACCTGGGAGACACACCAAACATGTGGAAGAAGGTGCTCTGGTCAGATGAAACCAAAATTGAACTTTTTGGCAACAATGCAAAACGTTATGTTTGGCGTAAAAGCAACACAGCTCATCACCATGAACACACCATCCCCACTGTCAAACATGGTGGTGGCAGCTTCATGGTTTGGGCCTGCTTTTCTTCAGCAGGGACAGGGAAGATGGTTAAAATTGATGGGAAGATGGATGGAGCCAAATACAGGACCATTCTGGAAGAAAACCTGATGGAGTCTGCAAAAGACCTGAGACTGGGACGGAGATTTGTCTTCCAACAAGACAATGATCCAAAACATAAAGCAAAATGTTCAATGGAATGGTTCAAAAATAAACATATCCAGGTATTAGAATGGCCAAGTCAAAGTCCAGAAATGAATCCAATCGAGAATATGTGGAAAGAACTGAAAACTGCTGTTCACAAATGCTCTCCATCCAACCTCACTGAGCTCGAGCTGTTTTGCAAGGAGGAATGGGAAAAAAATGTCAGTCTCTCGATGTGCAAAACTGATAGAGACATACCCCAAGCGACTTACAGCTGTAATCGCAGCAAAAGGTGGCGCTACAAAGTATTAACTTAAGGGGGCTGAATAATTTTGCATGCCCAATTTTTCAGTTTTTGATTTGTTAAAAAAGTTTGAAATATCCAATAAATGTCGTTCCACTTCATGATTGTGTCCCACTTGTTGTTGATTCTTCACAAAAAAAATACAGTTTTATATCTTTATGTTTGAAGCCTGAAATGTGGCAAAAGGTCGCAAAGTTCAAGGGGGCCGAATACTTTCGCAAGGCACTGTAGTTCCAAAACATCCGGTGATTTTGCAGAGAGCAACATCAATTTACAGAAATACTCATAATAAACATTGATAAAATATACAACTATTATGCATGGAATTATAGATACACTTCTCCTTAATGCAACCGCTTTGTCAGATTTCAAAAGAGCTTTACCGAAAAAGCACACCATGCAATAATCTGAGTACAGCGCTCAGAGACCAAAACAACCCAAACAGATATCCTCCATGTTGTGTAGTCAACAGAAGTCAGAAATAGTATTATAAATATTCACTTACCTTTGATGATCTTCATCAGAATCCACTCCTAGGAATCCTAGTTCCACAATAAATGTTTGTTTTGTTCGATAATGTCCATCATTTATGTCCAAATACCTCCTTTTTGTTTGCGCGTTTAGCCCAGTAATCCAAATTCATGACGTGCGATCACTAGGTGCAGACGAAAATTCAAAAAGTTCCTTTACAGTCTGTAGAAACATGTCAAACGATGAATAGAATCAATCTTTAGGATGTTTTTAACATAAATCTTCAATAATGTTCCAACCAGAGAATTCCTTTGTAGAATGCAGGTTGCTCTCACGTGTGCGCGCGTGATCAGATCAGCCCATGGCACTCTGCTAGACCTCTGACTCATTCCCCTCTCATTTGCCCCACAGTAGAAGCATAAACAGGGTTCTAGAGACTGTTGACATCTAGTGGAAGCCTTAGGAAGTGTAATTTGACCCCATAGACACTGTGCATTCAATAGGGAATGAGTTGAAAAAACTACAAACCTCAGATTTCCCACTTCCTGGTTGGATTTTTTCTCAGGTTTTTGCCTGCCATATGAGTTCTGTTATACTCAGACATCATTCAAACAGTTTTAGAAACTTCAGAGTGTTTTCTATCCAAATCTACTAATAATATGCAAATCTTAGCAACTGGGCCTGAGTAGCTGACAGTTTACTCTGGGCACCTTATTCATCCAAGCTACTCAATACTGCCCCCAGCCATAAGTTAACTTCCAACTTCAACTGTATGTATTAGGGTGGGTGGGTGGGTTAAACAAATAGAATGTTTGGATGGGGTGCACGGCTTTGTATACTATTCAGGTTACCTGTAATTATGCAATCCTAAAGTACTCGTGACCTTTAAAAAAAAAAAAAAAACATTTCAAATGTCAAAAATGTGTTATAGATTTTGATCACAATCTTTAAGATTTGAATGTCTTTTTTAGACTCTGTAACGGAGGGTGTGACCTCCATAATGGTCATTTGTCCTCTGAAGGAAAAATAATTAAATTATATTTCCAAAAATATTTTCGAAATTATAGTTTTTGTTTTTAGCCAAGTCTTTTCTTTGAAATTGTATGTTTTGACCGAAGACTTACAATCTCAGACTTTTGCTAATATGTTCAGTGTCACCAAAAAATTTGTCCATCTCATATTACATCCAAAAGGCTTCTTATTTGCTTTATTTCTCCAACATGCCAGTATTTAAGTCTCCCCCAAGGGGTACTGTAGACACACACGTCAAACGTTTCATTTATAGTTGGTTTTTCTATTTTTTGAGATATTAAAGTTATGCTTTTGCGTGCAAATGTAATGTCAATAACGCTGGAATCGGCCTACACTCCTTTGCAAAAAATATAACAAATTCAGCTCATTTCAAACCCACAGGGCGACAATAATTTGACTGCCGAACTCATGATTGTGTAATTATGACTAATCTTTACTGGTGTGATTGTTGATGCAGGAATGTTGAGCCAGGATGGGTTTCAATGTTGTTCATGGTGTGTAGGAGTGTTCAACAGGGTTCTTAATTGTGTTGCCCCAAGTGGCACTGTCACAGGAATAACTGAAGCACAAATCTGTATTATGTGTTTGAGTTGGGTTTGGTGCAGGGTCGGGCTGAAGAAAATGTGATTAAATTCCATGGCATTCTACAGGAGAACTTGGACACTGTCTCGTTGGCCTAACGTTATATCCTAATTTGACTTTGGTGCAGGTCATGTTGTTCTTCACATTACCATCTCTGGAAAACACACACTAGCTTTATCAAATAAAATAAAATGGTATTTGTCACATGCACAGTATACGGAAGGTGTAAACAGTACAGTGAAATGGTACCGTGCATAGTGGAGTATTTTGTTTATACGTGTAGCTAGCTAGCTAAACAATGAAACATAATCCCAACTCATAACGTTACTACCCTGCATGAATCTGTAGGTTGCTAACCAACTAGATTCAATGTTAACTAGCTAGCTAACATTACGCTATAACTAGCAATGCAAATGTCTCAGATACAAATAATATTATTACACAGATCATACACGTAACGTTAGCTTGCGAGCCAGCCAGCTAACGTTAGCTAGCTAGCTAACAGTAAGCTTTAACTTGCAATGAAAACAACTTTCTGACAAAATTAGAAATGTATAATATCTGAAAATATAGCTAGCTAGACTCTCTTATCTGTATCCATGGATGAACGTTTCTCCCTCTCTGTCACGGATGCCATGGTTGCCCTTAGTTTGAAGATGTAATCCGGAGACAGATGCCTTCTGTGTGTTCTCTTTTCGACTCTGCATATTTGCAATCAAACGCCATATTTGCAGTCATTTTCTCCATCTCCTTAGCTATCATAATCTGTTTCCACCGGGCATTCAACTGATTTCAAAACTCTGTCCTACAGAAAGTGGAGAGCAACACTTTTCCAGTTATTTGTGAGATCTTTCACAAAAGCTGCATTAGAAAGGATTACCTACACATACTGAGGAGCCCTTTGATATATACAGAAACGTGCTACATGGCAGACCAATCCGAACCCGTCTCTCGGCATGTCCTCGGCATGTCCAGCCCATCCATTATCTCAGCTAAGGGCTCTGAGATTGTGGTGCCAGGAAAATAACTTCTCACTCAACAAAACAAAGGAAATGATAGTGGACAGCAGATGGAAAGCTTCAAGTTCCTCGGTATACACATCACTGACAAACTGAAATGCTCCACCCACACAGACAGTGTTGAAGAAGGCGCAACACCGCCTCTTCAACCTCAGGAGGCTGAAGAAATTTAGCTTGGCACCTAAAACCCTCACCAACTTCTACAGAGGCGCAATTGAGACCATCCTGTCAGGTTGTGTCACAGTCTGGTACGGCAACTGCACCGTCCGCCACTGCAGGGCTCTCCAGAGGGTGGTGCGGTCTGCCCAACGTATCACCGGGGTCAAACTACCTGACCTCCAGGACACCTACAGCACCCGATGTCACAGGAAAGCCAAACAGATAATCAAGGACAACCAGAGCCACTGTCTGTTCACCCCGCTATCTTCCAGAAGGCAAGGTCAGTACAGGTGCAATAAAGCTGGGACCAAGAGACTGAAAAACAGCTTCTTTCTCAAGGCCATGAGACTGTTAACTTCTTATGGCTGAGATCCCATTACCGGGAGCGATATAACAACAACCAGTGATGGTACAGGGCGCCATATTCTAAAGAACAGAAATCTCATAATTAAAATTCCTCAAACAAACATTTATATCGTTTTCAAGGTAGTCTTGTTGTTAATCCCACCATTGTGTCCGATTTCAATTAGGATTTACGGGGAAAGCACCACAAACGATTATGTTAGGTCACCAACAACTCACTAAAATGCACAGCCAATTTTACCAGCCAAAGAGAGAGAGAGAGAAAAAGCCTTTGATAATCTTCATCAGATGACACTCATAGGACTTCATGTTACACAATACATGCATGTTTTGTTTGATAAAGTTCAGAAAATCTGAGTTTACATTGGCGTATTAGATTCACTAGTTCCAAAAAACATCCAGTGATTTTGCATAGCCACATCATTCAACAGAAATACTCATCATAAATGTAGATGATAATACAAGTTATACACATGGAATTATAGATATACCTCTCCTTAATGCAACCGCTGTGTCAGATTTAAATAAAACTTTACGGAAAAAGAAACGCATGCAATAATCTGAGACTGCGCTCAAAAGTAAAAACACCACAGCCGCAAAGCTGGCGTCAACATAAACAAGAAAATACATGATAAATATTCCCTTACCTTTGATGATCTACATCAGAAAGCACTCCAGGAATCCCAGGTCCACAATAAATTGTTGTTTTGTTCGAAATGTCCGTTATGTCCAAATACCTTCTTTTGTTAGCGCGTTTGGTATACATATCCAAACGCTAATTCTGGTCAGCGTTATATCGGACAAAAACTTCAAAAAGTGATATTACCGGTCGAAGAAACATTTCAAACTAAGTACAGAATCAATCATTAGGAAGTTTTTAACATATAGCTTCAATAAAGTTCCAACCGGAGTACTCCTTCTTGTCTTCGTGAGCAATGGAATGCAAGTGACTACCACGAGGAATTAACATGATCAGAAAATGGCTGACTAACAGACACCTGACTCATTCTGCTATCATTCACTCCCACAACATCATAGAAGTTAGAACTCATTATAATTTATATTGATGGTTGACATCTAGTGGAACCCCTAGGCAGTGCATCAACATTCATATCTCAAGGGGATTTCATTGGGGACTGAATAAAAACAAAGCTCAGATTTCTGACTTCCTGTTTTGATTTCAACTCAGGATTTTGCCTGCCAATATGAGTTCTGTTATACTCACAGACACCATTCAAACACTTTAGTGTTTTCTATCCAATATTAATAATAAAATGCATATATTAGAAATTGAGACTGAGGAGCATGCCGTTTACTTTAGGCACCTTATTCATCCAAGCTACTCAATACTGCCCCCCAGCCATAAAAAGTTAAATAGCCATCACTAGCACATAGAGGCTGCTGCCTAATATACATTGACTTGAAATCACTGGCCACTTGAATAAATGGAACGCTAGTCACTTTACTAAAATTAAATCAAACTTTATTTGTCACATGAGGTGATACAAGTTTTGTACCTTACAAGCCCTTATTAACCAACAGTGCAGTTCAAGAAGGGTTTTTATTTGGTAAATATTTTCTTATAAAAAGTAGCACAATAAGATAACAATAACAAGGCATTATACAGGGGGTACCGGTACCGAGTCAATGTGCGGGGGTACAGGTTAGTTGAGGTAATTTGTACATGTAGGTAGGGGTGAAGTGACGGTGCATAGATAATAAACAACGAGTAGCAAGAGTGTACAAAACAAATGGAGGAGGGGGTCGTCAGTGTAAATAGTCTGGTGGCCATTTGATTAATTGTTCAGCAGTCTTTTGGCTTGGGGGTTGAAGCTGTTAAGGAGCCTTTTCTTAATTCCATTCCTTACTTAGATTGGTGTGTATTGGGTATATGTTGTGTAATTGTTAGATAATACTTGTTAGATATTACTGCGCTGTCGGAGCTAGAAACACAAGCATTTCGCTACACCCGCAATAACATCTGCTAATGCGTGTATGTGACCAATAAAATTTGTTTATGTTCAAATGCCTCTCCTGTGAAGTAGTGACCTGCTACATACGCCTAGTTTCCTGAAACGAGTTACATTTGCATATAAATGACTTTGTCATTCTCTTCTCTGCTTGGTTAAACAACTTTGTTACTGAAGTAAAAAAAAAACACCACTACAAAGCTGAAGGTACTTGATTTTCTCAACCTCAAACTTCAGTATTTGTAGAAACCATGGACTAATGTTTGCCACTTTAAGGGGGAATACAATCAGCAGTTCAAACAATAACAAAGCTTTCTGCTATCCCCTGTTTCAGTAAAAAGCTGATGGATGGGGCTTGAGAAATGTAATCACTCTAAAGATCCATAGACAGACCTATGGATGCAAGGACTGACCATCCATGATGTCATATTGTTGTAACCATACTTTGAGGGTACAGTGTTCGTTTACATTTACTGTGTTTACAATCATTGTGGTTTCTGATGGGGTACGACAGTTGAAATAAGCTCACGAGTCATTTATATGTTATATTCTTTAAGAATGAATGGGTACTTATAATTCATTTATAAGTCCAAACAAGGGTGTAGCAACTGCAGATTGACTCTAAGGGCAAAACATATCAGATTGATTTGAATGTGTCTTCTAGTAATAGCGTCTTGTTACCATTCCAGTCTGTTGTCCTCTAGGCCCTAGAGAGCAGAGTATATCTCATCAGATCAGACAGAGATACTATTCAGACTGGTCTCTCTCCAGTCCTCTTATCTCCTACAGCTATTAGTCAGGAG
The DNA here is from genome assembly GCF_057628025.1 of Oncorhynchus mykiss. Lineage (NCBI taxonomy): Eukaryota > Metazoa > Chordata > Actinopteri > Salmoniformes > Salmonidae > Oncorhynchus > Oncorhynchus mykiss. Next base: position 45,061,250 of record NC_143028.1, read on the forward strand.
TCTAGCCAACAAAATAAACTGCCATTTCCTCCCCTCCCATTTTATCCCAACCCTTCCCTACCCACTCTCATCTACTATAGTCTTCTCCTCCTTGCTCCAACACATTCTTCTTTCCTCCTCTCCTCAGTGGGGTGGGATTAGAGGTTTGCATGCATCTGTAGAGATGTGGGCTGCAGGGACTGAGGGATGAAGAGAGGAAATAAGGAGAGAAGAGGTGGAGGGGTAAGAGTGAGTGAGTTGGGGTTACGTAAACACACTCTCCCCTCCCTCCGAAAACCCTGTCAGGTTAGGCCGATTGATGATATACACTATATATACAAAAGTATGTGGACACTCCTTCGAATTAGTGGATTTGGCTATTTCAGCCTTATTTGCTGACAGGTGTGTAAAAAATCGAGCACACAGCCATGCAATTTCCATAGAATAACATTGGCAGTAGAATGGCCTTACTGAAGTGCTCAGTGACTTTCAACGTGGCACCGTCATAGGATGCCACCTTTCCAACAAGTCAGTTTGTGAAATTTCTGACCTAGAGCTGCCCCGGTCAACTGTAAGTGCTGTTATTGTGAGCGTCAGCTGGAGTGGTGTAAAGCTCGGTAACATTGGACTCTGGAACAGTGGAAACGCCTTCTCTGGAGTGATGAATCACGCTTCACCATCTGGCAGTCCAACAGACGAATCTGGGTTAGGAGGATGCCAGGCGAACGCTACCTGCCCCAATGCGTAGTGTCAACCTGAAAGTTTGGTGGAGGATGAATAATGGTCTGGGGCTGTTTTTCATGGTTTGGGCTAGGCCCCTTAGTTCCAGTGAAGGGAATTCTTAACACGACAGCATACAATGACATTCTAGATGAGTCTGTGCTTCCAAGTTTGAGGCAACTGTTTGGGGAAGGCCCTTACCTGTTTCAGCATGACAATGATTTTGGAATTTAGTGCTCAAAGTGAGGTCGATACCTCTGTTGATATCGATGTGGAAGAACTTGACTGGCATGCACAGAGCTCTGACCTCAACCCCATCGAACACCTTTGGGATGAACTAGAACGCTGACTGTGAGCCAGGCCTAATCGCCCAACATCAGTGCTCGGCTTCACTAATGTTCTTGTGGCTGAATGGAAGCAAGTCCCACAGCAATGTTCCAACATCTAGTGGAAAGCCTTCCCAGAAGAGTGGCTGTAATAGCAGCAAAGGTGGGACCAACTCCATATTAATGCCCATGATTTTAGAATAAGATGTTTGACGAGCAGATGTCCACATACACTAGGTCATGTAGCGTTTTTTTTCTTCTCTCGAAATAAGCTTTTTTGCACATTTCAATACCCTGCATTTCAAATAGTCAGGAATATTCTAATACATTTAGGGCTTGTAAAATTATTCTTAGGCTACAATTAAGCCTTCCACAACCATAAGACCCACTAATAATTACATTATTTTATAAAATAGTTTAACCTGCTTGTTTTGCAATAATCACTGATCTGAATTTCAAGTCCGTCTATGGAAATACCTTTTTTGTTAAAAATGTAACCAGAACAATCCACATCCACTAGTAATGACCAACTTCTGGTACCAGGCATTATAGAAAATGAACAGTCACGTATTCTCTCAAGCACAATGCTAGTGAGTAGCCAGATAACCTTTTTATATTTGAAGTCTAGCCAACTTGGATCTATTTGCTTGCTAACAAGATAGAACTGTTATGAACACACCCTCCTGTTGGAACAATACATCCTGTTGAGTTTGTTTGGATGTTGAAAGCAAGTGGCCTACCTGGATAAGAAGGAGTTGCCAATTCCTTATATGCTTAGATCCTTTTATGCTCATTGCACATTTAGAAAACACCACATAACAGTATGTGGCTAAAATACTGCTAGCAGTACATGGTACCGCAATGCCACGAGTGACAAACTGAGTGTATACATTTTTCACAATCATGTTCATTGATACTCTTGTTTCAGTAGGGTCTGCTCTGTTCTACAATTCGGGATTTGAGACATATAAAGGGTTTTAACCGAAGGGGAATTGACCGATTTCGGTTGGCCCAAAACTCAAATCCAAATAGCGAGTTGAAACTACTTGTCAGAGAAGTTGGCCAGCAGCATACCACCCTGCATCCCACTGCTGGCTTGCTTCTGAAGCTGAGCAGGGTTGGTCCTGGTCAGTCCCTGGATGAGAGACCAGATGCTGCTGGAAGTGGTGTGGGAGGGCCAGTAGTAGGCACTCTTTCCTCTGGTCTAAAAAAATATCCAAATGCCCCAGGGCAGTGATGGGGTACATTGCCCTGTGTAGGGTACCGTCTTTCGGTTGGGGCATTAAACGGGTGTCCTGACTTTCCATGGGGTCACTAAAGATCACTCAAGATCCCATTGTACTTATTGTAAGAGTAGGGCTGTTAACCCCGGTGTCCTGGCTAAATTCCAAAATCTGGCCCTCATACCATCATGGTCACCTAATCATCCCCAGCTTCCAATTGGCTCATTCATCTCCTCACCCTTGTAACTATTCCCCATGTTGTTGCTGTAAATGAGAATGTGTTCCTAGTCAACATAGCAGTATAATAAAAGAGGAAGTGGTGAGCTTTCATCTTTGTTGTTGTGAGTGGCAGAGGGAGGGGCTTGATGTCTGTGTGCGAGTGGGAAGGTGCACAGTACACAAAAGGAGCAGACGAGACAAAGTACAAATTCTCACCAAAACAAAACTAGATTCGGAACATTTGGAACATCGTGCTAAAACATAAAGTCTAATTAATCAAACTAATTTTATATATCATCCAGCCCTATGTCAGGTCCTCTCAGTTAGCAGAGGAAACTGAGATTTATTACTATAGCTCGCACATTCACGTACACAAACAAATACAAACAAACAAACAAAAACACATACACACAGCTACATCGAGAGGCTGTGATGATGATGGATTTTTGTGAATCGATTACTTGTCATGCACATAGCTATTAGTTATTAGTTATTGTCAGAATTTTAATTTTGGTTGAAAAAAATGCTGAGCTTGTAATGCATCATAATGCATATTTGAAAATGAGCTATGACGTACCAGATCAATACAACACAGCTTTGGTGGCACCCCTGTCTCAAAAACGAATGGTTTTGACCGCTTGGAACTATAGGAAATGAAGCTTCTCCTCCAGACCACGACATTCTGCTCATAACGTTATTACCAACTTTAACCGCTTAATGTAAAACTGAAATACTGCTAATAGGTCAACTATATCTAGTTGAATATAAAGTTGAATCCCCCTTCTCCTAAAATTAATGTATTATGAAGATAATTTTGTTTTGTTCAAATTATTGTCGATAATTGCTGCTTACACGGTTAAAGAATAATTGTGCCAGCTTCGCTACATCAGCAGATGTGAAAGGGTGACGATCTACCTGACTGAGAGGGCTACACTAAACAGTTGGGTAGTGAAACTGTCGGATACTTCTGTCTAGCTCTAGGCAGGTTAAAGTGAGGCCATTAACTTTCATTCACTCTGACATGACTCTAGACTCCCTGGACCTACCTGAAAAATTTAAATCTGCTGGAGCTGCATCTCGTCTTAGACACCTTCAGTCTAGGGCTGAGTCAACCTCTATCTCTCTGTCTCTCTCAATCTCCATCTCTCTTCCTTTCATTGGCTCCCTGTCACTCTCCTTTAGTGTTCTCTTATGGTAAACCACATACATTTTTCTTCCTTCTCTTTGTACAGGGCCCTTGATATGGCCCAATATCCCACTTACTACTCTCATTATGAACTTCTCTTTTCTGTGTTATGGGCTATCACTCTTTCTCCGTCTGATTTGGGAGTGGTGTCAGCTGTCCAGGCCTCCTCCAGATTTACGTGACAGATTCATTTCCCTGTCTCTACCCAGGCACGCTGTCTCCGCGGTGATCTCCACGCTCGCTCACGTCTCGATGGCCCATCACCCTCTCATAGGGCAGAACACACTACACACACCCCCAATCCGCAGTCCACACACACACTCGGCACAGCAGGGGATCACTTAGGCAAAACTTGAAATGAAATATGACAAAAATATTTTTTTATGAATTTTCTGAATCACAATTATGTGCGGACTTTCTTTTTTAAAAACGTTTATTTTATCAGGGAGTTATACCGAGACCAAGGTCTCTTTTACAGATGAGCCCTGTGTGATAGTGCAGGCTCTGTGGGCAGAGGGTAGTGCTAATGGATCTCCATCCCTAGTCATTCTCCAAGGAAAACATGTCGCTGAGCCTGAGGAGTGTGTCCTGTTAGCTTTGGGCCTTGTTCACACACATGGCCTGAGTTACCGTTAGAGCTTCAGGACTTAAAGAGAGCTCATGTAAACACCTCAAAGACCTTAGAAATACTGCATATGAGTCCTATTAAAACCATGTTTTTTCACAAGATCACAGATATTTTCTCTTACTTATCAGGTACCATAAGAGCTGTGATGTTGGCATATCTATATAGCTCTCTGACTCTGGTATAGTGCTTTAAAAGTTTGTCTAGAGGTTGCTCAGAATTGAGTCATTCTTTTGTGGGGATTTGGATTGGCTTGCTTTTGTCCTCACCTGTTATATCTTGAAGATACGTTACTGTAACTTACAGAGAAAACGATCAGCAAGTACATTTAATGTCCATGTGTTCTATCCCAGTTTATCACTTTCCGACACTGCCTTTTCTAACAAAAAAGGTAGTGCTGAAGTTGCAATTTTCATGAGCTTTCATAGTTTAAAGACCTCAAAATGTGAGACTAACAATTGTCTTTTTTCTCTTCCTTTCATGGTCCCAATTTCCTCCCCTGATTACGATGTGACTTCTCTGCTCCTCCTCTCAGGTAAGAGACTTGTGTATACAGTAGACTTGTGTCATCTTGACTCATAAACAGTGAGTTTGATGATTGTTCCATTAGAACACAATGTATTTTCTGCCCGCCAACTGTCATGGCACGATCATTAGAAATGGTATGAAGTGTCATTGTGAATACTCATAGAATATATGTCTGTCCGCATACCAGACCACTGACAGGGTGGGATGAGGAGAATTAAAAGATGACAGGAGGAATAGAATGAACAGAGCGAGGGGACATCGTCTAGAGAAAGAGAGTGGGCTAGCAGCTCCTTGAGCTGAAAACCAGCTGTGACGATGTCGTAAAGATGACATATTTTCCACTGAAGAAGCCCTCATCTTTTTTACAGCCCAGTCCCCTAAAGCAGCGGTCCGTGTGTCACTCGTTTGTTTCTGATCAAGATGCTTTGCCTTCCCTCACCGGTATCACCTAATCCACGGCTAGCACAGTCACAACCACACTCACCACACACTATTAGATGAACTAACAGAAAATGACAAAACACTAAGTCATAGAGAGTGGCCACTAAAAGCAAATTGTTGGAGAGATGCAATTTTAATACCACTCTTCTATTCTGAACCCCTTCTTTTAGCCCTGGTTAATAGACTGGCTGTGGGATTGGGGTTTGAGCAGTTGGGACGGAACTAGTGCTGTTGGCCCTATTTGCATTTATTCAAGAGATGAATTCAAGTCACGTCCCATTGTTTTATGAGCAGTATTCACTTCATGTCTGTGAATGAGAGTAACTCTGAGCTAATTGTCTGTCTGGCTGGTACAGTAGGCCTCGGAGGCCTCATGTTGTGATGGTTGTTCCTGACTGTGCCTGTGCACTGGTGCGGTGGTCCAACTCTCTAAGAGGGTCATGGGACTGTGAGAGACAGCCTACTGTATGATGACTGTTGTGAGCATTCCTGGCCCTTCAGCACATTCTCCAGTGAGGGCACATCTGTGGCACGGTCCCAGAGATCAGACCTGGAGCCCTGCCAGACAACTCGGCCTTCCCTCTGCTCCCTTCTCAGCCCCTCCGCTCTGCTCCTATCTCCCCTTTGCTGCCATCGCCTTCCCTCCCTTCCCCTCCCTACAACCAGCAGTAGTGAATGGCTGTGGCTAGTTTACAATGCCTTCACAAAGTATTAACAGCCCTTGACCTTTTCTGTGTTTTGTTGTGTTACAGCCTGAATTAAAAATGGATTAAATTTAGATTTGTTGTCACTGACCTACACACAATTCTCCATAATGTCAAAGTGGAATTATGTTTTTTTGAAATGTTTACAAATCAATTAAAACTGAAAGGCTGGAATGTCTTAAGTCAAGTATTCAACCCATTTTGTTATAGTAAGCCTAAATACATTTAGGAGTGAAAATGTACTTAATAAGTCACATAATAAGTTGCATGGACTAACTCTGAGTTTAACTTTCTTTTTGAATGACTACCTTATCTCTGAACCCCACCTATACAATTATCTGTAATGTCCATCAGTCACGCAGGGAATTTCAAACAGATTCAACCACAAAGACCAGGAAAGTTTACCAATGCCTCTCAAAAAAGTGCACCTGTTGGTCGATGGGTACAAAACCAAACTAAAAAAATCAGACATTAAATATCCATTTGAGCCTGGTGAGGTTATTCATTACACTTTGGATGGTTTATCAATACACCCAATCACTACAAAGATACAGTTGTACTTCCTAACTCAGCTGCCGGAGAGGAAGGAAACCTCTGAGGCCAATGGTAACTTTAAAACAGTTACAGAGTTTAATGGCTGTGATTGGAGAAAACTGAGGATGGATCAACAACATTGTAGTTACTCCACAATACTAACCTAATTGACAGAGTGAAAAGAAGGGAGCCTCCACAGCACGAGTCAAACTCATTCTAGGAGGGCCAAGTGTCTTCGGGGTTTCGCTCTTCCCTTGTACTTGATTGATTAATTAAGTTAACTAATTAGTAAGGATCCCTCACCTGGTTGTGTAGGTCTTAATTAAGCAAAAAATCATAATAATTAAAATGCAGACACTCGGCCCTCCGTGGAAAGAGTTTGACACCTCTGCTGTACAGAATAAAAATATTCCAAAACATGCATCATGTTTGCACAAGGCACTAAAGTAATACTGCAAAAATGTGACAAAGCAATTCACTTTTTGTCCTGAATACAAAGTGTTTTGTGTGGGGCAAATCCAATACAACACATCACTGAGTACCACTCTCCATATTTTCAAGTATATTGATGGCTGCATCATGGTATGTGTATGCTTGGAATCTTTACAGACTGGGGAGTTTTTCAGGTAAAAAATAAATAAGAATTGAGCAAAGCACAGGCAAAATCTTCCACCAGACACTGGGACATGTATTCACCTTTTAACAGAACAATTACCTAAAACACAAGGCTAAATTTACACTGGAGTTGCTTGCCAAGAAGACAGTGAATGTTCCTGAGTGGCCTAGTTTGACTTAAATCTGCTTAAAAATCCATGGCAAGATTTGAAAATGGTTGTCTAGTAATGATCAACAACTGATTTGACATAGCTTGGAGAATTTTCTAAAGAATAATGGGCAAATGTTGCGCAGTCCAAATGTGGAAAGCTCTTTGAGACTTACCCAGAAAGACTCACAACTGTCATCACTACCAAAGGTGACCAACGTGAAATAGGTAACACCCACAAGGCTGCAGGGCCCGACGGTATTCCATTGCATGTTCTCAGAGCACGAGCAGCTTTTTAGTACTACATTTTTTTATTACTACATAATTCCCTATGTGTTATTTAATAGTTTTGATGTCTTCACTATTATTCTACAATGTATGCGTAGGTGTTTCCACACATTTGACTGGTATTTTGTATACAGTAGATATATAGATTGATATAAACACACACACACCGTACCAGTCAAAAGTTTGGGCACGTACTCATTCAAGTGTTCTTATTTATTATTATTTTCTGCATTGTAGAATAATAGTGACGACGTCAAACTATGAAATAACACATATGGAATCCTGTAGTAACCAAACAAGTCTTAAACACATTTAGATTCTTCCACCCTTTACCTTAATGACAGTTTTGCTCAAGCTTGACATTATCTCAACCAGCTTCATGAGGGATGCTTTTCCAACAGTCTTGAAGGAGTTCCCACATATGCTGAGCACTTGTTGGCTGCTTTTCCTTCACTCTGCGGTCCAACTCATCCCAAACATCTCAATTGGGTTGAGGTCAGGTGATTGTGGGGGTCAGGTGATTGTGGAGGCCAGGTCATCTGATGCAGCATTCCATCACTCCCCTTGGTCAAATATCCCTTACACAGCCTGGGGGAGTGTTTTGTGTCAATGTCTTGATGAAAAACAAATGATAGTCCCAGTAAGCGCAAACCAGATGGGATGGCGTATCGCTGCCGAGTGCTGTGGGAACCAATACTGGTTATGTGTGCCTTGAATTATAAATAAATCAGACAGTTTCACCAGCAAAGCACCCCCACACCATCACACCACCTCCTTCATGCTTCACGGTGGGAACCACACATGCAGAGATCATCCGTTCACTGACTCTGCGTCTCACAAAGACATGGCGGTTGGACCAAAAATCTCCAATTTGGTAATCAGACCAAAGGACAGATTTCCACCAGTCTAATGTCCATTGTTTGTGTTTCTTGGCTCAAGCAAGCCTCTTTTTTTAACGGTGTCCTTTAGTCGTGGTTTCTTTGCCTCAATTTTAGCATGAAGTCCTGAATCACGCAGCCTCCTCTGAACAGTTGATGTTGAGATGTGTTACTTGAACTCTGAAGCATGTATTTGGGCTGCAGTTAACTCTAATGAACTTATCATCTGCAGCAGAAGTAAGTCTGGGTCATCCTTTCCTGTGGTGGCCCTTGTGAGAGCCAGTTTCATCATAGTGCTTGATGGTTTTTGCGACTGCACTTTAAGAAACTTTCAAAGTTCTTGAAATGTTCCATATTGACTGTCATTCATGTCTGAAAGTAATGATGCTGTCGTTTGTCTTTCCTTATTTGAGCTGTTCTTGACATAAAATTGACTTTTCTGTTTACCACCCCTTCCTTGTCACAACACAATTGATTGGCTCAAACGCATTAAGAAGGAAATAAATTCCACAAATGAACTTTTAACAAGGCACACCTGTTAATTAAAATGCATTCCAGGTGACTACCTCATGAAGCTGGTTGAAAGAATACCAAGAGTATGAAAAGCTGTCATCAAAGCAAATGCTGGCTACTTTGAAGAATCTCAAATATAAAATATATTTTGATTTGTTTAACACTTATTGGTTACTACATGACTACATGTGTTATTTCATAGTTTTGATGTCTTCACTATTATTGTACAATGTAGAAAATAGTACAAATAAAGAAAAATGCTTGAATGAGTAGGTGTATAGGTGTGTCTGAATAGGTGTGTCCAAACCTTTGACTGGTACTACGTGTATGTAGCCGCAAAACACCAGTCTCAACGTCAACTGTGAAGAGGCGACTCCGGGATGCTGGCCTTCTAGGCAGAGTTGCAAAGAAAAAGCCATATCTCAGACTGGGCAATAAAAATAAAAGATTAAGATGGGCAAAAGAACATAGACACTGGACAGAGGAACTCTGCATAGAAGGCCAACATCCCAGAGTCGCCTCTTCACTGTTGACATTGGGACTGGTGTTTTGCAGGTACATTTATTGAAGCTGCCAGTTGAGGACTTGTGAGGCGTCTGTTTCTCAAACTCAATCAATCAATCAAATTTATTTTATATAGCCCTTCGTACATCAGCTGATATCTCAAAGTGCTGTACAGAAACCGTAAACTGGGCACTCTAATGTACTCCTCTTGCCAGTTGTGCACCGGGGCCTCCCACTCCTCTTTCTATTCTGGTTACAGCCAGTGTGCGTTGTTCTGTGAAGGGAGTAGTACACAGCGTTGTATGAGATCTTCAGTTTCTTGGCAGTTTCTCACATTGAAAAGTCTTAATTTCTCAGAACAAGAATAAACTGATGAGTTTCAGAAGAAAGGCCTTTGTTTCTGGTCATTTTGAGCCTGTAATCGAACCCAGAAATGCTAATGCTCCAGAGACTCAACTAGTCTAAAAAAGGCCAATTTTAATGCTTCTTTAATCAGAACAACAGTTGCTACAATAATTGCAAGAGGGTTTTCCTTATAAAATGATAAACTTGGATTAGCGAAAACAACGTGCCATTGGAACACGTTTGCTGATAATGGGCCTCTGTACGCCTATGTAGATATTCCATAATGATTGATTATGGAATATTAATGATTTTCTTTCAAAAACAATGACATTTCTAAGTGACTCCAAACTTTTGAACGGTAGTGAAGTAATCCATTGCGGAGTCCTAGTCTAAAAGCCAATTTATGCTTGAATCTAAAAATGGAAGTGGATGTTGTGACACAATTGCGGATTCTCCAGTGGCATGCACAGGGTGAAATCGAGCTCCGCATCGCTATGTGCCATACATTTTGTGACAATGCAGAGGGCACAATGTTTTTGAAAAATCTTTCAAGCTGTCTCCCTTTCGATAACCACTCAGCGTGAAAGGGAAAAATGTAATTCTCTGAACCAGTGGAAACGTCATAAAAGAGGCCTACCCGATTTACTTCTTATCAGTGCTTGACTTGGACTGAAATAGGTTCCGGTACTCATTTTGAGTGCTGGTATTATTTATATTTAGGCACAGGAGCGCCACAATATTTTTTTAGCTAATATTGTGGAAAATATGACGTGCTGGTACTCAGCTTCGACAAACTCCTGCCCAAGTCAAGCATAGCTTCTTATCCCTTGCCAAATAGCCTACAGATGTGTCTGTTCCACGCTCACTGGTGCAGGATTCTCTAAGGGCCCAGAATATATTATACAATGTTGCAAGTTCGCTAGCTCAAGCTTCCAGCTGGACCCAAGTTATAGTTGATAGTTATAGTTATAGTTCAAGTTCATTGCAGACAGGCCAATGTGATTTATAGGATATTTATATTTTCAGGATATTTTCTACCTGCAGGCTGCGTTGTTTTTATTTGTTGGCTTTATGTATGCTATTTTTACATAGTTGACAATGGCAAAAAAAAGTTACATTTTCATTTAGATTTGGATAGAATTTTGATTAACCACACAAATGATTTTGAGATATGAAGACGTTATTATAAATAAAATGGAACTGTTTCACGAAACAAAACTGAAAAAAACCTAGATTTAACTAGGCAAGTCAGTTAAAGACATTCTTATTTACAATGACGGCCTACTTGTAAAGCCCCCCCCCGTCCAAACCCTCCCCTAACCCGGACGACGCTCGGCCAATTGTGCGCCGCCCTATGGGACTGACGATAACGGCCGGGTATGATACAGCTAGGGATCGAACCCGGATCTGTAGTGATGCCTCTACCACTGAGATGCAGTGCCTTAGTCCGCTGCGTCACTCGGGAGGCCAAATAAGAATATGAAAACCGTATTAGAAATGGTAAGAAAAATTGGCATTCCACATAAAATGTTGCCGACTCCTCGTTGAACTTCAGGAGAGTAATGGAAAGTTTTTTATCTTCTGGTTATCCAGATCACTGGCGCCCTCTATGGGCATTTGTCTTATTTCATAAAGCAAATGCCTAAAGCAATCAGACAGGCTCAAAGCATATAGACAATTTTATCTAAAGTGTGTCTATGTATGGAAAAATATACGTTTACATATTTGGTCGAAAGAACAGACGACGTTCGGTCAACCAAGATTTGTTTTTAGTTGGGAACAGCCCTAGACTCTAACCACCCAAGCCATAGACTATTCTCTCTGCTTCCGCATGGCAAGCGGTATGGTACATCAAGTCTGGCACCAACAGGCTCTTGAACAGTTTATATCCCCAAGCAATAAGATTTGATAAATAGCTAACAAAATAGCTGCACAGACTATCTAACCTTGTTTCCTCATTGACCTTTTTATTTTTTGCTTCTATGCACACTCACAGAGCCCGACACTCACACACTCACTCCATCCGCTCACACACACATAACATCCACAGACATTTATACTGACTCTATACACATGCACACCCACTCGCATACAAGCTGCTGCTGCTACTCTGTTTATCTTATATCCTGATGCATAGTCACCTTAACCATATACTGTACATATCTACCTCCATCGCTCCAGTATCCCTGCACATTGTAGATATGGTATTGGAACTGACCCTGTATATAGTGTTCGTACTTACTTATTGTGTTCTTATTTCTTATTTCTTATTTCTTATTTTCTAGTATTACATTGTTATTGATTATTGCATTGTTGGGTTTTGAGGTTGCAAGCAAGGCATTTCACTGTACTGTATGTGAGATTAAAACTTGAAACATTTATTGACTCAGTGGGTTGAATACCTTTCTAATCAAACTATGTAATATTAGTGTTTTATTTTTCATATACAGTGCATTCGGAAAGTATTCAGACCCTTTGACTTTTTCCACATTTTGTTACAGCCTTATTCTAAAATTGAATAAATCGTTTTTTTTCCCTCAATCAATACACAACAGCCCATAATGACAAAGCAAAAACATTTTTTTTTAAACAAATGTATAAAAAATTAAGTATTCAGACCCTTTACTCAGTACTTTGTTGAAGCACCTTTAGCAGTGACTACAGCCTCGAGTCTTCTTGGGTATGACGCTACAAGCTTGGCACACCTGTATTTGGGGAGTTTCTCCCAATCTTCTCTGCAGATCCTCTCAAGCTCTGGCAGGTTGGATGGGGAGCGTCACTTCAAAACTATTTCCAAGTCTCTCCAGAGATGTTAGGTGTAAGTCCGGACTGTGGCTTGGCCACTCAAGGACATTCAGAGACTTGTCTCGAAGACAATCTTGCGTTGTCTTGGCTGTTGCTTAGGGTCGTTGTCCTAATTTAGCAGTCTCATAGCAAAGGGTCTGAATACTTAGGTAAATAAAGTATTTATTTTTATTTTTAATAAAATTGCAAAAAACCTGTTAATTAGAATAATGCTGTAACGTAACGTAACGTAACAAAATGTGGAAAAAGTCAATGGGTCTGAAAACCTTCCGAAGGTAACTGTGTGCATGTACAGTGTATGTGATTGTGTGTATTCACCTGCCTGTGTGGCCCTGTCTTTCCACTTCTCCACCCAGGCCAGCATCATTGTGCCAGCTCTCCCCTACTCTCTTCCTCTCCCTCACTTCAGCAGGACATCCAGATTAGTGTTTACATGGCTCTCATTTCCAGCGCGCTTATCCCCTGTCTGGAATTTGCTTTGGCCCGGTTTGTGTAAAGTTCACTCGGCTCAGTTGCATGCAGGAGAGCTGAACGGGGAAGCCGGTGTCTCTTTCTGTGCTCTGCAGCAGTGTGGAAAGATGTCAAGAATGTCATTATTTGCTGCGTGTGCCTTACTTCAACTGTTCTCATCAGACCATGAAAAAGCAGTTACAAAACCATCCTGTTTTCTTCTGCAACATTTGACTAAATTCAGTTGCTCTCGGTCGGTGCGCTTTACCGCACTCATCATACTAGCAGCTGTCTTCTCCCTACCACTGACATGCGCACACATGCATGCGTGCGCACACACACACACACACACACACACACACACACACACACACACACACACACACACACACACACACACACACAGAGAAAAGGACACACAGTTGAAGTTATCCCTCTTTAGTTTGTCCATATATGTATATTCTGGTAGAGAATCATCTACTTCCTCATCACTTAATGGTAACTGTCTTGGTCTCTGGTATGGATGAGTAGAGTGTGTTTTCACCATGAAACCATTTAGTTACAGTGAGATCACATGAATGAATGATGGAGATTAGGAGAGGAGCCCTGCCATGTTACAAAGTGTCCTATGGAGGCTCTCAGTGTTTCATTGTACCACACTAGAGGTCGACCGATTAATCGGAATAGCCGATTTAATTAGGGTCGATTTCAAGTTTTCATAACAATCGGAAATCTGTAAAAAAAAAAATACACCTTTATTTAATCTTTATTTAACTAGGCAAGTCAGTTAAGAACACATTCTTATTTTCAATGACGGCCTAGGAACGGTTGGTTAACTGCCTCCTTCAGGGGCAGAACGACAGATTTTCACCTTGTCAGCTCGGGGGATCCAATCTTGCGACCTTACAGTTAACTAGTCCAACGCTATAACGACCTGCCTCTTGTTACACTCCACAAGGAGACTGCCTGTTACGCGAATGCAGTAAGCCAAGGTAAGTTGCTAGCTAGCATTAAACTTATCTTATAAAAAACAATCAATCAATCATAATCACTAGTACCTACACATGGTTGATGATATTACTAGATATTATCTAGAGTGTCCCGCGTTGCGTATAATCTAACTGAGCATACAAGTATCTAAGTATCTGACTGAGCAGTGGAAGGCAGAAGCAGGCGCGTAAACATTCATTCAAACAGCACTTTTGTGCCTTTTGCCAGCAGCTCTTCGTTGTGCGTCAAGCATTGCGCTGTTTATGACTTCAAGCCTATCAACTCCCGAGATGAGGCTGGTGTAATCGAAGTGAAATGGCTGGCTAGTTAGCGCACGCTAATAGCGTTTCAAACGTCACTCGCTCTGAGCCTGTGGTTGTTTCCCTTGCTCTGCATGGGTAACGCTGCTTCGAGGGTGGCTGTTGTCGTTGTGTTCCTGGTTCGAGCCCAGGGAGGAGCGAGGAGAGGGACGGAAGCTATACTGTTACACTGGCAATACTAAAGTGCCTATAAGAACATCCAATAGTCAAAGGTTAATGAAATACAAATGGTATAGAGAGAAATAGCCCTATAATTCCTATAATAACTACAACTTAAAACTTCTTACCTGGGAATATTGAAGACTCATGTTAAGAGGAACCACCAGCTTTCATCTATGTTCTCATGTTTTGAGCAAGGAACTTAAATGTTAGCTTTCTTTCATGGCACATATTGCACTTTTACTTTCTTCTCCAACACTTTGTTTTTGCATTATTTAAACCAAATTGAACATGTTTCATTATTTATTTGAGGCTAAAATGATTTTATGGATGTATTATATAAAGTTAAAATAAGTGTTCATTCAGTATTGTTGTAATTGTCATTATTACAAATAAATGCGGAAAAAATTGCCCGATTTAATCGGTATCGGCTTTTTTGGTCCTCCAATAATCTGTATCGGCATTGAACAATCATAATCGGTCGACCTCTATACCACACACACACAATTAACTCCATCGATTACTGTGATTTGTTAGTTTTTCTCAATCGATTACAAGCAATTTTGAGATCTGTGTTGAAATGCATCTATAGCAGGACAGCAATGATCAAATGCTTAAATACATTTACAGGATAGTTGTCTTGCTTTTGTACCTGACCACCTTTTGCAAAGATTGAAATACAAATATCATCAGTGAATACAAAATTCACGTAAGTTCACAGAATATTAACAGATTTTTTAATCAGAAGATAAATGTGTGCAATTGTGTTCACTGTTTCCGGCAATCAGTAATTACTGCTGCATGAAATTCTAAACACAACACGAAGCAGATTTGTACTTCTATAGGAAAACAGCCCTAATGTTGGAAACTAACATTGTTATCATCCAGTCACATTTATTTTTTTTCCAAGCTAAAACACACAATATTTTACATACAGCAGGTTTTTAAAGGACTATATAGTTTATTCTGCTTCGTGTTTTCATTTTTGCCATGGAAAAAAAATATTGCAATACTTGGTATTGTCCCGGCCCTACTCTTAAGTCATCATCTCCAACAGTGTGACCTTCCTCTTTAGAACTTAGCTTTAGTGTAGATTGAGGCCTATACATTTCTATTAGTTGTGTTCCTCCATTGTATCCACTTTTCTTTATTTCTATTGTGCATTGTGTTTCAGTGCGCCAATGGAAAGTCGACTCAACCAGGGCTTCCCAACCTAGGGAGTGCTCTGCCCATATGGGGCGGCAACATTTCGTGGGTGGTCACTTGACCCCTTGATTTAAAAAAAAAATAATTTTACTATTCGCAATTGTTTATACCGGTATAAAACAGTGCATGAATCCACTAAGCTTTAGGCCAGAAACAAGTGATACAATGCCAGAGGAAGACGGGACTATGATGGTTTGTCTCTATGAAATCCAGAAGCTGAGCCTCAACCTAAAGTCAAGGAGTCAAAGAAATTATACTTTGCTTAGGAAGTAATCTTATACAATGTGTGGCTCTGTCGCTATCAATTTTATTGATGGTGTCTTTTTATTTAACTAGGCAAGTCAGTTAAGAACAATTTCTTATTTACAATGACGGCCTACCCCAGCCAACCCTTAACACAGACGACGCTGGGCCAATTGTTCGTCGCCCTATGGGACTCCCAATCACGGCCGATTTAAGATACAGCCTGTAATTGAACCAGGGTCTGTAGTGACGCCTCTAGCACTGAGATATAGTGCCTTAGACCGCTGTGCCACTCGGGAGCCCAGTCAAATCAATTGCTGTAAAAGAGAATATGCATAATTGCATTGAGGGTTCATATAAATTATGTTAATAAAACATATTTTGTAGTGGAATAACATTTGGGGAGATTTGTACAATTGTTCGCACTGTACATATCTTATGCTAAATAAGCTTCCATTGAATAATATTATCTGTGTTCTATTGGATAAGTAACTCTCCAACCATGTGATGGCAGTTGATGTAAAGCCATGGCAAGTTTGTTTTTTCAATATTTTTTTTTTATCATTAACCTAATGCTTCACTGAAATCTAACAGTACAGCTCCAACTATCGTCTTATTATTTATGTATTTTAACCAATCATCAGTCATCTGAGTCGGTGCAGTACAAGTTGAGTGCCCTTCCCGATATGCATGCTGAAAGTCCGTAGTTAACTTGTTCTTTGAAAAATACCATTGTATTTTTTTCAAACGCAGTTTTCTCGATCTGTTTACTAAGAACAGTGACCCATTAACTTCAATGAACGATGGAGATTAATTGGGTTTTCTGCCCGTAATATCATTTAAGGTCCTCCAATGTCTTTTTCCATAGTTTTTTGTAATTTATCTTGTTTCGGTAATGAGTTTAGTCACAAAAATGTCTCAATTGACAGTGTGTCAACCGAGCAGCCTGACTTATTTTCCCAATTTCTTGCGTAATTTCTTTGAACCTTACAATTTTCCAATTCATTGATCCTGGGGACTCTAATGAGTCTTGTTGATCTCTGTGGAATTACAGGAAATGAGCTTCAAAACAACATATCCCTAGGTCCCTCAAATTAAACAAAATCAAGCTGGTGTTGTATTTAATATAGGCTATGTCAATAAACCAAAAATCTAATGTGAAATAGTGGGTCCTGAGAGAAAATAGGTTGGGAACCCTCTGTATTAAACGATGATCATACCAGCCTATGTATGGGTAAATCAATTTGAATTCAATCACGTTTTGACAGAACGTCTTGATTTGAACAAAACCTTCCATACATATTTGACCATTGTAGAATTGCTCGGGAAAGTAGCTTTTTGGACCTGAATGCCAAAACAGTCCAAAGATAAAGGTGCTCAAAGTTGACCCATTATGCATACCCCACCATACCATGAGACATCCATTTCAAGATCACTGGAAAAGATAAATGGTTGCGATTTATATCATTTTAAAAGCTTACAAAAAGGGTTGTCAAACTGCACTATATATACAAAAGTATGTGGACACCCCTTCAAATTAGGGGATTTGGCTATTTCACCTACACCCGCTGCTGACAGGTGTATATAACCAAGCACACCGCCATGCAATCTCCATAGACAAACATTGGCAGTAGAATGGCCTTACTGAAGAGTTCAGTGACTTTCAACGTAGTGCCGTCATAGGATGCCACTTTTCCAAAGAGTCAGTTGGTCAAATTTCTGCCCTGCTAGAGCTGCCCCGGTCAACTCTAAGTGCTTTTATTGTGAAGTGGAAGCATCTAGGAGCAACAACGTGAACAAGTGGTAGGCCACACAAGATCACAGAACGGGACCACCAAGCGTGAAGCATGTAAAAAAATAGTCTGTTCTCAGTTGCAACACTCACTACTGAGTTCCATACTGCTTCATGAAATGGGTTTCTTTGGCTGAGCAGCCACACACAAGCCTAAGATCACCATGCGCAATGCCAAGCGTCGGCTGGAGGGGTGTGAAGCTCGCCACCATTGGACTCTGGAGCAGTGGAAACCCGTTCTCTGGAGTGATGAATCATGTTTTACCATCTGGCAGTCCGACAGACACATCTGGGTTTGGGGGATGCCAGGAGAACGCTACCTGCCCCAATTCATAGTGCCAACTGTAACGTTTGGTGGAGGAGGAATTATGGTCTGGGGCTGTATCCTATGGTTCGGGTTAGGCCCCTCAGTTCCAGTGAAGGGAAATATTAGCACTACAGCATACAATGATATTTTAGACAATTCTGTACTTCCAACTTTGTGGCAGCAGTTTGGAGAAGGCCCTTTCCTGTTTCAGCATGACAATGCCCCCGTGCACAAAGCGAAGTCTATACATAAATGGTTTGAGATCTGTGTGGAAGAACTTGACTGGCATGCACAAAGCCCTGACCTCAACCCCATCAAAAACCTTTGGGATAAATTTAATCACCGACTGCGAGCCAGACCTAATCACCCAACATCATTGCCCGACCTCACTAATGCTCTTGTGGCTGAATGGAAGCAAGTCCCTGCAGCAATGTTCCAACATCTAGTGGAAAGCCTTCCCTGAAGAGTGGAGGCTGTTGTTGTAGCAAATGGGGGAACAACTCCCTATTAACGGCCATGATTTTGGGATGAGATGTTTGACAAGGAGGTGTCCACATACTTTTGGATGATGTAGTCTATTTCATAATTTCAACAACAAAAACGTTTTTAAAACATTACCATTGTTTTACCTTTTAACATCAATTAGCAAAAAACACAGAAATTCACATGTATCTTAGCTTAGACCCTAGTTGATACATGTAATATTGGGCTCCCGAGTGGCGCAGCAGTCTATGGTACTGCATCTCAGTGCAATTCCTGATTCAAATCCAGGCTGTATCACATCTGTTCGTGATTGGGAGTCCCATAGGGTGTCGCACAATTGGCACAGCGTCTTCCGGGGTCGGCTGTCATTGTAAATAAAAATGTGTTATTAACTGACTTGCCTAGTTAAAAATGTATTTGTTTGGAGAAGGCAACTACATTCTGAAAATGCATTTACTGTTTTGCAATAGACCACAAGATCTGTGTGTCTTATGGATCCTGTTTTTAAAATCGACAACATTGTTCCATAAAATGCTTTAAAGTGATTGAGAAAAACTGTAATTAGACTCCCCCTGCTGGTCTGAGATCAGTCTTTGTTGTCTGTGAAGCTGGCCACGCCGCACGGCTCTTCTCTGGCACTGACCCAGAATCAGCCTGTAACTAACTGGTACTGACTGTTCCACTGTCAGAAGAACACACTGCTATGGGAGAGAGAGGGTTGACTCTGCATGGTAACAGACAGGACACACACACACTCCCAGTCAGTGTGTGTGGTGACACCGACGAATAGCGGAGCTGAGCGCTAATGTGGCTCTTCCAGTCTGTGGAGATGGAGAAGTTTTGATGGAGCATTTGCAGGACTGTTCTGATAAGGATCATTGTTCCTGCTCCCTGGGAGATGGAGGATGTTGCTGAGCAGGCCAATGACTGCAGTAGTTTTGGGTTGATGGAGAGGATCTGTTATACAAGAGGTGTGGCATAGGATGCGCCTGCTTATTTGTGTGTGTGTCTCTCTCTCTCCCCTCTTGTTATTACCATGTCTCTTCTCATTATGCCACTATTCCCTTAGCCTATGCTGCTGTACAGCTTGGAAAGTGTGTGTGTGTGTGTGTGTAACAAACATTTGACTGTAGAGTAGATGTGAAGTGTGTAAATGTGGGTTTGTGATGTGGATAATTTCTCGCCATCGACCCGTGTGTGTGTGTGTTGTTTAACATCCTGGCAATCTCTGACTCAGCAGCACCGTCACAGTGGCAGGAAAGTGGGTCAGTTGTGCCCGCTCCAAGGGTCAGAGGAAGAGGGTGGAGGGGATTGATAAGAGAAGTACAGTTGGAGGGATGGTTGGGATGGGGATGGTGAGAGGTGTGCTTGAGGAAAGGGAAGAAGAGAGATTTGGGTTTAATAGGCTACTATATAAGGAAGTATGTCCAGTGTAAAGCTTGGGCAAGGTTCAAAAGGATAGGAGGGGAAGGATGATTGTGAGACTATTGTAGCAGGTCCTTGATATCATCAGCATGAACCAATGTCCTGTTTTTCTAAACCTTGGGATCAAGGCTGTAACGTGGTGGTCTCAGAAGTGGTAATTCCATCTTTGTCTTGTGCTTTAGATCATCTCAAAGCTGACCTGGCTATTTGATCTGTGTCTGTTGTGAGGAACATAATCATTATAATTAGAGAGGTTAATTAAGGAGGCTAGAGGCCTGTGATTACCGCACTGCACTGATGTCTTAATCAGAGTAGGTACACGTCTAGGTGGTGTTGACTGACATCTGCCACCTAGTGGCAGTGCAGAAAACTGGTACTTTAGATTTGTGTGTTTTGTAAAATGGTTAGATGTTACTGCACTGTTAGAGCTAGAAACACAAGCATTTCGCTACACCCGCAATAACATCTGCTAAACACGTGTATGTGACAAACACATTTTGATTTACTAACTAAACTCCACTGACTATACCCATGACTTGGGAGACTGTGATTTGTTTAGTCAAATAAATCATCTCTCGTGGTCAATGAGAAGTGTGTATGAATCCATGATGAAGATCAGTGCAGAACAGTTGGACATCAGGAGACGGACAAAGAGGTTGAATGATGCTTCTGCAGACTAATCACAGGGTTTCTCTCACTGTCTGTCTCGATCTCTCTCGCCCCTGTGTCTGGACCACAGAGAGCAGAGCCCAGTAGGCTCCAATATTATCACAATATGGACTGGGGAGCTTTATCAAACAGCCTTTAATTCAACCTCAGCTGTAGCTTATTTACCCAATAGAGAGAGACAGAACGGAAGGAGGGAGGGTGGCAGTGGAACAGGTTGAGAGGGAGGGAGAGAAGTGCCAGGAGACAATAAGCCTTATGTCATTTCTTCCAAGGAGATGCTAAACAGGAAAAATCAAGGTATCACACCTGTGATCTTCACACCGTGGGTGTTTTGGACCAGTCATATCAGCAGAACGGGATCACTGACTATCTGCATTATTCACACACCCTCAGTAACGTGTGCTTGTGTCGTCACAGTCCATGCATGTGATACAGTGTGAAAGATCTTTATCTCAGAGAACCTTCACAGTAAATAGTGTGTGTGTGTGTGTGTGTGTACCTGTGAACTGAGAGAGCCTTTCCGACCAGCTTCAGTCTTAATTTCTCCCCTCACAGACCAAGGCAATGGCTATACATGCTGAGCTGGCACAATGCTCTCACTAACTCTTTACTTCTCTCTAATTTTCTCAGTTTCTGTCTCTTCTACGCTCTCTACCTCTCCTTGAAGTTATGTTCTATTCTCTCTCTCTCTCTTTCTCTTTCTCTTTTTATATATCTCTCTTGGCAGTGGCCCCTGTAGCCTGGGGACCTGGTTTAAATCTGGGAGCCAATCAGTGTTGCTGTCATAGGAGAGGAATGCAGCACTAGGTCTTAATGGGACCTCTCAGTAAGGAAGGCTGTATGATTGAGAGTTAATTACTTCCAGAATAACCCCACCCACCAATCAATCTATACTGCACTGTCAGTGATGACCTAACAGGCAACAAGATACAACTGATTAGGCATAACAATATATGCTTTAAAATAGACAAAAGGGATACCTTCACTGGAATGGAAAAAAAACGGACTGCCCTATAAAGTCTCAACTTAAAAAAGAACTAAGATCTAAAGTGCAGGAACAGAACATACATAAACCAAAAATTAACTCCAAGAAGGAACATTCCACAGAGACTATAAGGGGTTCCATACTCTGTTCCAAGGCAAGTGTGCAAACCATCAAGTTCAAGTACAGACAATAATGATATATAACATTTAGATCTACTGATCATGTTTAAGTACAAGCATTATTTTTAGCAATAACAGTACACAATATCAATGTATATCTGTACTTAGCTATTTTAAACTCATCAAGGGAAAAAGAGTTCCCCAGGGGTGAACAGAGGGTTGGCATTTACCAATGACCCTCCGACAATTCCAACAACCCTCCATTCTCAACCTATAGGTGAGAATGTCGCAGGAGGGGCTGGCTGCTGTTTTACGGGTTCCTGACCAATTGTGCTATTTTGTGTTTTTTTTGCAAATAATATTTCCGTCATCGTTTCCTATGACTGAAAAGAGCTTCTGGACATCAGAACAGCGATTACTAACCTCAAACTGGATGATGATTTTTCCTTTAATGATTCTGACGCAAAGGAGATACTGCTCTTTTCGGACCAGGCCCAAATCCCAGTCATCCGTATGAATAGGAGAAGCTGTTAGAGGTTGAAGAGCCGGATGCCTGGCAAGACTGCATTGGCGATGGGATAATCCGCCTTTACCCTCCATTCTACTGGTGAACGTGTGATACCTGGAGAATAAACTGGATGATCTCCGTTCAAGACCATCCTATCAACGGGACATTAAAATCTGTAATATTCTATGATTCACAGAGTTGTGGCTGAACAAGGACATGGATAATGTACAGTTAGCTGGGTTTCCCTGCATCGGCAAGACAGAACAGCAGCCTCCATCAGGGGGGTGGTGTGCATCTCTTTGCCAAAATAATTTGGTGTGCGATATCTAATATTACGGGAGACTCAAGGATTAGCTCGCCTGAGTTCAAGTACCTCATGATAAGCTGTAGACAGCACTATTTACATAGAGTTTTCATCTATATTCTTCGTAGCGGTCTATTTACCACCACAAACCGATGCTGGCATTAAGACAACAATCAACAAGCTGTATAAGGCCAAAAGCAAACTAAAAAATGGACATCCAGAGTCAGCACTCCTAGTGGCCGGGGACTTTAGTGCAGGAAAACTGAAATCCATTTTTACCTACAGTAATTTCCACCAGCATGTCACGTGCAACTGCACAAAAAAAAGAAACTCTAGATTACCTTCACTCCTCACACAGAGACGTGTACAAAGCTCTCCTTCGCCCTCCATTTGGCAAATTTGACTATAACTCTATCCTCCTGGTTCCTGCATACCAACAAAAACTAAAATAGGAAGTAACAGTGACTCAATACGGAAGTGGTCTGATTAAGCGGATGCTAAATTACAGGACTGTTTTGCTAGCACAGATTGGAATATGTTCTGGAATTCATCCGATGGCATTGAGGAATATACCACATCAGTCATCGGCTTCATTAAAAATTGCATTGACAACGTCGTCCCCACAGTGACCTTACCGACATATCCCAACCAGAAGCCATGGATTACAGGCAACATCCGCATTTAGCTGAAGGCTAGAGCTGCCACTTTCAAGGAGCGGGACACTAATCCGGACGCTTATAAGAAATCGCACTATGCCTTCCGATGAACCATCAAACAGGAAAAGCGGCAAAGATCGAATCCTACTACACCTGCTCTGACACTTGTCGGATGTGGCAGGGCTTGCAAATTATCACGGAATACAAAGGGAAACCCAACAGTGAGCTGCCCAGTGACGCAAGCTTACAAGACAAGCTAGAATCGCTTCTATGCTCGCTTCGAGGCAGGCAACACTGTACCATACATGAGAGCATCAGCTGTTCCTGATGACTGTGTGATCACGCTCTCCGTAGCCAATGTGAGTAAGACCTTTTAAACAGGTCAACATTCAGGCACTCATAGCATGTGCTGACCAGCTAGCAAGTGTCTACACTGACATTTTCAACCTCTCCCTGACCCAGTCTGTAAGACCTACATGTTTCAAGCAGACCACAATAGTCCCTGTGCCTAAGAACGCCAAAGTAACCTGCCTACATGACCACCGGGGCGGTGCACTCACATCTGTAGCCATGAAATGCTTTAAAAGGCTGGTCATGGCTCACATCAACACCATCATCCCAGAAACTCTGGGCGTAGTCCAATTCACATACACCTTAACCAAATACATTTAAACTCAGTTTTTCACAATTCCTGACATTTAATCCTAGTAAAAATCCCCTGTCTTAGGTCAGTTAGGATCACCACTTTATTTTAAGAATGTGAAATATCAGAATAATAGTAGAGTGATTTATTTCAGCTTTTATTTCTTTCATCACATTCCCAGTGGGTCAGAAGTTTACATACACTCAATTAGTATTTGGTAGCATTGCCTTTTTAAATTGTTTAACTTGGGTCAAACTTAGCCTTCCACAAGCTTCCCACAATAAGTTGGGTGCATTTTGGCCCATTCCTCCTGACATTCCTCCACGCACACGCTTTGATTTCAGTCTGCCAACAAATTTACTATAGGATTGAGGTCAGGCCTTTATGATGGCCACTCCAATAACTTGACATTGTTGTCCTTAAGCCATAAATGTTTAATGCTTTTCGACCTGCCCCCAAATTAATGTAATTGGTTCAGAGTTTGTTTTGATATTTTAACCTGCGTGTGGTCGCATTTGGTGTAGAGGGACAAAATAAATGTATGCACGATGGCACACGCGCACAGCTGGTTTGGGTTCCGTGTAAAGGCATTTCCACCGTCATTTCTCACATGATGAATTGTACACACAAAAAGATCCCACCATGTCGAACGAACAAATTGTCTGTCGGCATTTATCAAATTGTACTGACATATACTGTTTCCATCTGCACGGTCGTGACTTTTTTTCATGCATCATCTAATTCATGAAGTGGTTGGGTGGAAACCTGGTTATTGTGAAAGAAGGATGGCAAATGTTAAACTGTATTTCTGGAATAAAGTTATATGTGGGATATAAGAAAGAATCTTTGTCGCTCGTCATTTATATATTGGGCTCCATTTTAACAAACCATACGCAATGGGAAATCTACGGGCAGGCGCTATAGGTTCAGGTGTGTGTAAGGAATATTTGTACTATTTTCACTATCACAGTTATCCGCGCACTTGCTACGTTTGGAGCAAAATGGCTATGTTTTGATGAATAAACAAGTTGTGGGTGTGTCGAGGCTTGGCCTCTCAAGGGCCTATCAGAACGTGCAGCATGGCAAAACATATGGGTGTTTTCAGTTTATGTATTGCCTAGGAATCAACTAATCAACCAATGTTACACGGAACCCAAACCAAACCGGCTGCGCGCGTGCGCCACCCTACACCAAACGCGATCACGACACGCAGGTTAAAATATCAAAACAAACTCTGAACCAATGTCATTCATTTGGGGACAGGTCGAAAAGCATTAAACATGTATGGCAATTTAGCTATTTAGCTTGCACTTGCTAGCTAATTTGTCCTATTAAGCTAGCTTGCTGTTGCTAGCTAATTTGTCCTGGGATATAAACATTGAGTTATTTTACCTAATATGCACAAGGTCCTCTACTCCGACAATTAATCCACACATAAAGCGGCCAACCGAATCGTTTCTAGTCATCTCTCCTCCTTCCAGCCCTTTTCATCTTTGAACTTATATGGTGATTGGCATCTAAACTTTCATAGTATTACCACGACCACCGGCAAAACAGTTTGTCTTTCAATCACCCACGTGGGTATAACCAATGAGGAGATGGCACGTGGGTACCTGCTTCTACAAACCAATGAGGAGATGGGAGAGGCAGGACTTTCAGCGCGTTCTGCATCAGAAATAGAACTGACTTCTATTTTAGCCCTTGGCATCGCAGACGCTCGTTGGCGGCGAGCAGTGTGGGTGCAAAAATTGAATAACATGGATTTCAAAATTTATTTTGCGATGCTCACGCACGCGACGTGTCTGGTCTGGTCAGCATGTCAGTCTGTAATCGTTTGTTAAATGGCTTACAGAAATGAAATAACAAAATGTAGACCTATACCATCTTTGCTAAATACGTTAACTTCAACCCATTTGCAGTCCACATTGTTCTAAGTAATTGCATGGCTTCAAAGGCAAATGGTGCTGTGCTTTGAGAACTGAAATACTGGTGGATGTTGTGACTGATATCCTGCAATAATTGGCTGTTGAGACTATAGTTTTTGTTGTTATTCTTGGAATTCACTATGCCTATTGTAAATTGCATTTAATAAGCTTGATTAAATTAATTATTGATAAGGCCTAAAAAGAGAACGAATAATTCTAATCAAATTCTAAACCAAATGAAACAACTTGTTTTAAATAGGCTGTGTCACACTTACAGGCACCAAAAATGGTTCCCTTTGGGCATTTAATATTAAAACAAAGCAGACCATGGAGGGTTTTATGCACATCCAAAACGAGACCTGCATGGCTAAAATAATGTGGGCCTACAATGCATAGATAAACAAAGGAATGTCAGCTCACTGTTTTACTCCTCTTAAACTTGATATTTTAATAAAGCTTTGGTGATTAAGATGTATATCCAAGTGGTCTCGGGAGCCAAACCCTTTATTGACAGTCTAGACCAGTGGTTCCTAAACTTTTTATAGTCCTGTACCCCTTCAAACATTCAACCTCCAGCTGCGTACCCCCTCTAGCACCAGGATCAACGCACTCTCAAATATTGTTTTTTTGCCATCATTGTAAGCCTGCCTCACACTATATGATACATTTATTAAACATAAGAATGAGTGTGAGTTTTTGTCACAACCCGGCTTGTGGGAAGTCACAAAGGCACAAATAATAATATAACAATAATCAATTATTTTTTCTCTTTATTTAACCATCTTGCATATAAAATCTTATTTATTAATCGAAAATTGTGAATAACTCACCACAGGTTAATGAGAAGGGTGTGCTTGAAAGGATGCTCATAACTCTGCAATGTTGGGTTGTATTGGAGAGAGTCTCAGTCTTAAATCATTTTACCACACACAGTCTGTGTCTGTATTTAGTTTCCATGCTAGTGAGGGCCGAGAATCCACTCTCACATAGGTATGTGGTTGCAAAGGGCATCAGTGTCTTAGCAGCGCGATTTGCCAAGGCAGGATACTCTGAGCGCAGCCCTATCCAGAAATATGGCAGTGGCTTCTGATTAAATGCAATTTTCACAGAACCGCTTGTTGCCATTTGGATGAGGCTCTTTTGTTCAGATATCTGTAAGTGGAGTGCAGGCAGGGCATGAAAGGCATAACGAATCCAGTTTGTCTCATTTGGGGAAAGGAACTGCGTAATTGCGCACCCAACTCATTTGGGTGCTTCGCTGTATCACATTTGACATTGTCCTTAAGCTTGAGTTCATTTGCACACAAAATGTCATACAATGATGTAAAGTCCTATGCATTGTCCTTGTTAATGCAGTCAGAGAAGAGCTCCAACTTCTTAATCATAGCCTCAATTTTGGCCAGTC
This sequence comes from Oncorhynchus mykiss, assembly GCF_057628025.1. NCBI lineage: Eukaryota > Metazoa > Chordata > Actinopteri > Salmoniformes > Salmonidae > Oncorhynchus > Oncorhynchus mykiss. The sequence continues at coordinate 45,088,420 of NC_143028.1, forward strand.
GTGTGAGAAACTCATCATCATGCAAGAGGTCAGTCAAGTGAAAATGGTCAGTGTAGAAAACTTTAAGCTTGTTCCTCAATTTTTTTTAAACGTGTCAATACTTTGCCCCTTGATAACCAGCGCACTTCTGTATGTTGTAAAGGCGTTACATGGTCGCTGCCCATAGCATTGCGTAGTGCAGAAAATACACGGGAGTTCAGGGGCCTTGCTTAAAAAAAGTTTACCATTTTCACAACATCTTTTCAAGCTGCATTCCCTTGGCCGCAAGAGCCTCTCGGTGGATGCTGCAGTGTACCCAAGTGGCGTCAGGAGCAATTGCTTGCACGCGCGTTACCACTCCACTATGTCTCCCTGTCATGGCTTTTGCGCCATCAGTACGGATACTAACACCACCAAAGTCCATTTGATATCGCAAAGCTGTTCAATATGCTCTATACCAGGAGCTGCGCCAGGCTGGTGTCAACAGTGTTGTCTGTTGACTCATCCAGTTGTAACGCATAGAATTCACTGGCTTGAGTGTGAAGCAGTAATTCTTTCAAAACATCTGCCATGTCACTGATGCGTTGTGAAACAGTGTTGTTTGATGGGGTCATTGTCTGTATACAGTGCCTTGAACTTTGCGACCTTTTGCCACATTTCAGGCTTCAAACATAAAGATATAAAACTGTATTTTTTTGTGAAGAATCAACAAGTGGGACACAATCATGAAGTGGAACGACATTTATTGGATATTTCAAACTTTTTTAACAAATCAAAAACTGAAAAATTGGGCGTGCAAAATTATTCAGCCCCCTTAAGTTAATACTTTGTAGCGCCACCTTTTGCTGCGATTACAGCTGTAAGTCGCTTGGGGTATGTCTCTCTCAGTTTTGCACATCGAGAGACTGAAATTTTTTCCCATTCCTCCTTGCAAAACAGCTCGAGCTCAGTGAGGTTGTATGGAGAGCATTTGTGAACAGCAGTTTTCAGTTCTTTCCACAGATTCTCGATTGGATTCAGGTCTGGACTTTGACTTGGCCATTCTAACACCTGGATATGTTTATTTTTGAAACATTCCATTGTAGATTTTGCTTTATGTTTCGGATCATTGTCTTGTTGGAAGACAAATCTCCGTCCCAGTCTCAGGTCTTTTGCAGACTCCATCAGGTTTTCTTCCAGAATGGTCCTGTATTTGGCTCCATCCATCTTCCCATCAATTTTAACCATCTTCCCTGTCCCTGCTGAAGAAAAGCAGGCCCAAACCATGATGCTGCCACCACCATGTTTGACAGTGGGGATGGTGTGTTCAAGGTGATGAGCTGTGTTGCTTTTACGCCAAACATAACGTCTTGCATTGTTGCCAAAAAGTTCAATTTTGGTTTCATCTGACCAGAGCACCTTCTTCCACATGTTTGGTGTGTCTCCCAGGTGGCTTGTGGCAAACTTTAAACAACACTTTTTATGGATATCTTTAAGAAATGGCTTTCTTCTTGCCACTCTTCCATAAAGGCCAGATTTGTGCAATATACGACTGATTGTTGTCCTATGGACAGAGTTTGCTGCACTGAAAGTAAAGGGGCTGAATAATTTTGCACGCCCAATTTTTCAGTTTTTGATTTGTTAAAAAAGTTTGAAATATCCAATAAATGTCGTTCCACTTCATGATTGTGTCCCACTTGTTGTTGATTCTTCACAAAAAAATACAGTTTTATATATTTTATGTTTGAAGCCTGAAATGTGGCAAAAGGTCGCAAAGTTCAAGGGGGCCGAATACTTTCGCAAGGCACTGTAGTTTTTTGGGCCTTTCCCCCCAGCATTGTCCCAGCCATATCTGCAGCAGCAGAAAGAATTAAGTCCTCCACAATAGTATGGGGCTTGCCTGTCCTAGCCACTCGGTAGCTCACCATATAAGACGCTTCTAGCCCCTTCTTATTAATGGTATCTGTTGCTTTTATACATGTCTTACTACACGAAAGTCGTGTTAATTCTCGCTCATAAAACTCCTGTGGCTTATTTTTCAAATTGGCATGTTTTGCTTCTAAATGTCTGCACAAGAGGGAAGGTTTCATCGAGTTGTGAGATCATTTTTTTGCACATATAACACACTGTGGCTGAGGGAAGGCCCTACTCCCAATATAAGTGAACTCCTAATCAATGTAGTTCTCATCATGTTTGCGCCTCTAAGATGGTCCAACGTCCCTGTCTATTGTTCGGTGCTTTCCCAGGTAAGGGGGCAGTAGCTCTTCGGCTGCATCAGATTCACAACTGTCAGTGTCCATGCTAGCTGGGCTAACAACAAATGTAGAATTACTAATGCTAGCATTGGATGTGCTCGTGGAAGCAGAACAACTTGTTGTCGACAGGTGCAGGTGTAGTACTGCTGGTAGTAGCAGTACTACCAGTAGAGCTGGTATGTGTGTCTATGGACGCGGGCCTTACTTTTTAAAATAATTTATAAATTTTCGAGCAAACGGAATGAGCAGCAGCTACGTTTGGCTACATAGTGGAATTCTCGCGAGAGAGTAACGGTTAAAGTGATTGGATGTTAATTATTTGACTAGACTACCTGTGTTTGACATTGTTATTTCGCTGAACTCTAGATGGTTTAATTTTATTTTGGGCAGTGAAACGAGGCTAATCAGGCTAGAATAAAAACGCACACAAATGTGCCCTGTTGGAAAATAAATTTAATTTATTTTTTTTATTTTATGTGAATCACATTTTTATTTGGCGTACCCCAGGTTGGAAAGTGTATATATATATATATATATATATATATATGCATGCATGCACCAAAAGCACATTAGGCTACTCTTGTTTCTATCTCTATTAGTGCTGCATGAAACTAGCACTTTGGATCATGTTTTTAGGGACACACCTCAAATATTACCACCCCACCCATCTGAGCACAAGCGAGCTGATATAAGACAGGTGAATTGCCGAACCTGGTGGTAAGGATGGAAAATGCCAGTGTGATAGTTTTTACATGACGAAATTGCAAACTAACATGTGTTTGACACTAGCACCGTCTTAACGCCAGCTGAAAATAGAGCCCATTATGTGTATAGTGCAAAGTGAGTGTTAATGTGCATAAAATGAAAAGGATATTTGTTAGGCAGTGGTTTTTACTGTTTAGCCCGCGGTGCAGCCGTCACACACCACCCCTCTAGTTTCCAGCTGGCGGGCCAGCAGGAAAGGAAGTCAGCCGTGGCATTGTCCTTTCCCGGGACATAGCTGATGGTGAACCTGTATGGCTGCATGGAAAGGTACCAGTGGGGGATGTGGGCATTGGAGTCCTTTATCCTGTCCATCCACTGCAGAGCACCGTGGTCCATCTCTACTGAGAACTTCCGGCCAAAGCGAGAGTACCTGAACGAATCTAAAGACCACTTGACTGCCATGCACTCCTTCTCCACTGTCAAATACCAAGCCTCTCTCGGCAACAGCTTCCGGCTGATGTAAGGAATTGATCATGTGATTTCAGATGCGTGAAGCTAGCCTGATGATATCTCTCAATATTTGCCACCGTTAATTGGATATTTGAGTGATATAAAAGGGAACTATTCCTGACAAGTGTAAGTGCTTTAGGTTAATTTTCCTTCCTTTGTGGGCGCTCTGCCTGTCAAGCATCAAAAGGGTGCATTTGCAGATGTACTGTTAGCTGATAACGTTCACTTTGCAAGCTACTGGTTGAAACGTTGTACAGTTGGCTAAACATAGTGGTAAGGAGACCTAATGTACTTTTTCCCCCAACCAACGTAGGCTTACATAGCGAAGTTGGCTAATATTATCCTCTTTTGTTTTTAAGAGTGTTTAATCACGATGTCAAGCTCATTCCAAAAGCCTAATCTCTAATAAGGCAAGCTAAATGTTGTTCGCTTAGCTATCTAGCTACATGCCAAATGAATAGGCTACGCTCACATATCTGAAATGATATGATCAATAAAAAGCATGCAGTTACTTGCTGTGTAACTCTGATAGTAGTGATGATATTAAAACAAAGCAGCTCTAACATTTATTTAACAATCCCTTGAAAACAGCATGTAGTATAGTTGTCAATGTTTTTTTGCGGAGCTGTGGGTCTCCTCCCCCGAGCAGCCAAATCAAACACATTGCAATGTATTGTGACGTATATTGATAGCGACCTATAAATTACTCTGTCACGTTTGCCATTCCTCATCTGCTGATCCAAGGCCTGTGTTGTGTGCCCGTGGCCTCAGTTAAACAATAAGTCATTTAAACTAGAAATTATAATCCCTCTCTCTCTCCATCCCAGGTCTTGGATTTAAGGTGGCATTCTATGACTACATTTTCCCCCAACAGAGTAAACAAATCCATCAATAATACAGCTGTGTATATCAGCAGCCATTTGTTGTGTATTTCAGTGTAGACCAGGGTTGGGTAACTTTGATGGGGGTAAGGGCCACAAAACATATATGAAATCACGATGGCCGCAGTGGCTCGCGGGTCTGTGTACCCACATCCCCCGCCCCCCCCATATTCTACAGATTTTGCCATTGGGTGTAGATAAAATGTGTGTGTGTGGGGGGGGGGGGGCAGTGTTACACTAGCTTAATCCCTTAGATCCTTATAGAATATTTGATTATAGGGCTGTGTTCCCCTTGCCTGTCTCTTGATTAATCACCCCTGGTGAAAATAGGTGTGTGTGTGTGTGGTTATGAACAATGATATTATTATCCCTTTGTGTGTGGTTTCAGGTCAGCTATACAATGATTCATTTTCAGTGGAGGTAGTAGTGTGCACCTGATACTTTAGCAGAAATTCATTAGTTGTACCAGAAACTCGTTAGAAAACGCTACAGCAGTCCTGATGTGGCCTGATGTGTTTGTAGTTTTCCAGTGGTCCAGCTGGGGGCAGCAGACCAGGCTCGCTATCTGTCACCACTGCAGTATGCATGCTAATCCCATTGGTGTTGCCATGGTGACAGGGCCCAGTGGTGACGCAAGAGAGGCCTAATGAAGTGGAACGCAGAGGGCAGTGTTGAGCCGAGAGATGTAAGTAGAGAGACAGAGACAGGCCTAGAGGAAGGGGGAGAAAGAAAGGAAGAGAGTAGTACACTTATTTACAATGTGCTTATCACTATCTCAATAATTCAATACATATGTTGCATGTTTTGTCATTCATAGTTGAGACCATTTACTCAGTTTATTAGGTACACCCATCTAGTACCAACTCGGACCCCCCCCCCCCCCCCCCTGACTCCAGAACAGCCTGAATTATTCAGGGATTGCAAATGTTGCTCAATTGTTATCAAGGGACCTAATGTGTGCCAGGAATTCGCCACACCATTAGACCTGTACCGTTGACAGCAGGCAGGATGGGGCATGGACTCATGCTGCTTACGTCAAATCCTGACTTTGCCATCAGCATGACGCAACAGGAACCGGGACTAGGCAATGTTTTCCACTCCTCATTTGTCTAGTGTTGCTGATCGCATGCCCACTGGAGCCGCTTCTTGTTCTTAGCAAATAGGAGTGGAACCCGGTGTGGTATTTTGCTGCAATAACCCATCCGTGACCAGGACTGATGAGTTGTGCGTTCCCAGATGCCGTTCTGCACACCTGTTGTACTGTGCTGTTATTTGCCTGTTTGTGGCCCGCCTGTAAGCTTGCGCAATTCCTGCCATTCTCCTTGGACCTCTCATCAACGAGCTGTTTTTGCTCACTAGTCTGCCGCTGACTGGATGTTTTTTGGTTGTCACACTATTCTGTGAGGCCGGACGTTTCTGAGATACTGGAACTGGCGATCATACCATGCTCAAAGTCACTTAGGTCACTTGTTTTGCCCATTCTGCCGTTCAGTTGAACAGTAACTGAATGGCTGTTTTATATAACAGGTCACTTGTTTTGCCCATTCTGCCGTTCAGTTGAACAGTAACTGAATGCCTGTTTTATATAACAGGTCACTTGTTTTGCCCATTCTGCCGTTCAGTTGAACAGTAACTGAATGCCTGTTTTATATAACAGGTCACTTGTTTTGCCCATTCTACCGTTCAGTTGAACAGTAACTGAATGCCTGTTTTATATAACAGGTCACTTGTTTTGCCCATTCTGCCGTTCAGTTGAACAGTAACTGAATGCCTGTTTTATATAACAGGTCACTTGTTTTGCCCATTCTACCGTTCAGTTGAACAGTAACTGAATGCCTGTTTTATATAACAGGTCACTTGTTTTGCCCATTCTAACGTTCAATCGAACAGCAACTGAATGCCTGCTTTATATAACAGGTCACTTGTTTTGCCCATTCTAACATTCAATCGAACAGCAATTGAATGCCTGCTTTATATAACAAGCCATGCGACTCACTGTCTGTAGGAGCGAGCCATTTTTGTGAACGGGGTGCATGTTCTGTCTGTCAGAGTGGTGAGTAAACAGGCAGGCAGTTATGAGGTAAGTCAGTACCAGGAGAATGTTTACTGACTGGGAGCCCTGATGGCCCTGGTGACCATGCCTTTAGCGTAGTGACAACTCTCTCTCATTAAATAACAGTATAATTCGGTGTCCTAGCGGAGACTAGCGCTTAGGGAGAGTTTCAGCTGCTGGTAATGAAGGCCTTGATCTAGTATCAGATTATCCCTGATCCTAACCTTAGCAATCACGGGTGGTGAAATATATCTGATCTAGGACCAGTGGTTAGGGTCAAGGTATACATCCTCCATGTAGCCTAGCTCCATCCCACTGCTGCTCCTTTAATTGATTAATGAGCCTGTCGTTAACCCTGCTTCATTAGGCTATCCAGAGGACACACTTAGCAGGACAAAGTTTGACATAAACATGCTGAAGAGTTCATTGAATAATTAGCCATTTCTGCATTCAACACTAGTACATGGTGGCTCAGTCAGACGAGGCAGAGGATACTGTAGTTGTGTGTCCATACTGAAACCCTACCCACTGTTGGGGGGCTTAAGGATATCTGCAAGGAGGGCTCTGTTTGGAGGAAATATATTCACTAATCTGGTTGAGGGATTTAGGGGACCAACTGTTGCCTCTTACTATTACCCTTATTTCTCTCCAGTGTGGTTTGTTGGGCCTGGCAGCCTGGGACTGTGGAGTTAAGGAGAGGGTGGTGGTGACATGCTGACCTGAAGCTGTGTTTCATAGTGAAGAACGTTTTGGGCTTATTGATGATATCTCAGAGATGCAGCGAAATGGGCCATTATCTGGTCCAGGTTTGTTAGGGTGTGTACTATTAGGGTGTGGAACAAGGAAGCTAGTCTAGCTAGCTTATTAGCCCTACTGGCATACTGACATTGTTGTAGGATCCTCAGTAGAGTAGCGGCTTGATGTCAGACAGAGACTAACAGTAGGTTGACCTGGTCTTACATAGCAGGCCATGTCAACTGTCCAATCCCTTTGTTGTCATGCTACTGTACAGACTGTCCTGTCTTCCCATAATGTAGTGATGTCAATGGACTGTCCCTACCAGCTGAGAGACTCTAAGGGATGCTGGCTGCCCTTGTCTTTTAGCAGCAGGCAAATTATTTAGGCCATTAGTGATTAGCTCAAGGACGTGGTGCTACCGCTCATCTCATACTGGGCTCTCTGCGGTCAATGACTCATGAAGTCAGCAGAACAAGCACTTTCTAGAGGTGTGTGTGTGTGTGTGTGTGTGTGTGTGTGTGTGTGTGTGTGTGTTTGTGTGTGTGTGTGGTGTGTGTGTGTGTGTGTGTGCACATGTATACACACAGTATGTTGAGTATGTGAATGTACCTGTGTGTGCTCTTGTTTGTCATTTGATATCATCTTCAGTAGAGCCCGACAGATAAATCTGTTGACCGATATTATCGGACGATATTAGCCTTTCACAGAAATATTTGTATCTGTCTTTATTCCACAGATAAAGCACCGATATTACAGTGCCTTAGGGAAGTGTTCAGACACCTAGACTTTTCCCCACATTTTGTTACGTTACAGCCTTATTCCAAAATGGATTAAATAAAAAAACATCCTCATCGATCTACACACACTACCCCATAATGACAAAGTGAAACAGGTTTTACCAAATGCACAGCAAAGTGAAAACATATTTGACCAAATGCACAGTACCAGTCAAAAGTTTGGACACACCTACTCATTCAAGGGATTTTCTTTATTTCTACTATTTTCTACATTGTAGAGTAATAGTGAAGACGTCACAACTATGAAATAACACATATGGAATCATGTAGGAACCAACAAAAGTGTTAAACAATTCAAAATATATTTTAGATTCTTCAAAGTAGCCACCCTGACAGCTTTGGACACTCCAAACGTTTGACTGGTACTGTATTAAAAATCCAAAATGGATACCTTATTTACATAAGTATTTAGACCCTTTGCTATGAGACTCGAAATTGAGCTGGGGTGCATCCTGTTTCCATTGATCATCCTTACGCTATCATCCTCCTTACGATCTAGGAGTGCTGATGGTGGTGCTAGCCTGCTCAGACGAGCAGGCTAGCTGCGGGTCTGTCATGGTCAGACTGCTGCTGGAACTGTCCTGTTTGTTTGTGTCTAAGACTATCCATTGGCCTGGGGAAACTGTTTTAGAGGTTAAGACACAATGATATGCCTGGAGGGTGGGGGTGGGCCAAATCCAGACTTTACTTCCAGAGAAGGTATATGGTAGAGGGCACACACACAGCTGTAGGAGGTTTTCAACGGGGGGAAATAATGTTATCATTCATGCAGGGACAAATCTCAGAGCATCAAAGCAATTGACACTTTCCAGTGGCTGGGCCCAAAAGCCAGAGGACAGAGAAGAACAGGATGAGTTTGAGGAAAGGCCATTAACTTTAACACAGTGGAGACACTGATGACGGGTATCTGTCACAGCAGGAGAGGAGATGTGGTGAGGGAGGTTCTCGCATGACTGGATGGATGCAGTAGCCTTCATTGCAGTACACTAAGAGCAGTGTGCTAGAAGTCTGTGCTAAGCTTGCTACCTTAATCATTGTATTAGAGGCCTCTGGCTTTATTTACCAGCGGAGTAGTCCTGCACAGTGATGCGCACACACTGTTTCCATGGCAACACAATCTGGTGGTTTTAATTCACCAGCAGACTCTTTGTTGGCCCGATAAGGCCAAAAAAATGGCTCCTCAGCATCAAACCATTCAAAGATTGTGGTTAGAATGTACAGTGCTGTCAGAAAGTATTCACACCCCTTAACTTTTTCTCACATTTTGTTGTCTTAGAGCCTGAATTTCAAACACAGATTTAACCACGAAGACCCGGGAGGTTTTCCAATGCCTCACAAAGATTGGCACCTATTGGTAGATGGGTAAAATTAAAATTAAAACAGTAATTGAATATCCATTTGAGCATGGTGACTAAAACCGTTACAGAGGTGAATGACTGTGATATGAGAGAACTGAGGATGGATCAACAACATTGTAGTTACTTCACAATACTAACCTAATTGACAGAGTGAAAAGAAGAAAGTGCAGAATTCTGCCTGTGCGGAATAAAACATTCCCTAACTTTCATCCTGTTAGCAGCAAGGCACTAAAGTAATACAAATGTGGCAAAGCAATTCACTTTTTGTCCTGAATACAAAGTGTAAGGTTTGGGCCAAATCCAATACAACACATTACTGAGTACCACTCTCTATATTTTCAGGCTTAGTTGTGGCTGCATAATGTTATGGGTATGCTTATAATCATTAAGAAATGGGGAGTTTTTCAGGATAAAAAAAAATAAATGGAATTGTGCTAAGTACAGGCAAAGTCTGAGGAAAACCTGGTTCTGTCTGCTTTCCACCAGACACTGGAAGATGAATTCACCTTTCAGCAGGACAATAACTTATAACAAAAGACCAAATCTACACTAGAGTTACTTACCAAGAAGACAGTGAATGTTCCCGAGTGGAAGAATTACAGTTTTGACTTAAATCTACTTGAAAATCCAGGGCAAGACCTGAAAATGGTTGTCTAGCAATGATCAACAACCAATTTGACAGAGCTTGAAGAATTTTTGAAAAGAATAATGGGCAAATGTTGCACAATCCAGGTGTGGAAAGATCTTAGCGACTTACCCAGAAAGACTCAAAGCTGCAATCAATGCCAAAGGTGCTTCTACAAAGTATCGACTCAGGGGTGGGAAAACGTATGTAAATGAGATATTTATTTAATTTAATTTTCAATAAATCTGCTAAAATAAATTTTCACTTATGGGGTATTGTGTGTAGATGGGTGAGAGAGAAACACTGAATGAATCAATGTTGAATTCAGGCTGTAACGCAACATGTGGTGTAAGTCCAGGAGTATTAATACTTTCTGAAGGCACTGTATCTGTCAATCACACAGAGGGATCTACATCATACAGAAGCACAGAATCTCACACACACAATAAAAACCATGGATCTTATTGGAGGTCAGTATCCCTCTGTCCTCCTGCTTGTTCTGATGGGATTTTGTCATTGAGCTCACTGAATCATTATTGCACCACCGTATACAAAAATACACTGTAAAAAAAACCTGAGTCCATGGCAAAAGGTAGTGCATGTGCTCATCATATCACAGCATATGTTAGCATGTGCGAACGCTCTCCCAAGGACTGTGTCGCTGTGACGTGTCAAGAGGAAACCGTTTGGCTCCTCTCTCTCTGACGAGCATTGTGTCAGCGGCTAACAGTTAGCCTTTCCACTGTGTGTCTGCGAGACAGATGGCCTAGCTGTGGGCGGGGTCTAAGCCACCAGGCAGCACTGGGACGACAGGACTGACTGGCTACAGCCCGGGAGAGAGGGAGCTAGCCAGGTACCCCTCCGAGTGACTATGGAAGGTGTGCAATGCAGTGTCAAACAGACGATACAAAGACCAAGAGAAAGAAACATGCATAGAGCGAGAGAGAGATCAGTCCAGTCTACTCAGTTATATTATGCTTATTCACGTCCGACTGGTTTCTATGGACGTGATGAAATGGGCTGAGAGTTGTGTTCACTCGAAATACATGACATCCGTGTTGTTTGGATTTGTCGTTGTTACATGGCATCTGTATTCCTGTGATGTGTTGTGATGTACTTAACACACATCTTCCTGTTTGTCTGGCTGTCTACAGGAAACAAGCTGAATAAGGACCTGAAGCACTATCTGAGCCAGCGATTCCAGAAGTCCTCTCCGGACCACGAGCTGCAGCAGACCATCCGAGACAACCTCTACCGCCACGCCGTGCCTTGTGAGTAGCACACCCTTTTATACTCCTCCTCGTCGTTCTCTTCTTCCTCCTCATCTTGATGTCATTGATTTGTAGCTTTGCAAGGACTGTGCTGTTTGGTGAAGCTTCACACTGGACATTGGTGATTTTGGCTGGTCATACTCATGTTGCTGTATGTCTCTTAGTCATCTGAATGGTTGTCAGGTTTTAAGGGAGCTTCTTTCCCCTCAAAAATAAAAAAATACTTAGATTACTATTTGAGTCGTAAGCACTGGACAACACACAAACCGCAGTAGATGGTGGTCTCCTCCCACTGACGATTGGAACCAGATTAATATGGAGCTCATGCGCTCAACCCTCGTCATTCATTAAATCAGCCAGATGTTTAGTTTTCAATACTATGTGATTAGAGCAAGAAGCTCCAGCACACCCCATGGTCGATAGGCCAGGAGGTTCTCCCTCCGCTCGATCAATAGGCAGAGTGATTAAACGCACTACGTCTTGATCAGATCCTCACGCACATCTTCACTCCTATTTTTTCTCACATTGTACAGTATGTCATGATGTCCAAGGATTCAGGCCTGTTTTCTGTGGGGCAGCTGTCCTGTATAGATTGTGTGAAGGAAATGCAGAGGTACCTTGAGGCTTCGAATGTATCATATTTCTCAGTGTCAATAATGTTTCACAGTGACGTGGGGGGACCGATAGTGCAACATTGCGATAGATCAAATTCTATTTGTCACATATGCCGAATACAACAGGTGTAAACCTTACCGTGAAATGCTTACTTACAAGCGCAGTTTTAAGAAAAATACCCAAATCCAGCTGTGTGGACCAATCCCTGTACAGCAGCTGGGATTGTCATCTTCCTCATGATGGAGATGGAATTCCCTAGTGATCGTGAGCTGGCCATGACACTCAAACAGATGGAAAGAGAGAGAAGGAACTCGATCAACTCATAGTACATAGTGAGACTGGTTAAAGATGTGTAGTTAGCGGCAGCCATTTTGCATCTGTCATTAATGCATGGCAGGGTTCTCGTGGTTTATTTGTTATATGAAGCATAGTTTATTTGTTGGGCTAGGTTACTTTAGTCCCCTTCACCCAACCCACAATTCAATGGGTCTACTGCATTATCAGGGCCTTGAGTAGTAGGGGCATGTCAACAATGTTAATTACATGGCTCTCTTTCAATGCTTTGTTATCCAAGCATGTTTTCTAATGCCCCCAGATAAACCATCAAAGTCTACTCCTATAGTGCAAATTTTCTCTTCATTGCAAAATAGGTAGAATTGCAGGAAATTAGCTTTAAAACTGCAATTCTTTTTCTCAGCAAAATATATAAAATCTAGCTTTTAAACTGTATAATGTTCTTTCTGCCCATGGCAAAATGTGTAGAATTGCAGGAAATGTGCTTTAAAACAGCAAAATGTCTCTGCGGCCAAGAAAAACACCTACGCCACGCTAACCACTGCTGCTGAAATAAATCCTACGGGGAACACTGTCCTAACAGGACTTTTTCCTAAGGATTCTCATCATTGGGTATTCAATTAGTTTATTCATGACCCTCTCACGCAAATTGCTATCTGTATTCCAGGGGCTTTTTCCTCAGGACTTTATTGGAATTACCCAGTGTGCCATATGTCAGCCAGACAGGCCTGGATTGTGCTAGTCTGGTCATAATGGCCATTTTAATTACCAAAGGCCTAGCTCTTCTCTCTGACTCTTATTGACACCCTGATAAACTGTATTATGGTTAACCAAGGAAACATATCACCATCAAGGTGTACCATTTGTACTTTGTGATATGTCGTAATAAGAAGAATACCTAGCTAGGAACATTATTTTGATTGGTTCCAACTGGCTGTTGGTGAAATTTACATTCCCGGATAATCGATTTACATTTATTAATTTGATTAATTTATTCCAAAAAGATACATTATAGATTCGAGAAGAGGATGTGAGAAGGGCACCAAGACTGGTTATGTTTTCAGCAGTGGTTTGGTTTCTCCACTGGTCATCTCCAGGCCCTGGAGACTGGAGGTCAGTGTGTGGTGGTATAGTTGTGTCCATGGGTCAACTCATGTGTGCATGAGGAGGCTGTGATTAATGGACAGAAAGCAGCTGGAGGTGACAGATGGCCTCACCCTACTCGCTCTGCTCTACTGGGGACATCCTCCTCAAGCCTCTCGTCTCCTCTATGGTGCTCAAACCATGCAGCTCAAACTCCCCTCCCTCTCTCTCACGCACACACACACCATCAAGACAATGCTTGACTCCACTCTATCATCATTCATGTAATCAGACAGCGTCTGTGTGTGCAGCTGCTTCTTTGGTTAACATGCTGAAGCTTTGAAAGGCTGACCAGAGTGTGGCCCTACCAGGTGGCCAGTGACCAGAGTGTGGCCTTACCAGGTGGCCAGTGACCAGAGTGTGGCCCTACCAGGAGGCCAGTGACCAGAGTGTGGCCCCACCAGGTGGCCAGTGACCAGAGCAGGGGGGTGGGGTGACTGACAGGGGATGGGTGACAATGAGGACATGTGACCCTGACAGAGGAGAAATTTGTCTGGGGATGTCTCAAGTGTTTTGTCAATGAACCCTAGTCTGTGTAGTAGAAGTTTTCTCAGGTCCAATAAGGCTGTGTCTAGACTTGACAGTTCATGCAGCTTTAGGATTCTGATCATAGAGTTCTGATCATGGAATCCTAAACGAGTCATGCATCTACACCTACATTTAAATGTGTTCAGATTACAGATTTCCGTGCTATAATAAAATGCCAGTATGCATTCTACAAATGTGGAATAGGCTAAATATGATGATGATGATGATAATAATAATAATAATAATAATAATAATAATAATAATAATAATAATAATAATAAAAATAGTTAGCAAGCAACACTAAAGAGATTTCAAACATGTTAGCATAACTCTAGCCAAACAAAAAAATATTTGTTCTAAATATTAGCTAGCTGGCTAGCAGTTATGAGGCCAGCAAACACATTCCTCACACGCTAGGAACATACTGTATTTCCTCCAACGTTATAATGAAAAGGTGCCTCAAAACACACGTTTTCTGGAGAGTGCTGATGACGTTGCCCACTGTATGCACTTTCGGCAGCCTGATTGCTTCCAGACTGAGGAGAAATCCGCACAATGCATCCCTGACCACCTTCTGAAGTGGTCAGCCAGATCTGAACACAACCTGTCTTTTCAATGCCATCTTTGTATTCTGATAGCATATGCCACATGTAAGTGTCAAGTGTAGACACGACCAAAGTTTGACCCGGACCTGACTGGATCGATCCTTTAAAAAAAAGAATGGGGACCCGAGAACAATCATAACCAACCCCAAATGGGAGCCGAGTGACAAAAAAAATCATGTTTATCAGCCAAGTTGCTCATCTGGTTAATGAATGGGTCTTTGTATGTTGGCTAAGCTTTCTACAAGTTAATAAATGAACCTTATTAGCGTGAAATAAATATGCTACAGATTATGCAGAGCCATGACCGGGTCCACTTGGGTCTATCTGCTGTACTTACATAGAATTGAGACCCTATAACAATCAAACATGAACTGACCCAAAAACCTAGGGACAAGTTTACATTTTGGACTCGGTTCGGGTTTTGGGTATTCTGGTTCGGGTGGACCCGTGAAGACCTCTACTGTGTAATACTGCCACAAGTTGACAGATACAGTAGGATGTAAGTCTTATTGGCTTATAGGACCGTGCTATTGGTTTAGCGTATTAGTGTTGATTGACCTGATAGGATTTAGATGGGAGAAACACTTTAGTCCTGGACAACATGCCTTTAATTAAATTATGCCATGTACTTTGTATCCCCTCTCCTTCCCTTAGCAGAGCCAGGGTTCAGTTCAGCCGGTGTCTCTCCATGCCCTTCTACAGATCAAAACACCTATTGTTGTCCTGAATGGGAAATATCAGCTGCTACAGCATAGAAGACCAGTGTGATAACTATAGTTCCTCTTCTGTCTTTCCTCCTATCACATTGTTGACTTCTCACCTACCACACCACAGCCCTTCTCCACCTCCAAATATCACAGCCCGTCTCCACCTCCAAATGCCACAGCCCTTCTCCACCTCCAAATATCACAGCCCATCTCCACCTCCAAATACCACAGCCCGTCTCCACCTCCAAATACCACAGCCCACTATGTCGCTCTTTCTTTTTTTTCCTCTCCAATCTTCCGGCGTCCGTCGGCTTCCCTGCGGTCACCTAGTGCTCATTCCCAATCCCATACCTACTCTCAATCCTGACTCCCACTGCTGTAGCTGTGGCTGCTGTTCCCTCTCCTCCCCTGTTGTTTTCCACTCGTCGCTGTGATCAGCTCAGCAGCAGCAAAGCTCTCCTCACTGGGTTTGTCCCTCAGCCTGCCTGCGCTGCATAGAGAAATCAGCAGGATCCCCGCTACAGTCTGGTAGCTACCACTCTACTCTCTCTCTCGCTCCCCCACTCTTTGCATCAAGGCAAGTGTGCTGTGCTTTGTCTGCTGTTATTTTTCCACTGTTTCTTTCTCCTAGATGACGGGTGGCTGGAGAGGTGCAGTGAGCAAGTGAGCGTGTGTGTGGGGAGGTGTGTGATGTTTCACCATTCTTGAATATGGTGGATGGCTTGCATATAGGCTAAAAGGATGTGGCGGGGGTGGGGTCAAGGTTGCGTTGGGGGTGGGGTTGGAGAGGGGGATGGGCAGAAGGGAAGAGGGAGGATGGAACTAAGCACACGCGCAAGCATGCTCAGCTATGTAGCTAGCACACAGGCACAGATGGGGACTGCTAGTAGCACGTTTTCCCTGCCTAATTTTACCCTGCAGGATTTGTATGTAGGACCTGCTTTTCACAGGCCTCTCTGTATAGGGCTTGACATTAATGCTAGTCCGCTTGTCTGGGACGAGTAAATAAATAATTGTCGGACAAGCAGAATATATATTGAAGTTGTCTGAATAGAAGTAAAAAATATCACACAACAATCACAATATCAAACAAGGCAACAGTAAACATGTCATCCCCCCACGAATGATGCTGCACCCCACTTGGGCCAATTGAGATATTGTGTGTGACTAACAGATTTCAGTTCATTACTCCCACCTTGGGCCAGTCAGTGTCGTTTTGTAAATGCCAGATCTTTATAGTATGACTCTTCATTCACCCAAGATTCGTCAAAATCGGCCCCTTGCTTTGTGAAATATTGCGTGTGACTAACGTACGAACGAACAGACGGAGACATATCCACAGCCCCCTTCCCGATTTCATCGTGGGGGACAACAATTATTCAGAATTTAATTGGATCAGTGTCCTCTGGATTCGATGTGTTACGCACTGTATCTGTTCTCCCAATCAGTGCAGAACATACCGGAGTAAAATGATCATTGGTAATGCGTGTGTGCAGAGCACATCGGAGTAAAATTATCATTGGTAATGCGTGTGTGCAGAGCACATCGGAGTAAAATGAACATTGGTAATGCGTGTGTGCAGAGCACATCGGAGTAAGATGATCATTGCTAATGCGTGTGTGCAGAGCACATCGGAGTAAAATGATCATTGGAAATGCGTGTGTGCAGAACAGATCGGATTAAAATGACCATTGGTAATGCGTATGTGCAGAACACATCGGAGTAAAATGATCATTGGTAATGCGTGTGTGCAGAGAATGAGAGACATTGCAACAGCAGGTAGCCTATAAAATGATAAACAGACTAGATAGCCAAATCAAAATATACAGTGCATTTGGAAAGTATTTAGACCCCTTGACCTTTTCCACATTTTATCTTTCAGCCTAATTCTAAAATGTATTAAATTATTTATTTACTCATAAATCTACACAAAATATGCCATAATGGCAAAGCAAAAAACAAGTTTTTAGTAAATGTTGCAAATTTATTAAGAATTTAAAATAGGGTTCTTGGTCTCCTCCCTGACCAAGGCCCTTTTCCCCCCGATTGCTCAGTTTGGAAGAGTCTTGGTGGTTCCAAACTTCTTCCATTTGAGAATGATGGAGGCCATTGTGTTCTTGGGGACCTTCAATGCTGCAGAAATTTTTTTCTACCCTTCCCCAGATCTGTGCCTCGACACAATCCTGTCTCAGAGCTCTACGGACAATTCCTTCCACCTCATGGCTTAGTTTTTGCTCTGACATCCACTGTCAACTGTGGGACATTATATAGACAGGTGTTTTGCCTTTCCAAATCATGTCCAATGAATTGAATTTACCACAGGTGGACTTCAATCAAGTTGTAGAAACATTTCAAGGATGATCAACGGGAACAGGATGCACCTGAACTCAATTTTGTCTCTCATAGCAAAGGGGCTGAATACTTATGTAAAAAAAAATATTATTTCACCTTTATTTAACCAGGTAGGCCAGTTGAGAACAAGTTCTCATTTACAACTGTTACCTGGCCAAGATAAAGCAAAGCAGTGCAACACAAACAACACAGAGTTACACATGGGATAAACAAAAGTACAGTCAATAACACAATAGAAAATGTATATAAAGTGTGTGCAAATGTAGTAAGATTAGGGAGGTAAGGCAATAAATAGGCCATAGTGGCGAAATAATTACAATTTAGCATTAACACTGGAGTAATAGATGTGCAAAAGATGAATGTGCAAGTAGAGATACTGGGGTGCAGAGGAGCAAAAAATAAATAACAATATGGGGATGAGGTAGTTGGGTGGGCTATTTACAGATGGGCTGTGTACAGGTGCAAAAATCACTGAAGCTGGAGTGAAATATCTCCCTCGCTAACTTTAAGCTGATGCTGATTTTTGCAATTTGTTCCAGTCATTGGCAGCAGAGAATTGAAAGGAAAGACGGCCAAATGAAGTGTTGGATTTGGGGATGACCAGTGAGATATACCTGCTGGAGCGCGTGCTACGTGTGGGTGACCAGTGAGCTGAGATAAGGCGGGGCTTTACCTAGCAAAGACATATAGATGACCTGGAGCCAGTGGGTAAATAATGTATTTCTGTTTTTTTTATTTTTAATACATTTAAAAAAGTATCTAAAAACTTGTTTTCACTTTATTTATTTAACACCATTGCATTTTATCGGTGGCAATTTGAATGGACAGAGATAACATGACGAGATCCAGAGGCCCATTGATGTGCCATTCATCCGCCGCCATCACCTCATGTTTCAGCATGATCATGCATGTCCCCATGTCGCAAGGATCTGTTCACAATTCCTGGAAGCTGATAATGTCCCAGCTTTCATGGCCTGCATACTCACCAGACATTACACGCATTGAGCATGTCTGGGATGCTCTGTATCGACGTGTGCGAAAGCGTGTTCCAGTTTCCACTAATATCCAGCAACTTTGCACAGCCATTGAGTTGGAGTGGAACAACATTCCACAGGCCACAATCAACACCCTGATCATCTGTATGCGAAGAAGATGTCGCACTGAATGAGGCAAAAGGGGATCACACTAAATGCTGACAGGTATTTTTTTTTTTACAAGAATTGATGCTTGGTTCCCCTTTACGTCTGTCTCTATGAACGTTTCATGACCCTTTGACCAATGAAATGTATTCAAAATACCTTTTCATCAAAACTCTTCAGTTCATAGGCTCTCAAAGTTGTCTGTCAAACCCTGTATCTCCACCATGGCTCTTGAAGTGAAGCACACGGCTTCACCCTGAGGATATTTTGCTCGGGGGTTCTTAGTGAGACTCAATCAGAGGTAAGGTGCACTTTAATTACCTTCTGTCTTTGTAATATTATATATTTCTGGAGTAAGACGTTTTTCTCAGATATAATTATGTTGTTCAAATTGTGTTTCGAGCGCATTGTTGAAATTGTGTTTAGAGTGCAAATCAAATGGCTAGGTAGCTAACCCCGAATCTGATCAAGTTTAATCTCCTGATTTTGGCTCCCCATATGATCTCTGCTTGTTGGCTAACTAGCCACCTTGTCATTGGCATAAAGTGTTAACAGATTAATCAGATGTGTGTTGCAATGGCTAACAAGCTATCGCATTAGGTTGCCACTAGATAAGCTGGCTAAACTAGCTCGCTGCAGTGTCAACCATGTAGCTAGCTAGCTGACGCTAACTAGATGAACCGGGACGTCCAGCGCAGCATCCTCCCACTCCATTGCTCTCCTCTCACTCTGTGTGTGTCGAAATGTCGTACTTTTTTATGACAAGGCCTATAAGCGCATCTGTAGTACAGTCAGTGTATCATCTCAGTAAGCGTTTTGGACCATGACTAGAAATACATTTTTGTGTGTCTTTTTATTTACAGCTTGTAGTGGCACATCCGAGGGGGGGGGGAGGAGAAGGGCCAGCCAAGACAATGAAAATACCCTTCCAAGTGAAAAGGAGAGGTTCAGAAGGAAAGGAGAATTGAGGGTAAATCCTATCTTGGCATCAAAAAGATGATTGAGTTGACTATGGCAATGTTTGATTTATTACGTACATGGTTCTTACCTGAATACCTACCTTGATGTTTAATTTCATGCTGGAATGTGTCTGATTTGCATACTAGTAACATGACCGATGGTGACATTTTACATTTTGGTTGTTGTTTGAACACTAACCTGATCCTCCTTGATATTTCATTCTGAGTGAAAAATGAAACATCGCATTTAGTGTAAATCTTTTTAGTACGAGTTCACCATCACATGTACTTGAAATGATATTGTGAAATGCATTTTTATTTATGGTATTAAAATTGTACAATTATTACAATGTCTCGAGTACCATTTACCTTTTTGTGAAATTGAACACATTGATAGATATTAAGTCAACTTCGATTAAGACTGTAATTGAAGCTTTGATGTCAGTCTTCAATGGAGACTACCTGTGCTGGAGGATATCTGCAAGATGGTGCTGGCAGGCTTAAATTATTAATGCATGTCAAATCAATTGCACTAAGTTGTTGTCCTATTTGTTTGCTGTCTCAGTTTACAATAAAGTGTACATTTTGTTTTAAAAAATACCAGACTAAATGTGTAATTAGTTTTCTTACTGAATACTTTTTTAATCTTAAAGCTTAATTTTACTTTTTTTGAGTAAATTACAATCTAAGTAATAGGACTTTTACTTAAGTACAGATTTTCAGTACTCTAACGGATAGCGTACGGAATGTAGCCTATTGGAATATAATCAAATACTAAGGGGCCTATTGCAACTATTGATGGCACGAGATCATCTCTAGTTTATGTCTCGCTAAACCTTCAATATGCACTAAATTCACCTGCACAGCTTATCTCAATTGCAACCGTTATTGGTTCCCTCATTACCGCTCTCTAAAAGATGTCGGTGTCCCGTCGGTGTTACCTTAGTCAGAGATCTGTGTATGTAATGGCACAATGCTCATTTCTCCGCCCTATCAATGGGAGTCATTATCCCAAAGGCAGGAAAGGAAGGTAGGCAACACGTTTAGGTCTGCATATTAATCCCATAGATACATATTGGGCTTGTTCTGGACAGATTTTGGCGAGAGTGATCCCTCTCTGCCTTAGTCGTGCTTGCAACCAAAGTCTTTCAAGATATGTTCGTATTGTCATAGGAACAACTTTGTCCTTTTTTAACAGACTAAGGGAGATGTATCTATTTGACAAGCATTCCGTACAATAGAAATAAAGTATTTCCTTGTTTACTACGGCAAATCTACTGTTTTAAAGGCCAGAACACTCATTGATGGCCCACAGTGGTATCACCTCCTACACTGGTTTGATTGATGGGGGCAGGGCCTAGATTTTGGTTGGATGGATGGATCTTAGGGGGAGGTAACAGGCTTTGAATGTCTTTTGAAATGTCATTCCGCTGACATCATCATTAGTTTAAGTGAAAGAAAGGCATTGTCAAGAAGGATTCAATGAAGGGATGAGTCCCAGGAAGTCATACCCACTCCACACGCACATACGTCCAGGCACGCATGCACTCACCCATTCATCCCCAACAAACACACACTCAGAGGTTGTGTGTGGGAATGTGAATTCATGCTGCTAGTGATGAATTGTTTTCCTCTCTGGCTTCTGTGTCGAGTACCTTGGACGCATATTTTATGTCATTTGGTGGTGCTTTATTAATACACATTGTTTATTAATACACATTTGTTTTTTTGGAAATGTGTTTTTTTGCATATCCCAACTCTCCCTGAGACACCCTTGGGGAGTGAGGTCACTGCCAGGGTCTACCGTTATCAACTGGGACCATTGGAGCAATTAAGGTTAAGTGCCTTAAAAAATAGATGGACTAACCCAAACTTCTGGCTGATCTGAAGTTAAACTGCTTCTCCCTGTGTAACATCTTATTCTGAAGCACCAATCCAGTGTGGGTGAAATGATTCATGCCTGCTCCCCAAATTGGCAGCTTTCTTGTCTCTCTCTGCAACCTAGGGGTCATCTCACACACCTAAACACCTTCATCCTATTTTCTGAAGAGTTTGCTTTTTCAGAACTGTTTGTTGTCTGACATCCTGAAGCCTGGAGTGATCCCTCGGCTGTGAAAGTGGCCGGTGAGAGAGGTCACACATTTAAATGTTTTCACAATTGAAATGCTGTCTTGTTATAATGTGCATAACATAATATATAATATAACAAAGATAGCCATTCAGAAGTCAAGGATGTAGCCATTTCATAAATGAAGGGCTTTTCTGTAGGAAAATAACTGCCTCATTCCTGGTTATTGTTGCCATTATCAGTAATGTGATTAGGGATGCTGTATTGATGGACTGACTATCCTCGAGGGGTTAAAGAAACAAGGACTCAAAGCTGCTGTTCCTGTACCCCTCCTTTCCCCATCACCCCTCCTATCTCCCCACAGACGACTGCATCTCTGGGGTTAAAGAAAAACAATGGCAGAAAGTATTCACAAAGTATTCTGAAGGTATTCAGAGCCTTTGAATTTTTCCACAGCCTTCTTCGAAAATGTATTAAATTAAACATGTTCCTTATCAATCTACACACAATACCCCAAATTGACAAAGCAAAAACAGTTTTTTTAGAAAAATCAGTAATACCTACATTTACATAGGTATTCAGACCCTTTGCTATGAAAAAAATTACTGCATTATTGAAGGTCCCCAAGAACACAGTGGCCTCCATCATTCTTAAATGGAAGAAGTTTGGAACCACCAAGACTCTCCCTAGAGCTGGCCACACTGAGCAATCGGGGGAGAAGTTCCTTGGTCAGGGAGGAGACCAAGAACCCTATTTTAAATTCTTAATACATTTGCAACATTTACAAAAAACTTGTTTTTTGACCAATAACCCAATGGTCACTCTGACAGAGCTCCAGAGTTCCTTTGTGAAGATGAGGGAACATTCCAGAAGGACAACCATCTCTGCAGCATTCCACCATTCAGGCCTTTATGGAAGAGTGGCCAGACGGAAGATGCTCCAGAGCGCTCAGGACCTCAGACTGGGGCAAAGGTTCACCTACCAACAGGACCACGACTCTAAGCACACAGTGGCCAAGCCCGAGCCTGGACTTGAACCCTGTCAAACCTCTCTGTAGAGACCTGAAAATAGCTGTACAGCGACGCTCCCCATCCAACCTGACAGCGCTTGAGAGGATCTGCAGAGAAGAATGGAAGAAACTCCCCAAAAACTCCCGAAGGTCTGCCAAGCTTGTAGCGTCATACCCAAGAAGACTCGAGGCTGGAATTACTGCCAAATGTGCTTCAACAAAGTACTGAGTAAAAGGTCTGAATACTTATATAAATGTTACATTTCAGTTTTAGTTTTTATATACGTTTGCAAAAAATTCTACAAACCTGTTTTTGCTTTGTCATGATATTGTGTGTAGATTGTGTTTAAATTGATGAGAAAATGTAACTAAATGTGGAAAAAGTCAAGGGGTCTGAATATTTTCCGAATGCACTGAATGCATGCACCCACACTTTATCGCATTCAGTCCTTAATCGAAGTCCTATTCTACCTTAGCCTTATGTCCGGACCTAATCTCATCATTCTAGCCCCAGCATCGCAGCCCTAGTAGCCCAGCTACATCCATCCCTGCCCCGTGCTTGCCCTTGGTAGTGTTGATTTCGTGGGTCACGTGATGCATGGGGATGGGCTCTCTCGCTGGGACTGCCTTGTTTGTCAGAGCAGAGGGAGCATGTGTGACTACGTCTGTGTGTAAGAGAGAGAGATATAGGCTGCAGAGTGGAGGAGAGAGAGAAAAGTGAGGGGGGAGCGAGGGCAAGCGAGCGACAGCTAGAGTGAGCGAGAGACTGAGTGGAGGTGGGCGGGTGCATGTGGGTAAGTGTGAGACTGGAGACGTTGGTTGGGTTCAGTCAGACAGGAGCAGAGCGGAGCACAGCGTGTATGTATGCATGTGTATAGTTCACGTTGGCTGAGCCTGGATTCTGAGCCTGGCAGGAACAGGAAGACTTATCAGACAGACAGCGGATCGCATCGGTGGCCAGTGCTGGACGTTCGACACTGGACAGACAGGCAGACAGAGGGAGGCTGTAGCTCGGATGCGAGTGTCTGACGCGCTCCCTGTGGATAAAGAGCGACCTGTTTTGTGTTTTCTCATCCTACCTGACTGGTTTCTCTCTGATGTGTGCTGTGTAGCCCTGGACTAGCTGAGGAAATCAGAGGTATGCTCTCTATTTGTCTTTCATTTGAGAATGATGCTTTGGCTTCTGGGATTTAATGGCGGGGCGGGAATGGATGGCGAGGGAGAAAGAGAGTGAGGGGGGGGGGGTTACTGTGCATCAGGCGGAACACATCAGTATAAGAGACAGAGGCAGGTCGCTGGCAGCAATAGCAGTGGAATGGTCATTCCGTGCGTCCGTCATACTTTTGTGTGCGTGTCGCTGGTGTGTGTGTTTGTCTGGTCTCTGGTGTGTGTGTCTGGTCTCTGGTGTGTGTGTCTGGTCTCTGGTGTGTGTGTCTGGTCTCTGGTGTGTGTGTCTGGTCTCTGGTGTGTGTGTCTGGCGGAGATGGCAGTGCTCTGACAGGGGGGCTGTATTATTAAACTGTGATCTGTTGACATGCCTGCTCCTGTTGGAGGCCATTATCTTCACCAGAGCTGGCTAGCAGCAGGGTTTCCTGCTAACCCCCTCTCCTCCTGCCCCCTCACCGTCTCCTTCTTTCTCTCTGCCTCTATCCATCTCTCTGTCGACTCTTCTCCTCCACTCCCTGGTGCTCTCTTTCCTTCCCTCTGTAAATGGATAGTTTTAAAGCCGTTCTTTCTCTTACCCTCTGCTGCCGTGCTAGCCTTCGCTGAAGAAGCTTTTACTGGCTGAAGAAAAGAGCCATCGCAGGTATTTTAGTCAGGTTTCTGGGTAATTTAGCCTCAGTGGTCTTCAGGTTTTTCTTATTTGAATCCCCCCCTCCCCCGATATTTCCCCCTCCGCTCAAATCATTAAGGGCTGTAAACCGAGGCTTCGCAGAGGAAAATGGAGCGTGTCACAGGTTAAGAGAAAGGGCTGTTTTGGTCTCATTGTGTGTGGATGTGTCTGTCTCTCTCGGCACCATGAGCCTTTTTCAGCCAGCGATGTGAAAACAACAGCCCCCCCCCCCCATCCTCTCCATCATAAAACCTCTCTGATGGATGTTGCCAATCAATTTTAAGCCATAACAAAGCCTCTCGACCCCTTCCTCCTAAAACAGGGGTGGGGGAGTCAACTCAGTCCAGGGAGGCTGGAGCTCGAGGAATCTACCCCCCCCCCCCCCCCCCAAACCGCAGGGCAATATGTGGAGCGGTAAATGCTGGAATGGGCAGCCTGTGTGTTGTTGATTGACCCTTTGGTGGGACCGATGGTTGTGTCCCCTGTGGAGCTAGTAGCACGGGCACTGACCCCAGTCCTCCCCCGTTCTGCTGCCCCCGTACCCTGCACACACACACCATCACACACTAGTATCAGGCCAAGATGGAGATGTTTCTTATGCTACTGTACTGAGAATCTGCTAGCCTCTTTGTGTGCTGTCTGGAAAACCTGCATGAAAACATGCCTCAGTCAGTGATGTGAAACAACACATTGTGTGGTATCAGAAATGCTACTCGAATAGCCAAGTGTACTATTGTCAGTGGGTGAGTTACATGACCAAATCTTTTTGTTCTGGTGCACATCTTCTTTCCTGGAAGTCAACATCGACAAGGTAGCTTTGTAACAAATCAAGTGGCAGGGCTGCTATTGCGGCTGAAACATTTTAATTGGTGGCTTTACGGGCACATAGTCCATCTTAAATTCAATTCTTAACTCCTCGTGTTCTTCTTGCCATGGACAGAAGCATCGCTATGCAGTTGACCAACCGGTCTGCTGTAGGGAAATACTGTCCATCGCTAAAAAAAACAATCTCATTTTGGCCCATTCATCCTTGGAAGAGAGATGTTAGTGTGCACAGCACATAGACACCGACTCACCCTCTCACGTTAGACGTGCACAGACTGAGAATAGAGACACGTTCACTCCAACCCACTCTAACGTATGCTATTTAAGGCAGAATAGCCCGACCAACATCCATCCAAGTTTCTACTGTTTAGTGGATACATTGTACTGCAGAGTGGGACTACTTTAAATAGTGCAGGATATATTGATTATAGCTATCAGGAATATACCAGTAATACATGTACAGATATGTACGCTGTCATAGTCATCTGTATGATCATTGAGAATAACCACAGAAGAAGCAAACTGTCTTACAGAGTTGTTCAGTAATCAGTGGCTGAATAGAAGAAGCTGACTCATGTTCCCTGAATCCCAGCGATAGGACACTAATTATAGGCTAGCCTTGGTTCCAAGACTATGAAGTCATTTTAATTGTTTCACATATCAGTGATTTGCTTCATTGTTTCTGCATAAGTGCTCTCTAAATGAATGGTATAGTGTTTCAGTGTAGTCTTGGGGCTTTGACGTTGTAGAGGCACGTGGATGCAGTTTGGTGTTTTGGCAGGAGAAGGATATGAGTTGACCAAAATGTAGAAACAGATAGACGCGGGCAGCCACATAGCCAGCTGGCCAATTTGAGGAGGACATTAGCACAAAGTGTGGGCAAAGAGAGTGGGCTGCTGACCGCCGTCGCCTCAGCGTCCTGCTTTATTCTACCAATGTCCACAAAAGGAGGGAGGGAGACTAGAGGGATGAGAGGGAGAAATGGAGAGAGAGAAGTGGAGAAGGAAAGAAAAACATAAAGAGGAGGAATATCAAGATTAGAGAGAATAAAATAGAAGATGGAGAGGGAAAGAATGTATAGGACGAGAAATGGATAGAGAAGGAAAGGAGAGAGAGGATGAGGGAGAAATAGATGGAGAGGGATAGAGAGCGAGCACCACAAGCCTATCCACTGGGTGATGCTCATAGAAAATGTAATCAAGCTTTACAGATAATTTCCTTCCAACTTAGCAAAAACATATCTGTATATCTGCACGGATTAGTTTTCTCATACGCAATGATGGATCTCTGGCTTTTACATTGTGGTAAAGAGAATACTCCCTTTCTTTCTGTATATAATCATAAACTCCAATTTCTAGCCAGTCTCAACATTCGCTAGGGCTTTCTTTGTTTCCTCTTTAGCCAACAACTAGCTCAATCTGCTCTTTCAATCCGCTCTTTCTTCTGTCCTGAAAGACTGGCACACCAGCACACCAGCAGAGTAAGAATAGAACACTATTATTAGAACAATAATAATGAATCATTGCCAAACACATTTACAATGGCCTACTTTTCACCATGGCACATATTGGATCACTATCATGGATAGCACATTTGTCTTTTTCTCCACTTTCTGGAGCCCTATTTGTATGTTAACACTAGACTGTGTTTTCAGGCTATTATTACCTCTAACATGGTCCTGGCTCCATGGCCTGGGCTGCCTGCTAGTTAATGTTTTTCTATTTGAATGCTGAAGGCTTTAGCTTCTGAAGCATTCTGACAAAACAACTGATAGATCATAGCCATAGCCTTGTGCGCCAAGAGGAATGAATACTGGAAAGGGCCAATTAATGACTGACTCGTTGGTGTATTTTAACCATGTAATTGAAATACATTTAGTTCAATTATGAGAGATTGGGAGGGAGATGAGGGGCAGGTGATGTATAATAACGTCTTCCAGCAACAACTGCGTTGCGGATTATCACTGGCTGCACTGTTTCTATAGGCCTTTGATCCCAATCAGCTCTGACCGAACAGGGGAACTAGTCTAGTTAAAGCTGGAATCCACATTAGGGGAAACAGCGCCACTGGTCGCCCTCGGCTCATTTGCTATTGTTTTTGTTTTGTTTATGAAAGTTGTAGATGAGTGTCCAGCGCCGTGGTAAAAAAATAATGGTAGCACATCCATGTCCAAGGGGAAAAAAACATCTTTGTTGAAATATCACAAACGAACATGGCAGTTTCACCTCAGTTTTAAATGAATACATAAGTGCTGTGCTATATTTGGGGAGTAACTGGCTGTGTTTGGTTAAAGGGAGACCTGTCTGTTCAGGTCAGGTGTGTAATTACCAAATGCTGGCTAAACATGGGTGTTGACACAGGTAATAGTTTATGGTCTTTCTGTCTGGAGCTGTATTGATTCCTGTAGCAGAGTGGCTGGGATATACATGAGGGGCCTACCTATTGTATTAAAAGCACCTCTGTTGCATTATTCACACACACACTCAGAATTCGCTGCTTCAAGTTCAGTAGCCTTCCTCTCCTAGTTGGGCGTGCGAGGTCAAGTGGGCCTACAGTATATGTGTGGTCTCAATGAAATGGATAGGCTGCCTATGCATGGGCGGAGAAACACGTGGAAGTTATCTTCCCAAGGAAATTTTTATTTTTATTTTATTTTTTATTTCACCTTTATTTAACCAGGTAGGCTAGTTGAGAACAAGTTCTCATTTGCAACTGCGACCTGGCCAAGATAAGGCATAGCAGTGTGAACAGACAACACAGAGTTACACATGGAGTAAACAATTAACAAGTCAATAACACAGTAGAAAAAAAGGGGAGTCTATATATACATTGTGTGCAAAAGGCATGAGGTAGGCAAATAATTACAATTATGCAGATTAACACTGGAGTGATAAATGATCAGATGGTTATGTACAGGTAGAGATATTGGTGTGCAAAAGAGCAGAAAAATAAAAATAAATAAATAAAAACAGTATGGGGATGAGGTAGGTGAAAATGGGTGGGCTATTTACCAATAGACTATGTACAGCTGCAGCGATCGGTTAGCTGCTCAGATAGCAGATGTTTGAAGTTGGTGAGGGAGATAAAAGTCTCCAACTTCAGCGATTTTTGCAATTCGTTCCAGTCACAGGCAGCAGAGAACTGGAACGAAAGGCGGCCAAATGAGGTGTTGGCTTTAGGGATGATCAGTGAGATACACCTGCTGGAGCGCGTGCTACGGATGGGTGTTGCCATCGTAACCAGTGAACTGAGATAAGGCGGAGCTTTACCTAGCATGGACTTGTAGATGACCTGGAGCCAGTGGGTCTGGCGACGAATATGTAGCGAGGGCCAGCCGACTAGAGCATACAAGTCGCAGTGGTGGGTGGTATAAGGTGCTTTAGTGACAAAACGGATGGCACTGTGATAAACTGCATCCAGTTTGCTGAGTAGAGTGTTGGAAGCAATTTTGTAGATGACGTCGCCGAAGTCGAGGATCGGTAGAATAGTCAGTTTTACTAGGGTAAGTTTGGCGGCGTGAGTGAAGGAGGCTTTGTTGCGGAATAGAAAGCCGACTCTTGATTTGATTTTCGATTGGAGATGTTTGATATGGGTCTGGAAGGAGAGTTTAGAGTCTAGCCAGACACCTAGGTACTTATAGATGTCCACATATTCAAGGTCGGAACCATCCAGGGTGGTGATGCTGGTCAGGCGTGCGGGTGCAGGCAGCGAACGGTTGAAAAGCATGCATTTGGTTTTACTAGCGTTTAAGAGCAGTTGGAGGCCACGGAAGGAGTGCTGTATGGCATTGAAGCTCGTTTGGAGGTTAGATAGCACAGTGTCCAAGGACGGGCCGGAAGTATATAGAATGGTGTCGTCTGCGTAGAGGTGGATCAGGGAATCGCCCGCAGCATGAGAAACATCATTGATATATACAGAGAAAAGAGTCGGCCCGAGAATTGAACCCTGTGGCACCCCCATAGAGACTGCCAGAGGACCGGACAGCATGCCCTCCGATTTGACACACTGAACTCTGTCTGCAAAGTAATTGGTGAACCAGGCAAGGCAGTCATCCGAAAAACCGAGGCTACTGAGTCTGCCGATAAGAATACGGTGATTGACAGAGTCGAAAGCCTTGGCAAGGTCTATGAAGACGGCTGCACAGTACTGTCTTTTATCGATGGCGGTTATGATATCGTTTAGTACCTTGACTCGTGGCTGAGGTACACCCGTGACCGGCTCGGAAACCAGATTGCACAGCGGAGAAGGTACGGTGGGATTCAAGATGGTCAGTGACCTGTTTGTTGACTTGGCTTTCGAAGACCTTAGATAGGCAGGGCAGGATGGATATAGGTCTGTAACAGTTTGGGTCCAGGGTGTCGCCCCCTTTGAAGAGGGGGATGACTGCGGCAGCTTTCCAATCCTTGGGGATCTCAGACGATATGAAAGAGAGGTTGAACAGGCTGGTAATAGGGGTTGCGACAATGGCGGCGGATAGTTTCAGGAATAGAGGGTCCAGATTGTCCAGCCCAGCTGATTTGTACGGATCCAGGTTTTGCAGCTCTTTCAGGACATCTGCTATCTGGATTTGGGTAAAGGAGAACCTGGAGAGGCTTGGGCGAGTAGCTGCGGGGGGGGGGGGGCTGTTGTCCGAGGTTGGAGTAGCCAGGCGGAAGGCATGGCCAGCCGTTGAGAAATGCTTGTTGAAGTTTTCGATAATCATGGATTTATCGGTGGTGACCATGTTACCTAGTCTCAGTGCAGTGGGCAGCTGGGAGGAGGTGCTCTTGTTCTCCATGGACTTCACAGTGTCCCAGAACTTTTTGGAGTTGGAGCTACAGGATGCAAACTTCTGCCTGAAGAAGTTGGCTTTAGCTTTCCTGACTGACTGTGTGTATTGGTTCCTGACTTCCCTGAACAGTTGCATATCGCGGGGACTATTCGATGTTAGCGCAGTCCGCCACAGGATGTTTTTGTGCTGGTCGAGGGCAGTCAGGTCTGGAGTGAACCAGGGGCTATATCTGTTCTTAGTTCTGCATTTTTTGAACGGAGCATGCTTATCTAAAATGGTGAGGAAGTTACTTTTAAAGAAAGACCAGGCATCCTCAACTGACGGGATGAGGTCAATGTCCTTCCAGGATACCCGGGCCAGGTCGATTAGAAAGGCCTGCTCACAGAAGTGTTTTAGGGAGCGTTTGACAGTGATGAGGGGTGGTCGTTTGACTGCGGCTCCGTAGCGGATACAGGCAATGAGGCAGTGATCGCTGAGATCCTGGTTGTAGACAGCGGAGGTGTATTTGGAGGGCCAGTTGGTCAGGATGACGTCAATGAGGGTGCCCTTGTTTACAGAGTTAGGGTTGTACCTGGTGGGTTCCTTGATGATTTGAGTGAGATTGAGGGCATCTAGCTTAGATTGTAGGACTGCCGGGGTGTTAAGCATATCCCAGTTTAGGTCACCTAACAGAACAAACTCTGAAGCTAGATGGGGGGCGATCAATTCACAAATGGTGTCCAGGGCACAGCTGGGAGCTGAGGGGGGTCGGTAGCAGGCGGCAACAGTGAGAGACTTATTTCTGGAGAGAGTAATTTTCAAAATTAGTAGTTCGAACTGTTTGGGTATGGACCTGGAGAGTATGACATTACTTTGCAGGCTATCTCTGCAGTAGACTGCAACTCCTCCCCCTTTGGCAGTTCTATCTTGACGGAAGATGTTATAGTTGGGTATGGAAATCTCAGAATTTTTGGTGGCCTTCCTGAGCCAGGATTCAGACACGGCAAGGACATCAGGGTTAGCAGAGTGTGCTAGAGCAGTGAGTAAGACACACTTAGGGAGGAGGCTTCTGATGTTGACATGCATGAAACCAAGGCTTTTTCGATCACAGAAGTCAACAAATGAGGGTGCCTGGGGACATGCAGGGCCTGGGTTTACCTCCACATCACCCGCGGAACAGAGAAGGAGTAGTATGAGGGTGCGGCTGAAGGCTATCAAAACTGGTCGCCTAGGGCGTTGGGGACAGAGAATAAGAGGAGCAGGTTTCTGGGCATGGTAGAATATATTCAGGGCATAATGCGCAGACAGGGGTATGGTGGGGTGCGGGTACAGCGGAGGTAAGCCCAGGCACTGGGTGATGATGAGAGAGGTTGTATCTCTGGACATGCTGGTTGTAATGGGTGAGGTCACCGCATGTGTGGGGGGTGGGACAAAGGAGGTATCGGGGGTATAAAGAGTGGAACTAGGGGCTCCATTGTAAACTAAAACAATGATAACTAACCTGCACAACAGTATACAAGGCATATTGACATTTGAGAGAGACATACAGCAAGGCATACAGTAATCACAGGTGTTGAATTGGGAGAGCTAGCTAAAACAGTAGGTGAGACAACAACAGCTAATCAGCTAGCACAACAACAGCAGGTAGAATGGCGATTGATTAGGCAGAGAGGGTCGGATTAACTACACACAGAGCCTAAGTGCGGCTGGGGCCGACAGATAAAACATAAACAAGCAGAATGGATTACCGTGAATTAATGGACAGTCCAGCATGCATCAGCTATGTAGCCAAGTGATCAGTGTCCAAGGGGCAGCGGTGGATGGGGCAGGGAAGCTGGACTGGCGAGTGTTATCCAGGTTAGAAAACTAACAATGACTAAATAGCTTGTAGCCAGTTAGCTGGTTAGCTTCTGAAGGTTCTTGAGTGTGTTCTAAAAATGTAAAGATAATAGCGGTTCCGTATCACATTGGGTGAGGCAGGTTACCGGAAGGTATAAACAAATAAAAAATCGAAAAGGGATAGAAAGTAAATATGGGTTCAGTGAGTTTTTGGGACGCGGCGATTCAGATGGTTAGCAGGCCTGTGCTAACAAGCTAACAGTTAGTAGACGGTGCTAAACACGGTAGCAGTTAGCGGACCGGGCTAAACAAGCTAGCAGTTAGCAGGCCGAATTTGCAAGCAAGGAGATAGCAAGGGCTAGAGAGTTAGCCTTTGGGGACGTCGCGATGGGGGGAGTCTGTTTATTCCTCTTCATGCGGTGACATCAATGGACCGGTCGTGGGTCTGGATATTGTAGCCCAGGAGCTCAAAATGTTCCGTTTGCGATGGGAATCCGGGGGTGAAAAATAAAAATAAAATAATAGATAGGTCCGTTATGCTCTGGTTAGAGTCGCGTTGTTTGAACTGGCGAGAGCTTTCCGAGCTAAAGGTTAGCTGATGACCGGTTAGCTGAAGACCGCTAGCAATGTTTTGCTGAAGCTGGTAGTTAGTTTGCTAGTTGGCTAGCTTCAGTTGAGGGGTTCCAGATCCGAAGTAAATATAAATACTTTAGGAAAAAAAGCTACGTTGGGTGAGGCGGGTTGCAGGAGAGTATTTAGAAGAAGTTGAGGTTCAGCAAAAAGTTTTAAAGATATGTGAAGAAAACGAAACGAAAACAAACGATATATACAAGGAACACGACAACACGTCCTACTGCTACGCCATCTTGGAACCAAAAAGTTAACTTAAATATAGTTTACTACTTAATAAATATTGAAAATGGAAAGAAGGGGAGGGCACTCAGCCAATGTGAGTCGAGGTGCAATCCAAAAATGATAATTGAAAAGGTGCAACGTGCGTACCGTAGTTAAGGAGCCTTTTCAATAATTATTGATTACCCATTTATTTCCTCTGCCTGTTATAATCATCCCGCTCCTTAAAGGTAGACTTTATCCTATATGCAAAACATAGCTCAAGAGAGTGTCCACTCTCATCATTCTTGCTGCTTTAAGTTCAGTAGCCACACATCTCCTTTCCTACAGTAGTTGGGCGTGCGAGTGGTCTCTATCAAATAGGGTTAGGGGATAGCTAGTCAGTTAACCCAACCCCTCTGAATCAGAGCGGTGCAGGGGGCTGCCTTAATCTACTTCCACAGCGCCCAGGTACCAGTTGGTGTTGGGAGTTAACTGCCTTGATACATTTTTCCACCTTCCCTGTTCTGGAATTTGAACCAGCAACCATTTGGTTACTGGCCCACCGCTTTTAACCCGCTAAGCTACTTTTTTATTTATTTATTTTTTACTTTTATTTAACTAGGCAAGTCAGTTAAGAACAAATTCTTATTTTCAATGACGGCCTAGGAACAGTGGGTTAACTGCCTGTTCATGGGCAGAACGACAGATTTGTACCTTGTCAGCCCGGGGATTTGAACTTGCAACCTTCCGGTTACTAGTCCAATGCGCTAACCACTAGGCTACCCTGCCGCTGACAAATAAGCTATAGCCTATGCATTGGCGGAGAAGCACGGGACAGTTATCATTGCAAGGAAATGAACTTCCTAAATACAGTATGTTTTGGTTATAGTTTACTACATTGTCCAGAAATAAATATTGATCACCTATAATAGTCTCTGAAAAGTGTCCCGCTCCTAAAAGGTAGGCTATATGCAAAAATGTCCAACTCTGCTCTCTTCAAACTACATCTAGCCTATTGGCTGATATAGCCAAGTAATACCTATTGCCTAATATAATGGGCCGTGTGAGAATCTCTGGTCATTTAACCTATTCATTAAGTCACTTTTTTGCGCATTTTGATATTGCTGGGAGCATGGCTAGCAAGCGAACTGCATCACATATTGCCTAAAATAACATTGTGGAACTGTGGTTGTGTTCTGGCCCAGTTATTGCAGTAGCAGGTGGTAGTCGGACAGAAATCCATCAGAGGAGAAGCGGGTAAGGTAGGAAAAGCTGTGGGTGCAGGCAGGAGCGGGATGAATAACTCAGTCCCACGTAGACCTCTAGCGCACGCATATACACACACACACACACACACACACACACACACACACACTTCAGTGTCCTTCCCTTTGCTTCCCCACTCTAGTGATTCATTTCAACTAGCCTGGTTCCTCCAGTATACACACTGCTGCCGACCCTGCTGTAACTCTCTTCACCTCTGAACCATGGAGGAGCTCTACCGTCAGATAGTCACGTCTGGGTGTCTGTCATTCTTGGATACATAGGGAGAGGAGCAGGGGGATCTCACAGTAATCTCTGGGGGGAGAGAGGTCGTCCTCCTAGTTTGTCCAGTAAACACTGGAAGTCAGCAAATCTGGCTGTTTAGAGCACAGCAAACAGAGCTGTTTTCATCTGAGCTCAGCTCACCAGCAGCAGGCAACAGTAGCCTCACCACGCCTGGTCTCCTCTGGGTCCAGATATGAAGGATTCACCCCAGACAAAACTAAAGACTGTTTGACCACTAATGTAGGCGACAGTATTCAGCACATTCTGTTCGTTTTTTACATTGAATATTTAAGGACTTGGACATTGTGCCAGTGGGTTGTTGCAATATTAAGTCATGGCTGCCCGTTTCTTTGGAAGATCTCTGGATCTCATTTAATTGAATTTTACCTTAAGCCAGTTAAGAACAAATTCTTATTTACAATGGCGGCCTACCCAAAACATATCTATGGGACTCCCAATCACAGCTGGCCTGTGATGCAGCCTGGATTTGAACCAGAGACTGCAGTGACACCTCTTGCACTGAGATGCAGTGCCTTAGACCACTGCACCACTCAGGAGCCCATTTGTTCTCAAGGAGGAAGACAAGCAGTCAATAATACGATGGCGGAGTGTGTCTCACTGTTTCCGTTCTGTCACAGTGAAGTCGGCCAAGAAGTCAAACTGTGTTGCCCTTGTGGGCTGAATGTAGGTTGCAGCTGAAATCCAAGCCCAGGTTCAATGGGGATATGTAGGCCCGGGGTGCTTCACTGCTCTAGGGAACGGAGCTGTGGAGAGAGGAAATAAACCCTTTTTTATTATTATTATTTTTTACACTCAGCTATTTTTAGAGCCTGGGTTGTGAGCAGCAGCGTGCCTCCACAACCTCCTTTTGCCTTTCTGATGTGTTTTGAACCGTGATGATCAAAACACGGCTGATTTTAGAGCGCCATGTGTTTGCCTCAGTGGTGCTGTCTCTGTCAGTGCAGAGATGGGCTATAAGTTTTAAAACAGGTGATTTGAATGTAATCTATTCCTCGCCAGTCGTTCATCGGCCGAGAGAATGTATAATGTTGTCATGTTAATGAGTCCTAGAATAATGTATTTATTTTTGTCTTGCAATCAAGTCCAAGCCTCACAAATGTCAGTGTTGAAAAGATCTGAGTCAATTGTGCCAGCCGAAGAGAGAGCAGAGGCTCTCTAAAATAGTCATCAATTACATATGCATGAGGCCCTTGGATTAGTCTGCCAGAACAGCAGTTCAGTGGCGACCAAAAGGCAGAGGTTCGTTGACTTGAATCCCCATCACTGAGGGCATTGAAGTGATCCATTTCATTGGACAAGGCACAAGATAAAGTGTTTATTTTTAAGTACA
Organism: Oncorhynchus mykiss; assembly: GCF_057628025.1. Classification (NCBI taxonomy): domain Eukaryota; kingdom Metazoa; phylum Chordata; class Actinopteri; order Salmoniformes; family Salmonidae; genus Oncorhynchus; species Oncorhynchus mykiss. Next base: position 45,123,971 of record NC_143028.1, read on the forward strand.
GTACGTGAGGAGTTTGTTCCACTCAACACAGGACACATTCCCACCTTTGATTTATTCCCACAGCCAGAGGTGGGCTGCAAGCCTCCATTGTTTAGTGGATTAGAGGTAGAGAGGACCGTTTATAGGAGGCTGCCTGGTTGGTTCTGTGGACTCAGACTCTCACTGTTGTTTCCTGCTGGACAGACAGACAGAGGGACAAATACATAAATGTCTTCCTGTGAACATGCTCTCGGGCAAGGGTGGATCAGTAATAAGATTGTGAGGCGCGAGGGGGGACCGGTCTGGCCTTTCTGAATTGAATCAACACCTCCGTTCCTCTGTCCCACTCCCCAGCCCACACTTCCTACCCCACACCTGTCTACCCAATCTTACTCCACACTGTCATGCCTGGGAGGGAGACCCAGAGGATATGGGGCAGTCTGAGATTGGGAGTGGGGAGGGTGGGAGTGGAACTAGGGTCAGTGATGGTGAACTGGATAGACACATAGGGTTGTGTGTGATGGTTAGCACTTCATTGGAGATGACAGGGGTAAGACTGTAGACTGTTGATCAGTGGTCTCCAACAGGTCGATTGCAAATTAAATCAAACATATTGGTCACACACACATATTTAGCAGATGTTATTGCGGGTGTAGCGAAATGCTTGTGTTCCTAGCTCCAACAGTACAGTACAGTAGTATTAAGAAATGTATAAATATTAGGACAAGCAGTGTGTAGAGTAGAATACAATACACTACCATTCAAAAGTTTGGGGTCACATAGAAATGTCATTGTTTTTGAAAGAAAAGCAAAAAAAATTGTCCATTAAAATTACATCAAATTGACTATTGTAGCTGGAAACTGAATATTTTTCATGGAATATCTACATAGGCGTATAGCTGAAAACTGTTGTTTTGATTAAAGAAGCAATAAACGGGCCTTTTTTTAGACTAGTTGAGTATCTGGAGCATCAGCATTTGTGGGTTTGTTTACAGACTCAAAATGGCCAGAAACAAAGACCTTTCTTCTGAAACTCATCAGTCTATCCTTGTTCTGAGAAATGAAGGCTATTCCATGTGAGAAATTGCCAAGAAACGGATGATCTCGTACAATGCTGTGTACTGTACTATTCCCTTTACAGAACAGCGCAAACTGGCTCTAACCAGAATAGAAAGAGGAGTGGGAGGCCCCGGTGCACAACTGAGCAAGAAGACAAGTACATTAGAGTGTCTAGTTTGAGAAACAGACGCCTCACAAGTTCTCAACTGGCGGCTTTAATAAATAGTACCGCAAAACACCAGTCTCAACGTCAACAGTGAAGAGGCGACTCCGGGATGCTGGCCTTCTAGTTTTATTACTTCTTTAATCAGAACAACAGTTTTCAGCTGTGCTAACATAATTACAAAAGGGTTTTTCAAATTATAAATTTGGATTAGCTAACACAACGTGCCATTTGGAACACAGGAGTGATGGTTGCTGATAATGGGCCTATGTAGATATTCCATAAAAAATCTGCCGTTTCCAGGCCTGTAGTCTACAATAGTAATTTACACTGTCTACACTGTATTTCTGATCAATTTGATGTTTTCTTTATGGACACAAAATGTGCTTTTCTTTCAAAAACATGGACATTTCTAAGTTGCCCCAAACTTTTGAACGGTAGTTTACATATTGCGTAAGTAATGCATAGGGTTCCATTATTGAAGTAACCAGTGATTCCATGTCTATGTATATAGGGCAGCAGCCTCTAAGGTGCAGAGTTGAGTAACCGGGTGGTAGCCGGCTAGTGATGGCTATTTATCAGTCTGATGGCGTTGATATAGAAGCTGTTTTTCAGTCTCTCGGTCTCTTGGTCCCAGATAGCGGGGTGAACAGGCTGTGGCTCAGGTGGCAGATGTCCTTGATGATCTTTTTGGCCTTCCTGTGACATCGGGTGCTGTAGGTGTCCTGGAGGGCAGGTGGTGCAGTTGCCGTACCAGGTGGTGATACAGCCCGACAAGATGCTCTCAATTGTGCATCTGTAAAGGTTTGTGAGGGTCTTGGGGGCCAAGTCAAATTTCTTCAGGCTCCTGATGTTGAAGAGGCGCTGTTGCACCTTCTTCACCACACTGTCTGAGTGAGTAGACCATTTCAGATTGTAAGTGATGTGTACGCCGAGGAACTTGAAGCTTTCCACCTTCTCCACTGCGGTCCTGTTGATGTGGATAGAGGTATGGGCCCACTGCTGTTTCCTAACGTCCACGATCAGCTCCTTCATTTTGTTTGATGTTGAGGGAGTAGTTATTTTCCTGGCACCACTCCACCAGGGCCCTTCCCTCCTCCCTGTAGGCTGTCTAGCCTACTACTATTGTGTCGTCTGCAAACTTGATTATTGAGTTGGAAGAGTCCGTGGCCACGCAGTCATTGGTGAGCAGGGAGTACAGGGGAGGGCTGAGTATGCGCCCTTGTGGGACTCCTGTGCTGAGGATCAGCAAAGTGGAGGTATTGTTTCCTACCTTCACCACCTGGGGGCGGCCCATCAGGAAGTCCAGGACCCAGTTGCACAGGGCGGGGTTCAGACCTAGGGCCCGAGTTTAATGATGAGCTTGAAGGGTACTATGGTGTTAAAGAATGAGCTATAGTCAATGAACAGCATTCTTACAAAGGTATTCCTCTTGTCCAGATGGGATAGGGCAGTGCGACGGTGATTGCATCGTCTGTGGATCTATTGGGGAGGTATGCAAATTCAAGTTGGTCTAGTGTGTCAGGGAAGGTAGCGGTGATATAATCGTTAACTAGTCTCTAGTAGTAATTTAGTTCAGTTACATTTGCTTTCTTGGGTACAGGAACAATGGTGGACATCTTGAAGCAAATGGGAACAGCAGACTGGGATAGGGAGAGATTGATTATGTCCGTAAAAATACTTGAGCCAGCTGGTCTACGCATACTCTGAGGACGCCGTGGCTAGGGATGCCGTCTGGACCGGCAGCCCTGCGAGGGTTAACACACTTAAATGTCTAACTCATGTAGGTCAATGAGAACGAGAGCCCACAGTCCTTGGGAGATGGCCATGTCGGTGTTATCCTCAAAGCAGGCAAAAAAGGTGTTCAGCTTGTCCAGGAGCACGACGTTAGTGTCTGCGACATGGCTGGTTTTCCCTTTGTAATCCGTAATTGTCTGTTAACCCTGCCACATACGTCTCATGTCTGAGCTGTTAAATTGCGACTCCAATTTGTCTCTGTACTGACATTTTGCCTGTTTGATTGCCTTATGGAGGGAATAACTACACTGTTTGTATTCTACCATATTCCCAGTCACCTTGCCATGGTTAAATGCGGTGTTTCGTGCTTTCAGTTTTGCGCGAATGCTGCCATTTATCCATGGTTTTTGGTTTGGGAGGGTTTTAATAGTCATATGTGGGAATAACATCCCCTATACACTTCCTGATGAACTCAGTCACCGTGTCCGTGTATAGGTCAATGTTATTCTCACAGGCTACCTAGAACATATCCCAGTCCGATTGATCAAAACAATCTTGAAGAGTGGATTCTGATTGGTCAGACCAACGGTACTTCCTGTTCGGGTTTGTGCCAATAAAAAGGGAGGAGCAAAATGGAGTTGTGATCTGATTTGCCTAAGGGAGGGAGGGCCTTGTAGGCATCCCGGAAGGGGGAGTAGCAGTGGTCGAAACGTTTTTCCAGTCAATCAAGTAACCTCTCACTCTGAGCTTTCAGTGTTGTTGTTTATGTATGTAGCTAGTGAGCTAAGCTGTAGCCATAGCAATGTCTTTCAAAAGGAAATTCTGGATGTTCTTTTTAATTCTGGCGTTCCGTCAATATATTCCCTCCAAAAGGCACAGGTTTAGGGTCAAGTTCTCTGTCATGTGCAACGTGAAGACAGGATTTGTCCAGGAAATTATAGTTTACACAGGGTCCACCACTGACATCCAACATTAAGAGGGGCTTGGGGTGTCCGAGTCCGTGGCTCCTCATCTCAGTAAGGGACACACTTTGTATGTGCTCTCCAACAGCACAGGGGCCTGTGGCACAGTCAGGTCGAACAGGAAGGGGATGCCGGTATTGGATGCAGAAAGGGGAGGTGGAGTTCAAGGAGAACAGTCAACAGCTGGCAGCAAAGTGGCATGACAAACCAGACGTCCATGTCCTGTCCATACAGCAACTATGTCGGCCACAGGGAAGGTGGACCACCTGACGGGAGAGAGAAATATCAAACCAGACTGCGTGCTTGACTATAAACTCAAAATGGGGGCAGTGGATAAGGCGGACATGATAAACAGCTTTGTGGAATGCACTCAGAAAACGACCATGTGGTATAAGAAGATGTTTTTCCATGTGATCGCCGCCGCCCTCAATAGCCACATAGTTCACCGCCAAGTAACAGGTGAGATGATTACTGAACAAGGGATTTTTTGTAATTGGACGTACAGTTCACATGCAAATCACATACAGAACTATTAACTTAAGGCACTTACTTTGATAGAAACGCAGCCTGGATTTGAACCAGGATGTCTGTAGTGACGCCTCTAGCACTAATATGCTGTGCCATAGACCGCTGCGCCACTTGGGAGTCATAAGGACAGCGTAGCTTCAAAATACAACACAAGCTAATACATATCTGACACAATTAGCATTGTTTTAGAGAGCTAATAGAATAATGTAGCTAGCTACATAAGCACGATTGAATATAACACCATAAAGGTTATGAAATGAGTAACATTACCTTGCGTGTCTGCGGCTATAAGGAATATACACAAATATATTATGCTCCATACATACAGTGAGCTACAGTAGAAACGACCTACATAAACTATTATAATGTAATAAGGCACTTACTTTGATAGAAACGCACACATTTCCAAAGTTATTATTGGTAACGAAAACAATGACAGCGATGTGGGCAGACGGAAAATGTGAACAGGTGTGTTGCAGATCCTGTTCTGACGGGACATGCGCAAATGTCTGCAGACTTGAACAGGCATAAACACTTTCAAAGTGCTTGGGGAATTTTGTCCGGGTCAGAAATGTCTTAAAAACAAACAAAAACATCTGCAAAAGTAAAAATGACTTTATGTGAATGAATGAGGCAGAACACACCTAAATTCAAACTGTTCTTAGGAAATAAAAACTTGTTAGAAAATAATTTGAAATTGACAAGTTGAAAACAGCCTATAAATAAAAACAGGCTGCATGCCTTGGTTTGGTGGCAGTACTGTTCCGTAACAATGGCATTCTGGAATGGAGAGAACGTTCTGGGGCGACCGTTAGAGATATTTGGAACTCACACATGAAAGGGTAAAATGTGAACTGTTTACCTGATTTGTTTAACACTTTTTTGTTGTTGGTTACTACATGATTCCATACAGTATGTGTTATGTAATAGTTTTGATGTCTACACAATTATTCTACAATGTACAAAATAGCAAAAAGAAAGAAAAACCCTTCAACCAGCTTCACCTGGAATGCTTTTCAAACAGTCTTGAAGGAGTTCCCACATATGCTGAGCACTTGTTAGCTGATTTTCCTTCCCTCTGCGGTCCTACTCTTCCCAACCATCTCAGTTGGTTTGAGGTTGTGTGATTGTGGAGGCCAGGTCATCTGATGCATCATTCCATCACTCTCATTCTTGGTCAAATAGCCCTTAACCAGCCTGGAGGTGTGTTTGAATTCAGATATGACTCAGAACATCTAATGTTGTTTCTCTAATGAAGAATTGTAATTGAGAGTGAAAAACGAAACAAATATCTAAAACTAGGAAAAAACTATTTGGGAAAATGTAAAACTTTATTTAGTATAAAAAAATCATGGATGTCGTAGGGTCCCCCTTAGAGTTGTTTATTAACCATTGTTTTACCAGATATGTTGACAGAAAATATAGTGCTCATAACGTTTTTTTTTTTTAATTAGCTCTCACGCTAGAAAAGGTTAGAGACCCCTGCTGTAGATAATTGATTGTCTGTGAGGTAGCTAGCTGAGGTTAGTGATGGCATGTATCCATTGTGGTTAAGGTGTCATGGTGATGTCACCTTCATAGCACCCAGCTCATGATAACTGGAGTGATGCGTGCAGGCCAAGGGATGACATATTGATTTTGAAACTTTACCGCTATTTTGGGGTTGATAATAGGTTAATGAGGCTAGCTGTTCAGGGATGATTGTGTATGTTGGGAGCAGTGACATGGGGTTGTGGTCAGGTCACTGGCTATGGGGAGGATTAGGCCAGGATACTGATGCTGAACAGCAGAGGTATCCAGCCTTTCACAGTGATACAGTGGGGCAAAAAAGTATTTAGTCAGCCACCAATTGTGCAAGTTCTCCCACTTAAAAAGATGAGAGAGGCCTGTAATTTTCATCATAGGTACACTTCAACTATGACAGACAAAATGAGGGAAAAAAAACACGGACTTTCAACTCCCTCCAAAGATTTTATATGGGGTTGAGATCTGGAGACTGGCTAGGCCACTCCAGGACCTTGAAATGCTTCTTACGAAGCCACTCCTTCATTGCCCGGGCGGTGTGTTTGGGATCATTGTCATGCTGAAAGACCCAGCCACGTTTCATCTTCAATGCCCTTGCTGGACGTTTTCACTCAAAATCTCACGATACATGGCCCCATTCATTCTTTCCTTTACACGGATCAGTCGTCCTGGTCCCTTTGCAGAAAAACAGCCCCAATGCATGATGTTTCCACCCCCATGCTTCACAGTAGGTATGGTGTTCTTTGGATGCAACTCAGCATTCTTTGTCCTCCAAACACGACGAGTTGAGTTTTTACCAAAACGTTATATTTTGGTTTCATCTGACCATATGACATTCTCCCAATCTTCTTCTGGATCATCCAAATGCTCTCTAGCAAACTTCAGACGGGCCTGGACATGTACTGGCTTAAGCAGGGAGACACGTCTGGCACTGCAGGATTTGAGTCCCTGGCGGCGTAGTGTGTTACTGATGGTAGGCTTTGTTACTTTGCTCCCAGCTCTCTGCAGGTCATTCACTAGGTCCCCCCGTGTGGTTTTGGGATTTTTGCTCACCGTTCTTGTGATCATTTTGACCCCACGGGGTGAGATCTTGCGTGGAGCCCCAGATCCAGGGAGATTATCAGTGGTCTTGTATGTCTTCCATTTCCTAATAATTGCTCCCACAGTTGATTTCTTCAAACCAAGCTGCTTACCTATTGCAGATTCAGTCTTTCCAGCCTGGTGCAGGTCTACAATTTTGTTTCTGGTGTCCTTTGACAGCTCTTTGGTCTTGGCCAAAGTGGAGTTTGGAGTGTGACTGTTTGAGGTTGTGGACAGGTGTCTTTTATACTGATAACAAGTTCAAACAGGTGCCATTAATACAGGTAACGAGTGGAGGACAGAGGAGCCTCTTAAAGAAGAAGTTACAGGTCTGTGAGAGCCAGAAATCTTGCTTGTTTGTAGGTGACCAAATACTTATTTTCTACCACAATTTGCAAATAAATTCATTAAAAATCCTACAATGTGATTTTCTGGATTTTTTTTTCTCATTTTGTCTGTCATAGTTGAAGTGTACCTATGATGAAAATTACAGGCCTCTCTCATCTTTTTAAGTGGGAGAACTTGCACAATTGGTGGCTGACTAAATACTTTTTTGCCCCACTGTAAATCTAACTATATTTGGTCACATACACATATCTAGCATATCTAACAATACACAGCAAAACACACACATCTAAAGTAAAATAATGCAATTAAGAAAGGACACACGTGTGTGTGTGGTGTGTGTGTGATGTGTGTGTGAATTTCTGGGGGGATGTTGCTTTTTAAAGCCCATTAGGTGATTTTTTTTTTCCTTGATTGGCCCTGGACCATGCCATTTGGCGGCCACACCCCTCCCCTTAGCAATGGGGAAGCTACAGATGTGAGTGTATGAACAGCTGCTGATTGTGATAAGTGTTTCCTCTGTTAACCTTTGGAGCGTTACAGGCCTGTGTGCGCCCCATCATGCTGTGCTCCTGTTTCCACCGGTGGCACAGTCTGGGGGTGGGCTAGGGGTCCGTGTATGGGTGACTGGGCTTTTCACCGGTGGAAAAAGGAGCACGGCATGGTGCGCACACATACAGTCACGTATTAGGGTATTATTTTAGACAATATTGCAGGATTACTTTTTCCCTAGTTGGCCAGTCCTGTGCCAAAACTTCACATTGTCACTTTTCTGGCATCCAGAGCAATCAGAATCATATGGAAAATGGTATCAACTGCAGTATGAGTAAATTAAGCTCTCAATGTCAGTGGAGACTGAGGCTGGCTTATGAGTGATTGGCATTCCAGGGTCGTCCTTACCAGCAGAAAATGTCTCACTGCATGCAATGTAAGCCTGCAACATTCACTGCCCTACTCCATACACACAATGTTAATCAGTGTACATTGTTTGTGTGGAAATGCATGTCTGCATTATGCTTAATACAATATGCTAATGTTGTAGTATATAAATTACTGTTACCATGGTAAATAGTGCATTAGAGTGGACAGCTTCTCAGTATTTAAAGCCTTATCATCAATCAAGCTGTATTACTAATGATATTACCCCACTGATGATTCTCAACAATCCCTCTAGCCATGCGTTAACGTTAGGCTGTTGCTTGCATCAAATCTCAAAGGGCTTATTGTGTGTTGATTGGTGGTTTATGCTAACTGTGTAAAGGTTAGTTTGGGCCTCTCTCCAGTGTTCCTCCGGGTTTGTGAGGTCAGGCTGGAACAGAAGAGGTCTGTGCTGTCGTTTTACTCGTTAAAGCGATTCTCTGAGGAGCTTTGAAGGACTTTCTCTTCCACAGCAGACATCAATGGGGCTTTTGTGTGGTACAGGGAATTAATTAACTCGATAGGAATGACAGTGTTCTAATCATCTGGCTGAGAGGCTGGCTATTCTGGCCTGGAAATACGGGTCACAACTCACACTTCCTGTTTGTCTCTGAGTGGAGCCGTGTGATTGGCGGGATGAGTCAACAGCACTACTGAGTCTGCTTTGGTAGCAGAACAGTCAGCCTGGGTGAAGCCTCCACCAAGGTCAACACTACATATGTACTGTCTCCATGGGTTCCTCTGATAGAGTTCAGCCTTTGTTTGAGGGTTTGTCTTACGCATCGATTTTCCCTCACTAGAAGAAAGATGAGTTAGTTTGCACTGAGGGTGGAGGAGATGTGAATCGCCGACCACAGTGACGTCGTACACAAGTTACATTGAACACAATTTACAGAGGAGCAATCCCATTATGTGACATCTCCTGTAAGTCACAGCTGTGGCTACAGGGGAGAGGATATTGAAGAAGTGATTGAGACTATGGAACTGGTGTGTGTGAGTTATCGTCACATCTCTGATTTATCTTAGCTGTCATTTGAAATGGCCGCTGTGGCAAGATCATCTCCCAGCTTCTCCTCCCAACTCCCTGGGCTATTTTTACCAGCAGCCATATTCTTATCAGCTCACTGGAGTGAGGAGGCTGTTGTTCCCATACTGAAGAGAAGGAACAAGCAGGAGAGATTTGGTGATTGGTTCTCCCTCCACTGTTTAGGTAGAAGGAGCTGCTACCTCGTGGGCGGCCATCTTTGTTCAGACATCACAGTGCTTGTAGTAAAGCAACATTGTAGACAGATGGTTTTGTTTTTCTGTTGATGAGATTTCTTGAAAATGTAATAAGTGTATTCTAATTCATCCACCATGACTAAGCGTACCTCAATCCTTGTTGGGTCAAGCAGAATATCTTTGGAGTAGCAGTAGGTTAACAGCATCTCTTTAGTAATGGAGAGGGAAAGATGGAATGAGAGAGGGAGCAAAAAGAGCGAGATAGGGGCAGGAGATGAGTTTGACTGGCTCTGTCATCAATTATCGTGGCGGGGTTCCATAATCTCGTCAGCAATGTATCATAGAGCCGTTTAACACTGACTACACCAGGTATTCCCATACGTGGGTACGCCAAATAAAAATGTGAATAAAATGTTTTTTTAATGTCACATCTCCATTTTTTTTCCCCGCCTGAGTAGCCACTGCCAAAAATGTAATTCAACCATCTAGTGTTCAGCGAAATAACAACACAATGTCAAACACAGGTAGTCCAGTCAAATAATTAACATCCAATCACATTAACCGTTACTCTCTCGTGGGAATTCCACTAACGGTCCGTATGTAGCCAAACGTAGCTGCTGCTCATGTTGGTGTCTGTACTGATGGCGCAAGATAAATGACAGGGAGACATGGTGGAGTGGTAACGCGCTTGCAAGCCGTTTCTCCCGACATCACTTGGGTACACTGTAAATCGCGCTGTTAAGACACTGATGCCCTCTGCAACCACATACCTATGTGAGAGTGGATTCTCGGCCCTCACTAGACTGTGTGTGGAAAATGATTTAAGACTGAGACTCTCTCCAATACAACCCAACATTGCAGAGTTATGAGCGTCCTTTCAATCACACCCTTCTCATTAACCTGTGGTGAGTTATTCACAATTTTTGTTTTAATGTAGGATGGTTAAACAAAGTGCAAAATGATTGATTATTATTATATTATTATGTGTGCCCTGGTCCTATATGAGCTCTTTGTCACTTCTAATGACCCAGGTTGTGACAATAACTCATTCTTATGTTTAAGAAATGTATCATATAGTGTGTGTGTGTGTGTGGCAGGCTTACAATGATGGCAAAAAACAACATTTGAGAGTACGCTGACCCTGGTGCTAGAAGGGTATGCAGCTGGAGGTTGAATGTTTGAAGGGGTATGGGACTATGAAGGGGTACGGGACTATGAAGGGGTACGGGACTATAAAAAGTTTGGGAACCACTGCCTTACACCACCGGTCCCACTGTCAGGAGCCATTAATATGAGAGCCGTCCACATCTATGATTACCAAACGCTCCCCTAACACACAACTCTATACACACACACACACACACACACACACACACACACACACACACACACACACCACTGTTACTCAGACACAGGGTTCCCACAGCACATCCTGAATGCATAAATAAACAAGACTCATCTTTAAGTTGTTGTCATCCAATTACGTGGTCATTGTCACTGTTAAATTAATTATT